>NW_011494929.1:1677754-1724851 GCF_000754665.1 Bison bison bison
AGGCTCCTCCATCCCTGGGATTCTCCAGACAAGAACATTGGAGTGGGTTGCCATTTCCTTCTCCAATGCTTGAAAATAAAAAGTGAAAGTGAAGTCGCTCAGTGGTGTCCGACTCTTCCAGACCCCATGGACAGCAGCCTACCAGGCTCCTCTGTCCATGGGATTTTCCAGGCAAGAGTACTGGAGTGGGGTGCCATTGCCTTCTCCAGCTTATATGCAGAGTATATCAAACGAAATCCCGGGCTGGATGAAGCACAAGCTGGATTCGGGATTGCCAAAAGAAGCATCAATAACCTCAGATTTGCAGATGACACCACACATATGGCAAAAGTGAAGAGGAACTGTGAGCTTCTTGGTGAATGTGAAAGAGGAGAGTTAAAAAGCTGGCTTGATATTCAGCTTTCCAAAAACCTAGATCATGGGATCCAGTCCCATCACTTCATGGCAAAGAAAGGGGAAACAATGGAAACAGTGACAGACTATTTTCTTGGGCTCCAAAATCACGGCAGATGGTCACTGCAGCCATGAAATTAAAAGACACTTGCTCCTTGGAAGAAAAGTTATGACCAACCTAGACTGTATATTAAAAAGCAGAGACATTACTTTGCCAACAAAGATCCATCTACTCACAGCTATGGTTTTTCCAGTAGTCATGTGTGGATATAAGAGTTGGACCATAAAGAAAGCTGAGCACCAAAGAATTGATGCTTTTAAACTATGGTGTTGAATAAGACTCTTGAAAGCCCCTTGGACTGCAGGGAGATCAAACTAGTCAATCCTAAAGGAAATCAGTCCTGAATATTCATTGGAAGGCCTGATGCTGAAGTTGAAACTCCAATACTTTGGCCACCTGATACAAAGAACTGACTCCTTGGAAAAGACCCTGATTCTGGGAAAGACTGAAGGTAGGAGGGAAAGGGGATGACAGAGGGTGATATGGTTGCATGGCATTACTGATGATGGACGTGAATTTGAGCAAGCTCCGGGATTTGGTGGTGGACAGGGAAGTCTGTTGTGTTGCAGTCCATGGGGTCCCAAAGAGTCGGACATGACTGAGCGACTGAACTGAAGACAGAGAAATGTCAAATAGAAAAGGTATATCATCACAGATCAGAGGCAATTATAAGACTATTAAGTCCCTATATTACACAAATGTATGCTAAATATTTTAAAAGGCTATTTGAAAATTCTATATTCACAGAAAAACTTAGTTTAAAAAAAAACCTATCCAAACTGTGATGTTGGAGAAGACTCTTGAGAGTCCCTTGGACTGCAAGGACAGCCAACCAGTCCATTCTGAAGGAGATCAGCCCTGGGATTTCTTTGGAAGGAATGATGCTGAAGCTGAAACTCCAGTCCTTTGGCCACCTCATGCGAAGAGTTGACTCATTGGAAAAGACTCTGATGCTGGGAGAGATTGGGGGCAGGAGGAGAAGGGGATGACAGAGGATGAGATGGCTGGATGGCATCACTGACTTGATGGACGTGAGTCTGAGTGAACTCCGGAGTTGGTGATGGACAGGGAGGTCTGGCATGCTGAGATTCATGGGGTTTCAAAGAGTGGGACACGACTGAGCAACTGAACTGAACTGAACTGATCCAAAAAGATGTTG
Organism: Bison bison bison; assembly: GCF_000754665.1. Classification (NCBI taxonomy): domain Eukaryota; kingdom Metazoa; phylum Chordata; class Mammalia; order Artiodactyla; family Bovidae; genus Bison; species Bison bison. Next base: position 1,679,368 of record NW_011494929.1, read on the forward strand.
AAAAATTGACAAGGATCTCAAATATTTATAAAGTTGTTAAAGATATACCTTTAAAAAAGTACAGGGACCAACAAATGTGATTAAAATTAAACTTTAAATTCTTTAAAGAACAATTATTTCAATTAATCTACTTAATTAGATTGTGTTTGAGACATTTAAATTTAAAAATCAAACCTGATTCATTCTATTAAAATGGCATAACTGCATTATCAGTATAGAAGCAATGAAAAAACCCTATAGATAAAATATTATTCATAAACAAATTAGGTAATTTTATGAATAGATAATAAATTATTTAATATTTGATTTCATGAAAGATTCAGAATGAGAATAATGCACTATTAAGTTAATCGGTAAGTGCAATTTGCTTTTTGAAGGTAAGATAATATTAATATCAGGTAGTCTGCTACAATCATTTATTATATCAACCATTTTATAAAGAAAAACAAACATATGATTTTACTGATGATTGAAAGTATATGCTAAAATATGCCAACAAACAAATGCTAATAAAATTCTAGGTAAAATGCAATAGAAATAAAATATAGTGAAAATTTTAAAAATTCAACAAATTTCAATGTCTAGACAGAAATTTTCTTCATCATTATTACTTTACTTGAACATTCTTGTGAATCAGTAGAGATATTAAAGATGGAACAATCACAAAAAGAGAAAATAAATGTCCCTTTGTTATTATGATTGTTCATTTAAATAGAAACTAGAATTATAAATGAAATGTTTTTTATTATGACTAGATGTTAATTGAGCACTGTAACAAATGCTTTTCTCCATTTTAGCAATATGCACAGAAGTAAAAGATATAATGTCTATCACAGAATAATGGTAATGTTTTAAACTTAGAAAATCTTATAATAAAAGAATAAAATCAACATAGTTTAAGATGTAAATTGAAGTCTGGGTAATGTAAATAATATTTATGTTCTTATATATAAACACAGTAATATTAAAAAATCAGTTCTTATAAAACTAGTATATTAACTTAAGCTATTCCAGTTAAAGTCCCAGCAGAGTTTCTATTTATTTTAATTGAATAGCATTATTTTAGTATTATTATGTAAGAATAAATGTCCCTGGTAAAGCCAAGTAAAAATAGTTAAGAGCATTTTTTCCTTCCCAGCATCAGAATATAGATTAAATCTAGAAATTATATTGGCCAATCAAGAAAAAATAAAAGATAAATTTAGAGAGCTCAATATATTTTTAGTAATATATCCAAGTCAGTTAGAAAGTATACAAATTTATATTCATTGAGAAGAAAATGATTGTACTAATAGTTTCACTATCTATGAAACTGAATTACACACAAATTAAATTCTCAAATGTAAATGAAATTAGAAAGAAAAAAAAAAGCAGCAGCATGAGTGACAAAGGTATTGGGGAGGATTTCCTCACCAAGACTGAAAAATCAGAAGTGAAAGAAAAAAAGATAGGCATATCTGATTTAAAAATATGAACATGGGAATAAAATAGTATGAACAGACCACATAGACAATAAATTATTAAAATATGTGCAATGGTGAAGATAGGGTTATCTCTATAATAGTACTTGATAAGTGACAAGAAGTTATTAAATATTAAAAAATGCACAAAGTATCTAAAGAAGCAATTCATAGAAAAATGAATTCTCATGAAAAGATGCTTAAACTCATTACCATTTAGGGTAGTGCAAAGGAAAGTAACAGCAAGCTACCAGATTATAGGAATCAGATTAACAAAAATTAAAATCTCTTTTAATATTTTTGATAGAAAAGTATATGTGTACCAATATATGTTCATATATCACTCTTCAAATGTAAATTGTTACATCATTTTAGCAAAGTATTGGGGAAATATATATAGACACATCTGGTTAACCAACCAGCCCCATTCTTGATAATCTGTCTCACAGACACAAAAGTGCCAGTTGGTAAAGACAGGAAGCAAATAGGCTGTAATAACATTATTTGAAGTTCCAGAGAATCATGAAATAAAGTGGATTTCTATTAATAAGGTAATAATTGTTTACATTACAGCATTATGGTATAACCACATATTAGAATATTGTGTATGAATAAAAGTGAATTGGAAAAAATACTTTGTGTTTTGAAATAATGACATAGGTTACAACTGAATTAAAAATGAAGACAAATGTGGACAATTCCACTTTTATAAAGCAATTACAATAAATCCTGTTCAATACATGTGTGCATAATCATATATAAATATTTATTATATATGCTTATGTAAATTCACATAGGTATATATATTTACACAGGGATATTCACAAATTGGGCTTCCCTGGTGTCTCAGATGGTAAAGAGTCTGCCTGCAATGTAGAAGACTCAGGTTCAATACCTGGGTTGTTAAAAAGATTTCCTGGAGAAGAAAATGGCAACCCACTCCAGTATTCTTTTCTTTTTTTTCTTTCCAGTATTCTTGCCTGGATAATTCCATAGACAGAGGAGCCAGGTGGGCTACAGTCCATGGGATAACAAAGAGTTGGAGATGACTTAGAGATTTTCACTCACTCATTTACACATGTATAATGTATAATTATGCAATCATAGAGAAAGATGAAGAACAAAATATGCCAAATGGATTATATTTGTGTGTACATGTTGACTATGGGACTATGGGAGTGAATAATCTGTAGAGAAATACAAAAAAGGGGAGAAAAGAATCAGAAAATCAAGAGTAAAATTCATGAAAAATAAAAAGTAGTACATATGACACTATGACATGCATGCATTTATACAATAAAATAAACGTGTGTGTGTGTGTGTGTGTGTGTGTGTGTGTGTGCTTAGTCATGTCCAACTCTTTGTGACCCCATGGACTGTAGCCCACCAAGCTCCTCTGTCCATGGCATTCTCCAGGCAAGAGTACTAGAGTGGGTTGCCATTTCCTATTCCAGGGGATCTTCCTGACCCAGGGATCAGACCCACATTTCTGTGTCTCCAGCATCACAGGTGGATTCTTTACCCCTGAGCCACCAGGGAAGTCCAAATGATTGCTCTATGTGTGTTCTTTTAAAGGAAATGGGAAAAAATGAGCATTTTAGCAATTTGATAAGTTGAAGATAGTAGACTAAATATGATGACCTTTATTTTATTTTTTAACTTTACAATATTGTATTGGTTTTGCCATATATCAACACACCTTCTTATAATCTATTAAATATCACTGATAATGATTCAGCTACATAAAGAAATGAGGGAAAAACATAAGCAGACTAGAGAATTGATCACATTTTCAGTAGACAGATAACAGTTTGATCTTCATGGATGAAGCAAAGTGGTGGAAGCTGCATGCTTTTGAAAGAAATGAATTAGGCTTCCAGTATTCAACTTTTAGCTTCCACATACTAACTCTACAAAGATAATTCATAACCAAATGCAGCAAGCCTAATCTAAACATCATATGTCAGAGTTATTGATTCTATAGATGTATAAAGCTAAGCGAGCATTTGTCCTCAGAACTAGAATGCATTTGATTTTCCATCACTTTACCATCTGTATCCTAGTGTTAGCTGCTCAGTTGTGTCTGACTCTTTGCAACCCCATGGACTGTAGGCCACCAGGCTCCTCTGTCCATGGAATTCTCCAGGCAAGAACACTGAAGTGGGTAGCCATCCCCTTCTCCAGGGCATCTTCCAGATCCAAGGATTGAACCCAGGCCTCCTGCATTGCAGGCAGATTCTTTACCATCTGAGGTCTCAGAGAAGCTCATCTGTATCCTGTGACTATTATAAATCAAATCATTTTCTTCACTTAGTCAAACTAAGAGATGAAATAAAACGCCTATAGATTCTTAAAATATTCACAAAATGCTTTAAATATGCTAAGTAATGCTTTCAATTATAAAATGTTTGAAACAGTTACTATTATAGAAATACCTTTAAGATATGTATATATAGAAATCATGTATAATATTTTTAAATCATGAACGATCAGTCAGGCATAACTGAAGCAGCAAAAGTTAACAGAAGTTTTAATAGATATCACTGCTACCACAAAGAAAGTAAAAATCAGGATCATTCTTTCAAGAATGTCTTAGGATCTAATTGGGAATCTCACTAATATTAAAGAGAAAATTTTTTTGTTTTCAGTCGGTAGTGGGCAGAGGGTGAAAAGTGGAACAAGAAGTATGGAAGTTAATACTCATATCTTCACTCTTGTATTAATTAATCATTACCCAATTAAAAATGTGCATGAAAGTGACATGAAAGTCACTTAGTCATGTCCGACTCTGTGATCCCATGGACTATATAGTCCATGGAATTCTGCAGGCCAGAATACTGGAGTGGGTAGCCCTACCCTTCTACAGGGGATCTTCCCAACCCAGGGATGGAATCCAAGTCTCCTGCATTGAGGAGGATTCTTTACCAGCTGAGCCACCAGGGAAGCTCAAGAATGTGCTTAATAATGTATACATCATAACGCTTAAAACTGGTGAATTTAAATTGTTGTATCATTGCAACTCTGAAAATTCAGACTTTTTTCACAAAAAAATTAAAAAAATAAATAAAAATAAATAAAATAAAATGTTTCCTTTAAACTAAACTTTAAAATAAACAGCAAATGAAAAATAAAAAAGAAAAAAAAATAAAGCATGTGATTTCATATTCTGAAGAAAAAAAAAAAGACATACAAATATAGGCCGAATTAATTCAGGAAGGGCCAGTTCTTTTCTGGTATACCTGAAAAATAATTTTAAGAAGACAGAGCTGTTTTTAAAATTTTAATATAGATTATCCAGTTATTAACAAAGTGATTACTGAAAAGCAAGACATTCGTGAGAAACACTTTCTCAGGATCTACAGTGAGTTCTAAGATTTACTCAGAAGCTTATGCCCATGATTAGAAAATTCAGTTGAGATCATGTTTACACTCATGTATTTGCTTTTGCTTTTAGATTACCTTTCATCTTCTCTACTACTCTGTGAGCTCCTTGATGATACACCTGTATGTAATCTGATCAGCTTTTTATTCCCTTGTCTAGCACATGGAGTAGCCCTTAGCTGAAGTCCAATTCTTAAATAATAAATGAATGAATAAAGATACTGTACTATAACTAGCTGACCGATGGGATGGAACTAATCATTACTGAAATAAAAGATCAGCCCTATGTGACTTGTACCATTATTATGACATGCCTAATAAGTAGACTTGAATGTGATAATGTGGTTACTCCTTTGTATGTATTCAAATAGTCACACAAACAGTAAAAGATCATATATCCAGTCTTAAACTAAAACTACTTTAAAATTGAATATAAATGTACACAGAAGATTAAAGAGATGTTAAGGAAGAAGCAACCTCTAAAAATGAACTTTAGAAAATTGCAAAAATGTGATAATATAATAACAAGCAGAAAGCCAAAGTGACAGGTACAAAGAATGAGATAGATAAATATTCAATAGCAATATTTCCAGCCATAATAAAATTATTTGACTTTATGATTATAGGTACTTTATTAAAATATGCACTGTGTAAATACAGGGACATCATCAACCCTGATTTTCATTTCTGAAGAAACTAGAAGAATATCTGATATGAATTAAATACAGAGTAAATATTTATTGGGCCAATTAATTAAATTGCATTGCCTTGCACATTTCTTTAGTTGGATTTTCTCAAATTAAAAATGTTTAAATGTAATCCATATATTTTATAAGCATACATTGTATATATAGGTATTTGCTAAGTCGCTTCAGTCGTGTCCGACTCTGCGTGACCCCATAGACGGCAGCCCACCATGCTCCCCTGTCCCTGGGACTCTCCAGTCAAGAACACTGGAGTGGGTTGTCATTTCCTTCTCCAATGCATGAAAGTAAAAAGTGAAAGGGAAGTCGCTCAGTCATGTCGAACTCTTAGCGACCCCATGGACTGCAGCCTACCAGGCTCCTCCGTCCATGGGATTTTCCAGGCAAGAATATTGGAGTGGGGTGCCATATACATATACTTTAATTTATAGATATATATAGCTTAAAATTGCAGCACTATGACTCAGTTTCTTAATGACAAAAAATCAATATATTTAAATTTTATTTCTTTATCTAATTATTGTTGCATTAATTCCAGGTTTTTAATGCTATTAATTTTGTTTATTATTATATGAGTTAACTATATGAATCAATTGATCCCTTTTCCTGCATAGATTTTTGTTGCTTTGGGCAATGTAAGGAGTTTATGATGTGAAGAAGATTTCAAGCTGTGAATTCCAATATGCAATACACATTAGGAAAATAAAAATTAAAATACGTGTATCACAAAATACCAAATTTTATCCTATGAATATTTCCATAAATGTGTACTTAAAACATCCTTCTCCAAGTAAATCACTGATTACAAACTTCTTTACAGACAGTGTTACTGTCTGTAACAGTTTGTAACACTATTTTGTAGTTACAACTGTTACAAAGTTGGTAACAGAGTTTGTAACACTATTCAGTATTTGTTCTCCAGAGGTGAAGTAAGATGAAGTAGTTGATCATATTAATGAGTATAGAAAGTAAGCAAAGGGAATTTAAAATAAATAATGTGCTTAAGAGTTCTATTCTAACAATACATTTATAATTTATAATCTTTTGAAAATTTAGAAAATATCTATCCTTATCCAAATGAGTTAGCATCTTCTGAACCAAAATAGATTATGAAAGTAAACATATTCTAAAAATGGGTCTTTTCCTCTCTTTTTAAAAAATTTTAAATATTTATTGCTAAAGGCAATTATTTGAAGGTCTAAGTAGAGTGAGCATATTCTTACTAGAGTCCAGGACTTACTAGAGTCCTCTATACCTACTAAATGCTCAATAACTTTTGTTGAGACATCTGCCAAGACAACTCAGATTTCCAACAGGTTTTCTAAAAGCTATTCCCTAGATGCCTCACCGTGAATCCTGGGTTCCTAAATTCAAGTCAGTGGATCATCCTTGCTCACTTTGGTTTAGAAACACCTTTTACCCTAGGTATTTTTATTCATTAAATAAATTTTACTGACTGCCTCTACATATACCAGCACTGTGTTTACTGATAACTCAACAAGATGAATAAAGAAGTGTTAAAGACAAGGAGCCCATAGACTTGTGGCAGGCAAGTGAGAGAACAGACAACTATAAATGATAGTTGTTAGTGAAGAGATGATTATAGGTGCTTCTGAGGAAGCTAAATGGTACACTTTACATTAGCAAGGAGTGGGATAACCTAGGAAGACAAGGACAAATAGAAGATCTAAACTCAGGGTTGGGGCTTCCCTGGTGGCTCAGATAGTAAGCAATCTGCCTACAATACAAGAGACCCAGGTTTGATCCCTGGGTTGGGAATATCCTCTGGAGAAGAGAATGGCTACCTATGCCAGTATTCTTGACTGGAGAATTCCATGGACAGAGGAGCCTGGTGGGCTACAGTCCATGGGGTCACAAAGAGTCAGACACAACTGAACAACTAACACAACAACACAACAAATCCAGGGTTAGTCCTGAAAATTAAACTGGATCTGAGGCTTAAGGAATGAATAGGAATGAACCTGGTCAAGGAGGAGATTGAAACGACATATTTGGAGAATAGACAGCTGGAGGAATGAAAGGAAAGAATAAGGAACAAGAAAGAAAGAGGAAGATGGAGGAAGGAAGAGGACAAAAGGGAAGAGTGTAGATGTATGTCCCTGGGATATGATGGAAAGCATGCAATTAGGTATCCTTGTATGAAACAATAGTAATTAAAGAGTAATTGATGAGAAACACAATGGCACCCCACTCCAGTGCTCTTGCCTGGAGAATCCCATGCATGGAGGAGACTGGAGGGCTGCAGTCCATGGGGTCACTAAGGGTTGGACATGACTGAACGACTTCACTGTCACTTTTCACTTTCATGTGTTGGAGAGTGAAATGGCAACCCACTCCAGTGTTCTTGCCTGGGAAATCCCAGGGACAGGGGAGCCTGGTGGGCTGCCGTCCATTGGGTCGCACAGAGTCGGAAACGACTGGAGCAACTTAGCAGCAGCAGCAGCAGATGAGAAATAAACAAAACAAAAAACTTTGAACAAGAACAAAAATTGCACTTTTTTAGTATGACATTAACTGAATTTGCATATTTAGTTGTTTGTATTATTTGTTTTCTAAAGTTACTTTAACTAAATATTTTCATTTATCTATCCTTTTGTATTTAATCTAGATTTTATTGACTATGTCTTTCCTTTTGGCTCAGGCAGTAAAGAATCTGTCTGCAGTGCAGGAAACCTGGGTTCCATCCCTGGTCAGGAAGATCCTTTGGAGAAGGGAACAGCAACTCACTCCAGCATTCTTGCCTGGAGAATTCCATGGACAGAGGATACTGGTGGGTTACAGTCCATGGGATCAAAACGACTTGGACACGACTGAGTAAAAAACATTTTATTGACTAAATGTTTTTACTTATCTCATGTATTGATAATATTAATATTTCATTCTGCTTTATTCCATTATATACTATCATCTCCTTCTTAGGTTATTTTATTACATAATCTCCTTTACTTTTGAAAAGTATATTTATTGTATCTTTCTATCAAAAACTTCAAGAAAATTTGAAAGACCATCTTGAGATGGTTGAGGACCTTTCTCACCATTTGCTAGGGTTGTTAATTATCTCTGCTGTTTCCAGATCCCTTCTATTCTTGCCCTTTCCCTATTCATTCCAAACATCAGCCTTCTAACTAAAAAGCAAAAAACTAAACAGCAGTCAATATTTCAGTTCCAGTTCAGTTCAGTTCAGTTGCTCAGTTGTGTCCAACTTTCTGTGACCCCTGTCCATCCCTGTCCATCACCAACTCCCAGAGTTTACTCAAATGCATGTCCCTCGTGTTGGTGAGGCCATCCAACCATCTCATCCTCTGTCATCCCCTTCTCATCCTGCAATCAGCCTTTTCCAGCATCAGGGTCTTTACAAATGAGTCATTTCTTCACATCAGGTAGCCAAAGTATTGAAGTTTCAGCATCAGCATCAGTCCTTCCAGTGAATATCCAGGACTGATTTCCTTTAGGATGGACTGGTTGGATCTCCTTGCAGTCCAAGGGACTCTCAATAATCTTCTCCAACACCACAGTTCAAAAGCATCAATTCTTTGGTGCTCAGCTTTCTATATAGTCCAAATCTCACATCCACAGATTACTACTGGAAAAACCATAGCTTTGACTAGACAGATCTTTTTTGATATAGTATATCTCTGCTTTTTCATATGCTGTCTAGATTGGTCATAGATTTCCTTCCAAAGAGAAAGTGTCTTTTAATTTCATGGCTGCAGTCACCATCTGCAGTGATTTTGGAGCCCAAGATAATAAAGTCTCTCACTGTTTGCATTGTTTCCCCATCTATTTGCCATGAAGTGATGGGACCAGATGCCATGGTCTTAGTTTTCTCAATACTGAATTTTAAGCCAATTTTTTTTACTCTCCTCTTTCACTTTCATCAAGAGGCTCTTTAGTTCTTCTCTTTCTGCCATAAGTGTTGTGTCATGTATGTATCTGAGGTTATTGATATTTCTCCTGGCAATCTTTATCCCAGCTTGTGCTTCATCCAGCCTGGCATTTCGCATGATGTAGTCTGCATTTAAGTGAAATAAGCAGGGTGACAATATACAGCCTTGACGTATTCCTTTCCCAATTTGGAACCAGTCTGTTGTTCCATGTCCAGTTCTAACTGTTGCTTCTTGACCTGCATACAGATTTCTCAGGAGGCAGGTGAGGTGGTCTGATATTTCTATCTAAGAATTTTCCACAGTTTGTTGTGATCCACACAGTCAAAGGCTGGCCTAGTCAATAAAGCCAAAGTAGATGTTTTTCATGGAACTCTCTTGCTTTTTCAATGATCCAGCAGATGTTGGCAATTTGATCTCTGGCTCCTCTGCCTTTTCTAAATCCAGCTTTAACATCTGGAAGTTCACAGTTCACATACTGTTGAAGCCTGGCTTGGAGAATTTTGAGCCTTACTTTGCTAGCATGTGAGATGAGTGCAATTGTGCGGAAGTTTGAGCATTCTTTGGCATTGCCTTTCTTTGGGATTGCAATGAAAACTGACCTTTTCCAGTCCTGTGGCCACTGCTGAGGTTTCCAAATTTGCTGGCGTATTGAGTGCAGCACTTTCACAGCATTATCTTTTAGGATTTGAAATAGCTCAACTGGAATTCCATCACCTCCACTAGCTTTGTTCATAGTGATGCTTTCTAAGGGCCACTTGACTTCGCATTCCAGGATGTCTGGCTCTAGGTGAGTTTTCACATGATCATAGTTATCTGGGTATGAAGAACTTTTTTTTTTTTTGTATAGTTCTTCTCTGTTTTCTTACCACCTCCTCTTAAGGCAATATTTATAAATAAATAGTCCCATTATTTTCTCTTTTTTCCCTTAAGAAAACATGACTCTATTTTAGTAATAAGGTACCACACATTGTTACAGTTTTTATGTTGTTGCATTCTTATATTTTAAAAAGTCAGCTTTAGTAGAAAACTTGTGAAATAAAGTCCAGTATTTCCATTACTGATAAGCACAGAGGCTAAGCTATTAATAGAACAAATTAGGAATAAGAAGTAAACAGAAACTTTCATAAAAGAAAAATTTCAAAATGTTGCCACATTTTGATTTTTAAAATTAGGCAAAATCACACAGTACAAAATTGATCAATTTTAAGTAAACATTTTGTTGAATTTTGACAAACGTGTACAGCCTTTTACTTCTTATCGCCATTATGGTATAGAATATCATCCTCCTGAAATGTTTCCTCATATTTCTTTGCAGTCAGTGCACCTCTCCCTCCTCACACCATCCACTTCCTGTCTCTAGAAACCACTGAGCTGCTGTCTATTGCTATAGCTCTGCCACTAAAAAGTTATGGAAATAAAATAATGTACTCTTCTTTACAAAACAGAAACAGAATTACAGATATCAAAAAAAAAATATGGTTACAAAAGGTGAAACATGATGGAGGGATAAATTGGGAGCTTGGGATTAACATACATACACTAATGTCTATAGAATATGTAACCAAACAGGATCTACTGTATAGCACGGGGAACTCTACTCAGTATGCTCTGATAACCTATATGAGAAAAGAATCTGAAAAATAATGAATATATGTATATATATATATATAACATATACACTAATCATTTTGCTGTACTTTGGAAACTAACACAACATATTGTAGATCAACTATAATACAATACAATCACTTAGAAGGAAAATGTACTCTTTATAACTTGCTTATTTCATCTAGATCAGGACTTTTGCTGTTTGTCTAATGTGGATGGCTAAATGATGACTTCCAAAAGGTATGTCTGTATCTTAACAATTGGAACATACCTTACAGGCAAAATAATAATAATGAAAGGTGCTTATGCTTGGGACTTCCCAGATAGTGAAGTGGTAAAGAATCTGCCTGCAATATAAGAGCTGCAAGAGAAGTCGGTTTGAACTCTTGTTTGGGAAGATTCCATTCACTGCAGTCAGTTCAGTTGCTCAGTCATGTCCAATTCTTTGCAACCCCATGGACTGCAGTATGACAGACTTCCCTGTCCATCACCAATTCCCAGAGCTTGCTCAAACTCATGTGCATTGATTTGGTGATGCCATCCAACCATCTCATCCTCTGTCATCTCCTTCTCCGCCTACATTCAATCTTTCCCAGCATCAGGCTCTTTTCCAAGGGTTCAGCTCTTTGCATCAGGTGGCCGAAGAATTGGAGCTTTAGCTTCAGTATGAGTCCTTCCAATGAATATTCAGGACTGATTTACCTTAGGATTGACTGGCTGGATCTCCTTGCAGTCCAAGGGACTCTCAAGAATCTTCCCTGACACCACAGTTCAAAAGCATGCTTTCTTTGTAGTCCAACTCTCACATCCATACGTGACTACTGGAAAAACCACAACTTTGACTAGATGGACCTTTTTTGGCAAAGTAATGCTTCTTCTTTTTAATATGCTGTCTATGTTGGTTATAGCTTTTCTTCTGAGAAGCACCACAGGTGGTGTCTTTTAATTTCATGGCTGCAATTACCATCTGTAGTGAATTTAGAGCCCACTCCCCAAAAAACTTTCTCACTGTTTCCATTGTTTCCCCAACTATTTGCCATAAAGTGATGGAACCAGATGCCATGATCTTAGTTTTCTGAATGCTGTGTTTTAAGCCAGCTTTTTCACTCTCCTCTTTCACTTTCATCAAGAGACTCTTTAGTTCCTCTTCACTTTCTGCCATAAGGGTGGTGTCTTCTGCATATCTGAGATTATTGATATTTTCCTTGGCAATCTTGATTCCAGCTTGTGTTTCAACCAGCCCTGCACTTCACATGATGCATTCTGCCTATAAGTTGAATAAGCAGGGTGATGATATATAGTCTTGACATACTTTTTTCCCAAATTGGAACCAATCTGTTGTTCCATGTCCTAAATGCTGCTTCTTGACCTGCATATAGATTTCTCAGGAGGCAGATAAGGTGATCTGGTATTCCCATCTCTTGAAGAATTTTTCAGTTTGTTGTGATCTACACAGCCAAAGGCTTTGGCGTAATCAATAAAGCAGAAGTAGATGCCTTTTCATGTATTCTCTTGCTTTTTTGATGATCCAACGGATTTTGGGAATTTGATCTCTGGTTCCTCTGATCTTTGAAGATTCCCTTAGAGGAGGAAGCCATAACTGACTCCAGTATTTTTGTCTAGATAATCCCATGGACAGAGGAGACTGGGGTGCTACATTCTGTGGGGTTGCCTAGTTGGATGTGACTTAGCATGCACATTCCCATGCTTATTCTATATTATATGTGTGGTCACAAGCATATAAAAGCAGTAACATACATTCTTACAGGAGAAGGCAGAGGGGGTGTTGTCAGAAACACAGAGAAGTCTATGCAAAGATGGAATAGAGAGAGGTATGACCGGAAGCCACTTGATGCTAACAGCCACTAGAAGCTGGACAAGGCAAGGAGTAGATCTTTTCATAGAGCCTCCGGAGAATTAGACTTTTAGAGGAATGTATGAGAGTTTCATTTGCTCTTATCCTCTAGCAGTACTTGGTATTCTCAGAGGTTTATTACTTTTATATTTATTTGATTTGTTGCAGTTTTAGTTGTTGTTCAATCCCCAAGTTGTGTCCAACTCTTTGTGACCCCATGAACCATGATATGCCCAGCTTCTCTGTCCTTCGTATCTCCCTGAGTTTTCTAAAACTCATGTTCATTGAGTCACTGATGCCATCCAACCATCTCATCCTCTGTTGTTGTTCCTTTCTTCTCTTGTGCTCAATCTTTCCCAGCATCAGAGTCTTTTCCAGTGAGTCAGCTGTTTGTATCATGTGGCCAAAGTATTGGAGCTTCAGCTTCAGCATCAGCCCTTCCAGTGAATATTCAGGATTGATTTCCTAAAGGAAAGGGTTGACTGGTTTGATCTTCTTGCTGTCCAAAGGACTCTCAAGAATCTTCTCCAACACCACAGTTTGAAAAGCATCAATTATTCGATGCTCAGCCTTCTTTATGTTCTAACTCTTACATCCATACATGACTACTGTAAAAACCACAGCTTTGACTATGCAGACCTTTGTCAGCAATGTGATGTCTTTGCTTTACAGCACACTGTCTAGGTTTGTCATAGCTTTCCTGCCAAGAAGCAGTAATCTTCTAATTTCATGGCTGCAGTCACTGCCCACAGTGATTTTGGAGCCCAAAGAAAATAAAATCTGTCACTGTTTCCATTTTTCCCTCATCTATTTGCCAAGAAGTGATGTGACTAAATGCCATGATCTTCACTTTTTGAATGTTAAGCTTTAAGCCAGCTTTTTCACTTTCTTCTTTCACCTACATCAAGAGGCTCTTTAGTTTCTTTTCACTTTCTGCCAATAAAGTGGTATCATCTGCATATCCTCAGGCTGTTGATATTTCTCCTGGCAATCTTGATTCCAGCTTATGAGTCATCCAGCCCAGCATTTCACATGATGTACTCTGCATATCAGTGCCCTGCAATTTTAGTAGAAGGCGATGGCACCCCACTCCAGTACTCTTGCCTGGAAAACCCCATGGATGGAGGAGCCTGGTGGGCTGCAGTCCATGGGGTCATTAAGAGTCAGACAAGATTGAGCGACTTCACTTTCACTTTTCACTCTCATGCACTGGAGAAGGAAATGGCAACCCACTCCAGTGTTCTTGCCTGGAGAATCCCAGCGACGGGGGAGCCTTGTGGGCTGCCATCTCTGGGGTCGCACAGAGTCGGACATGACTGAAGCGACTTAGAAGCAGCAGCAGCAGCATTGAATATCAGTTTAAATTTGCATTTTCAAGCAACAGGTGATGTAGAGTACAGCACCACATATGTGTTAGTTATCTGTCTACCTATTTTGGTGAAATGTGTATTCAAAACTTTTGCCCAAATACCTACTGAGCTTGGAGATTGTATTAGTTTGCTAGGACTGCTTTAATCATGTATTGCAAACTAAGTGGCTCAAACAACAGAAATGCATTGTCTGTTCTGGTCAATAAGTAAACAGAACTCGGAAAAAAGAAAAAAAAGTTGTAAAAGATGTTTGCTCCTTGGAGCAAGGTGTCAGCAGGACTGGTTCTCTGTGAGGGTCATGATTCTATTCTGTGTCTTTCTCCCAGTCTGTGGCAGTTTTCTGCCAATACTTGGGGTCCTGGGCTTGTTAAAATATCACTCTGATCTCTACCTTCATCTTTGCATGATGTTCTCTGTGTGCATTTCTACCTTTAAAGCTTTCCTCCTCACAAGGACCCAACTAAATTATTTAAGGGTTTAGCCTAATCCTCCATTTAGCTTGCTTACCTCTTTAAAAATCCTATCTCCAAATAAAGCATGTTATACTGGGTGTTAGGGTGCCAACACCAACAAAAAAAAAAAAATTGAGGGGGACCCCATCCCTTCCATAACAGTGATGAGCATGAGAAGTTCTTATTAGAGATGTTGAGTTAGATGTTCCTCTAATGCCTCCATGTGATTATGTCTAGGAGACAACTGATAGTATTGTTCTGCACCTCAGCAGTCTACTCCAAGTTGTACAAACGCTATGCCAGTTTATCAGAATAGATATTGTAATAGAATCTGTGACTGCGGGTACAATTGCTAAGGGTAATGAAGACCATAGAAACCGAGTCAGAAACTTGAGGTAAAATTATCCAAGAAATGAACTGTTTGTAAATAAAATTGTTAAAGAGAAACCAAAGGCACATGACAAACAAGCAAAATCTAATATTGGGAGTGGTTTATGATGTCAAAGGCTACTAAGAGGTTGAATAAAATAAAACTAAAAGGTGTCACTTGGATTTGGTAAGATGGAGATGACTGGTGACAGTAATGAAAATAACTTCAGCAGAACTGTGGGGACAGCATATGGATCACAATGTGCTGGCACCGTCTTTCTGTAGGAAAACTCACGGCGTCATTAACGCCATTTAGAAGCTGAGAAATTAGATCAAGAGCCCAGAGGACTCTAAGTCAAGAACTACATATGTATTTCCCCAGATAAGGTTTGATTAAGGTAGTCGCAGACACATTTCTCTCTTTCAACTTAAAGTTAGACATACAATTCATACCAAATGTGTTGCCTCTGGGCCTATATTTCCACGAGTTTAAGTTGTACATACTCTGTGAATCATCTCCTGGTTAAAGTAATACCCATTAATTAATTTTTTTGTTATCATCCAGCAACATTTTTAAATTATCTGAAGCCAAAGTGATGATAGCATCTTAAAATAGTGGTTTTATATATATATATATATATATATATGTGTGTGTGTATATAATTTTTATATGATATCAGTTCAGTTCAGTTGCTCAGTCATGTCCGACTCTTTGCGACCCCATGAATCACAGCACGCCAGGCCTCCCTGTTCATCACCAACTCCCGGAGTTCACTCAGACTCATGTCCATCGAGTCAGTGATGCCATCTAGCCATCTCATCCCCCGTCGTCCCCTTCTCCTCCTGCCCCCAATCCCTCCAAGCATCAGAGTCTTTTATATGTGACAATATAAACACATATATAAAAATACATATATATGTAGAAAGAGAATAGCACAAATATATTCTTTCCTAACTAATTGAAATGTTAATTTGAAGATAGTTTTGTAACCAATGACACATGGCTCAGTGCTAACACTGACGACTGAATCTAAACATTGATTAATTTGATAATTGAGAAAATATTTCATTAAAACACATTTATTTTACATTAGTGAAGTTTATTTTTTTGTCATTCTGAGGGAAATGGAAGATGTTTCTTTTCAATTGAAAATAAATGTCAGATAATTTGGTAGGTTTTATAGAATTATCAACTAATCAAATGACTATTTACAGATTCCCTCCATGAATAAACTCATCTTACACATTTACTGAGTTCTTACTTTGTGTCAGACGTTGTACTATTGGTATAATTAGAGTACTAAATGAGACTGACAAGGCCCTGTCATTCCACAGTTTGTATTTGAGGGAGAGTGATAGATAATACAATAAATAAGTGATTTAATCATATTTTACAGGAATGGAGTCTCGTTTAGATTTAGCAACACATACTGGACCCTAAGAAACACACCAAGAGCCAGAAGAGGGAAGTGCCTGTTGTGGAAAAGGACAAACAAAGCCCCTAAGACATAAATATCATGTTATATTAACAGAAATGCTCAGATTTTAGCCTAGTCCAAAATCACATGTATGGTGTAATTGCAGTTTGCTAAGAGCACAGAAGTTTAATCCTCTCATACATATGTGAAAAGGGAACTATTTGAGATGATGGATGTGCTCATTATCTCAGTGGGAAATCACAATGTATAGGTATATCAGACCATCACATTGTATACTTTAAACATCTTTAAGGATCAAAATATGATGGAGCAGCTCATTGTTCTCCTTGGAGCTGGAAACTTGGTAGAGAATTCAGGACATGATGATGACAAGTGTGGTGGTGGAATTAAGATAAAAGTTCATCCATTTATTCTCTTTGTTCTCAGGAGAATATCACATAAAACTATCAGTTGAGAGGAGATGAAGGAGATGAAGTCTGAAATTATTATCTTGGGTATTAAACAGTTGACTTATTTTGGAATCTTTGTAGAATTTCAACGCAGTGTTGAGTATGGAATCATGAATAAAAACACATGTAGCCATTATTCAGTTTACCCAACAAAGTTAGATATTGAATACAAGTCCAGAGAGGAGAATAATTGGTTTATATCAGAGTAAGGGTTTTGCTTATATAGTGCATGCTCAATCACTTCAGTTGTGAAGTGCAACCCATGGACTGTAGCCTGTGAGATTCCTCCGTCTATGGGATTCTCCAGTCAATAATACTGGAGTGGGTTGTCATTTCCTTCTTCAAGGGATCTTCCCAACCCAGGGATCTAACCTTTGTCTCCTGCATGTCATGCATTGCAGGTGGATTCTTTATCCACTGAGCCACTGAGGAAGCACTTGCTTATATAGTAAAACATAGGAAATGAAGGGAAAAGGAGCTGAAATACATGGAAGGGAATAGTTATAGCTTCATATCATGGAAAATAAGTTAGCGAGGTAAGAAATGATAACTAGAATAAATAATTAGTATTAAATGCAGGCCAATGGATGAAGCTGTCTATCAGCAGTTGAATAATCATTACACTTTAAGCACAGAGTCAATGATCTGAAATAACAAATGTACCTTTGAAAAAAATGTTGTTTGAATAGTCATATGATTTGTTTCAAAATTATTTCACCCTCTCTCAAATTTCTACTGAAGTATGTCCAAATACATTTCAACTACAGCATATAAACCGTGATGTGGGGCTGTGGATCTTGGCAAGAGAATATGCTGAAGAGAGAAAAACAGAGAAAAGGAGAAGCAGAAATAAAAAAAGGAAAAAAAGGAACAGGAAGACATTTATTTTTAATATTATTTTATTAGCAAAATTTCATTTTTAAAATTCATATTAAACATGCACTTCTTATTTTTAACTATCTCAAAAGTTGAAGGTGAAAGGGTTAGTTGCTCAGTTCTGTCCAACTCTTCATGACACCATGGACTATAGCCCACCAGGCTCCTCTGTCCATGGAATTCTCCTGGCAAGAATACAGGAGTGGGTAGTCATTCCCTTTTCCAGGGGATTTTCCCAACCCAGGGATCCAACCCAGGTCTCCCGCATTGCAGGCAGAGTCTTTACCATCTGAGCCACCAGGGAAGCCCTTAACTATCTCAGGTAAACATCCTATCATTTCCCATAACGTGTCAGGACAAGAAATTTATATATGTAGTATAAATATATCTTACATTATTTAGCACGCAATATGTATATATAATTAAGTTGAAAAGTTAACTGTGCTCATTCATTAGATAGTACAGATTATAGTCACCTTGATGGCTTCCTTTCTTGGATCTCTTAAGTTCGAAGATAGAAGGTCTTCTTGGGTTTTATTAATTGTAGTTTCTGAAAAAGCTTAAATATCATTAATACAATGTTGGTGAATAATTTATTATTAAGTACTTTGAACCTTTAATAATTATGTTTTGGAAGTATTATTATTTACAAGGAAATATTGTCAAGTTTATTGTTGAAAAACAAAAATATCAGCTTTAAAAGAGGTAGCAGAAGTATATATATATATATACATATATATTTTAAATTTATTACAGTGTATGTATATATACATACTGGGAATAAATTGGATACACACATATACAATTAACAGTTACTATCTCTAAGTAATGTAATATCAATTTATTGTTATCTTTTTTCTGAAATTTTTTCTTCAATAAGCATGGACTACTTAAATAATTTTGCAAGTTTATTTTTAAATTAAAAAAAAAAGATGTCTAAGAAAAGGCTTGGTTCTTCTCA
This sequence comes from Bison bison bison, assembly GCF_000754665.1. Taxonomy (NCBI): domain Eukaryota; kingdom Metazoa; phylum Chordata; class Mammalia; order Artiodactyla; family Bovidae; genus Bison; species Bison bison. The sequence continues at coordinate 1,698,200 of NW_011494929.1, forward strand.
AAAGGCAATATTTTCCTCTTTTCATTTAGATTGGATACTTTACTCCTCAAGCCATGCTTACTCACAGATTTTATGGCCATGTGGAATAGTACTTGATGTTGCTTAGTCACTAAGTCATCTGATTCTTTTGCGACCCCCATGGACTGTAGCCTGCCAGGATCCTCTGTCCATGCGATTTCCCACACAAGAATATGGTAGTAGGTTGCCATTTGTTTTTCCAGGGATCTTCCCCATCCAGGGATCAAACCCATGTCTCCTGCATTGTGGGGCAAGTTCTTTACCACCAGGGAAGTCCTTGAATTGTGAAAGTGAAGTCCCTCAGTCGTGTCTGACTCTTTGTGCCACCATGGACTGTAGCCTAACAAGCTTCCTCGTACATGGAATTTTCCAGGCAAGAGTACTGGAGTGGGTTGACATTTCCTTCTCCAGAGGATCTTCCCAACCCAGGGATCGAACCTGGGCCTCCTGCATTGTAGTCAGACGCTTTACTAGTACTACACAACTAAAAAGTATTACATATTTGGGGCTTCCAAGGTGGCACAAGTGGTAAAGAACCTGCCTGCCCATGCAGGTGATGTAAGAGACTCAGGTTCAATCCCTGGATCAAGAAGATTCCCTGGAGAAGGAAAAGGCACCCCTCTCCAGTATTCTGGCCTAGAGAATCCCATGGACAGAGGAGCCTGGCTGGCTATAGTTCATAGGGTCACAAAGAGTCGGACAGAACTGAAGTGACTTAGCATGCATACAAATATATGTGAATATTTCTCTGTTAAGGAGAGAAAACATTCTTTGTGTGAAAAGCTCTTGTGTGTGAATCTTTGCCATTACATATTCCTTGATCAGCTACTGGAATTCTCTTTTCTGTTATAGTTACTGAGAAAAAAGTAGCAAGCTACCTGAAAAGATCATTTTAGCTATTATGAAAAACATGCAAAAAAACAAAAAACAAAACAAAAACAAAGTTTCTAACACTCACAAAAAATTAGCATAGTCCATTATGGTAAACTCTACCATATAAATACATTTTTATTTCACTCTCTGCTATTTTTTCTCTTTCATTTTAATTCATGGTTCTTGTTCTTTCTTTTCATTTTTCTGATTGTATTCTGTTGTCTTTCCATTTTCTCACTAAACTGGCACCCTAAATTATTTCATAGAAATCTATGATCATTCTATATCTTCCAAATTGCTTAGTACCAAATTAACCTTATATGATTTGTTTTAGACATCATGTCCCAATGCCCACTTTTAGTCATTGATTTTCCTACATTGGCTCACAAGATAATCTTAAAAGCTTTGATTTCACAGAGTCATCCAAGTGGTGCTTGTGGCAGTACTTTTAATTAAAAATCGAGGCTACTGAAATAAAAAAAAAAATAGAAAATGTAGTCCTTTATGCAAATCAACTCTATAAACTGGAAATTTACATAAAAATAACTTTTTTCATAAAAGTTTACTTTATAAATTCATATTCACTTAGATTTATTATTCCAAACCAGATTGCCTTGTCTAGCATGTTGTTATAGTTATTTAGTCATTAAGTGGTGTCCAACTCTTTTTCATCCCCGTGGACTGTAGCCCAGTAAGTTCCTCTGTCTGTGGGATTTCCCAGGCAAGTATACTGCAGTGGGTTGCCATTTTCTTCTCCATGGGATCTCCCCAAACCAAGGATGGAACTTGCATCTCCTACATTGGATTCTTTACCACTGAGCCAGCAGGAAAGCCCCTTAGACATAAAAAAAAAAAATTTGTCCTTTTCATCAAATGTTCTCTATTATCCACAATGTCATCACTCTAAGAAGCTTATCAATGTATTGACCCACAAAATTTCTTTTTTAGAAGAAATTTCAGTGATAATAAAATTTAATTATTATTATTTATCAATTAATAAAGACAATGGTAAATGAACTAGCTGTAGTTATTTTTTAATTGGTATATCACATGTTTGAGTGTGTATAATTTTAATTTATAGTAATTTTTTACTTTAAAAATATTTTTTTGTAAAGTAAGAAATGTGAGTATTAATGAAGACCATGAGATGACTTAGGGATTTATTCCATAGTAAACAAGCATGCAACTATTTCTTTAATGCTCCAGTCAGTGATTTATCTTTCCATGTCAGATTGTCACCATATCCAACATCAAATAATTATTCTTTTCAGTTATTTGGAGAATTAAATTTGTCATAGCTCCTTTCTTCACAGTGGCATACTCAAAATGGAGGTCAGCATTTTTTTTTTTTCCCTGTGTCTAAAAGCAGGATAGTAAATATTTCAGACTTTTCAGGCTCTGTGGACTTTTTTTTGCAACTTCTCAGTTCTGTCATTTTCGTGCTAAAACAGCCATGACAAATGTGAAACAAGTAAGTTATGTTCCAATAAAATTTTATTTACCAAAGCACGTGAATGTTCCAGCACTGGATCACCATGGTATAGACTCACTTTTCCCTGATCCTCATTTTTAATTGGGTTTCCCAGGTGGTGCTAGTGGTAAAAAATCACCTGGAATACAGGAACTGTAAAGAGACTAGGGTTCGATCCCTGGGTTGGGAAGATCCCCTGGCAATCCACACTAGTATTCTTGCCTGGAGAATCCCGTGGATAGAAGAGCCTGGATGGCTACAGTCCGTAGGGTCACAAAGAATCTGTCACAACTGAAGTGACTTAGCATGCTTTTATAATTACAACTAAATGCCCCAGAAATAATTCAAAAGACAATGATAAAAGTATTTTGAAAGCTATAAAAAAGGATGGGCTAGGAATATTAATCCTTAAGGAGCAAGAAAATAGTTCCTTGAGTTTTATTTTTATTTCCTAAATATGGTGGTCACTGGAGACTTCTATAACCTGAATACATCCATTGGAATAAAAATATATAAATAAACCATAAAGTACTTTCTCTGCTCAGAGAATAGGAAACACAAAGGCCAAGGCTTGCTCCGCATCTAACACATTGGTTAATTCACTTGCAGCAGCAGCTTCAAGGATTTAATGTCCTGAACCAGTCTGCTCCAAACCTGAGACACCAGTGACCAAGCAGATCTACCCACAGGAAAAGCAGCAGAAGAGCCCCGGGTGTCTTGACCTTCTATGTAGTAGCACAAGGACACAAAAACCTAGTCTATCTCTTCCCTGCCATATCTGCTACCCCACCCTATCTCCTTCATACATAGAAGATTTCCCCACCAACAATAGACAGCTTGGAAAGTAGCTCCTGCCTTAGAAGGAGACACTGACAGAGTTTGAGCAGGAACATCAGTAGCAACTGAAGAAGGAAGCAGGACAGAATAATATTGTCAGAGCTCTGAAAATTAAATAGTCATGGGGAATATACCTCACAAAAGAGATCAGAATTTATCTGCTTATCTTGCATAGAATACAGTCAAATATGTACTGACATAATATTCAAAATGTTCATGATGGAGTAAAAGGTCATTCATCATATCCAGAATCAGAAAAAAAAAAATTAAATGAGGAAAGACAGTCAACTGATGCCAATGCTGAGATGAGTCAGATGTTGGAATTACCTTATCATGACTTAAACAACATTACAAGAAAGACTTAAGTAAAATTATTTTTAAAAATCTCAGGAAAGATGTAGAAGTTAAAAAATGACTAAAAGAAAATTACAGACACAAAAGTTAACATAACTGAAATAAAATTTACTGGGTAAATGTGACACTGGAGTGGAGATGAAAAGGATAAAATCAGAGTTTTAACAACAGATTAATAGAATTTACTTGCTCTAAAAAACAGAGAATAGATTTTAGAAAATCAGCCTCAGGAATTTGTGGAAAAGCAAACTATGTAGCATTCATATCATTAGAACGTCAGCAGGAAAGACACTAGGAATAAAGTAAAATATTTTAAAAAATGAATGAGAGGCTTACCTGGTGGCTAAGTGGTGAAAATCTGCCTGCCAATGCAGGAAACATGTTTTTTATCTCTGATCCGGGAAGATCCCATGCACTACAACTATTGAGCCTGTGCTGTAGAGCCAAGGGTCCTAGAGTCTATGTTCTGCAACAAGAGAAGCCGCTGCAGTGAGAAGCCTGTATATTGAAATGAAGAGGAGCCCTTCCCCTCATCACTGCAACTAGAGAAAAGCCCATGCAACAAGACCCAGCACAACCAAAATTAAAATAAAATTATCTTTAAAAATGGGTGAAACTTCCCAAATTCAATGAAAGACATTTAGTTACTATATATTCAGTAAACTTTGCAATGCTAAGTTGGATAAGTTTAAAAATTCTCACCAAAGTATATCATAATTATTACCATTAAGGACAAAAAATTCATGCAAATATCCAGAAAGAAGTGGTACAATACCTTTGGAGAAACACCAGACAGTCAGTATATCACCTAAAATAACTGAGGCCAGAAGAAGCAGAACAACATTTTCAAATGCTGGAAGAAGAGATATCAATTCAGAATTATGTATCCTGAAAAAATATTCTTCAAGAAAGAATTAAAATAAAATTTGCAGCAAGCAGACCTTTCATTTAAAAATAGCCATAGGAAACTTTCTACAGAGAAAAGGAAGGATAACCAAAGAAGTGTAGAACTTTCACAAAGGAAAGAAACACTTCACAATTAGTAAAATTAGAAATAAAACATAACAGGCAATTTTTCAACTATTGGGTTTCTTTAATCATATTTTATGGTGGGAGCAAAACTTTTAATAAGTTAAGATATAATGCTCAATGTAAGGATAAGAAACAAACAATTGTTACAATTATATATAAAAGTCGAGAGAATAAAGGGACCTAAATGGAAATAAACAAACAGTTCAAGCAACCAAGAGGAAGGCAACATATATGAAAAAAAATAAGCAGAGGAAAAAAACAAATATTATATAAAAAATGACAGACTTAAACTCTAACATATCAGTAATTATTTAAATGTAAATGGCTTAAATACACCAATGAAAAAGCAAAGACTTTCAAGTTGAATTAAAAAAACAGTTGTATATAAGAAATTCACTTCAAACTTAGCAACATAGATTAGTTGAAAGTAAAAGGACAACTAAATATACAGTAAACAAATATTTTAAAACCATGACTGGCTAGATTAATATAAAATAAATATATTTCAGAGCAAAGAGAGTCATAAGGGATATCATATAATAGTAAAAGAGTCAGTGCAGCAAGAAAATACAATTCTAAATGAGCATGCACTAAAAATAGATTTGCAAAATGCATTAGAAAATACTACTGGAAATAAAGTAGGGAATACACAAATCAACATCTATAGTTAGTGCTTCAAAACCTACTCTTAGTGGTTAATATAACTACTACAAGAAAACCAGGAAGGATGTAGAATTCTACAACACCATTAGCTAAAGGAATCTATTAATATTTGATATTTATAGAACAATCTGAGCTTCCCTGGTGGCTCAGATGGTAAACCGTCTGCCTGCAATGCAGGAGACCTGGGTTCCATCCCTGGGTGGGAAGATCTCCTGGAGAAAGAAATGGCAACCCCCTCCAGTATTCTTGCCTGGAGAATCCCATGGACAGAGGAGCATGATGGTAGGCTACAGTCCATGGGGTTGCAAAGAGTCGGACATGACTGAGTGACTTCACTATCTACCCAACAATGGCAGAATACACATTTTTTCCCAAAGGCCTATAAAACATTTAACAAGACAGATAATAACTTGTGAGAAAAGAACTATAAAATTTTAAAAGAATTTAAATTATGTGCAATATGTTCCCAGAACAAAAGGGATTGAACTGAAAATTGATAATAGAAAATAGGAAAATCCCCAAACCTTGAAAATAAAGCACACTTATAATTGACCCATGGGACAAAGAATCTCAAAGTAAATTTTAAAATGTATAGAACTGAGTGAAAATGAAAATACATCATATTAAAATTTGTGGAGAATTGCTAAAACAGTGCTGAATGGAAAATTTATAGCACTAAATGCTTGCATTAGAAATTAGGAAAAATTCAATAATCTACCTTTGAACCTCAAGAAACTAAAGAAAGAAGAGCAAGATAAACCCAAAAAGTAGAAAGTATGTAACTGAATATAGAAACAAAAAATAGAGAAAACTAATTAATGCAAAATCTGGTTCTTTGAAAGTATGTTTTTTAACTTAATAAAATTCTGGTAAAACTGACAAAATAAAAGAGAAAAAATTATGATTACCGCTATAAAAAAATGAAACAAAAGGTATCACTATAAAACATGCTGATTTAAAATGATAATAAATGTTTATAATATTTTTTTTTTTTACTTTACAATATTGTATTGGTTTTTCCATACATCAACATGAATCTGCCATGGGTGTACACGTGTTCCCAATCCTGAACCCCTCCTTCCACTTCCCTCCCCATACCATCCCTCTGGGTCATCCAAGTGCACCAGCCCCAAGCTTCCTGTATCCTGCATCAAACCTGAACTGGCAATTCATTTCTTATTTGATATTATATATGTTTCAATGCCATTCTCCCAAATCATCCTCCTCCCCCCAACAGAGTCCAAAAGACTGTTCTATACATCTGTGTCTCTTTTGCTGTCTCCCATACAGGCTTATCATTACCATCTTTCTAAATTCCATATATATTTGTTAGTATACTGTATTGGTGTTTTTCTTTCTGGCTTACTTCACTCTGTAAAATCAGCTCCAGTTTTATCCACCTCATTAGAACTGATTCAAATGCATTCTTTTTAATGGCTGAGTAATACTCCATTGTGTATATGTACCACAGCTTTCTTATCCATTCATCTGCTGATGGACATTTAGGTTGCTTCCATATCCTGACTATTATAAACAGTGCTGTGATGAACATTGGGGTACACGTGTCTCTTTCAATTCTGGTTTCCTTGGTGTGTATGCCCAGCAGTGGGATTGCTGGGTCGTATGGCAGTTCTATTTCCAGTTTTTTAAGGAATCTCCACACTGTTCTCCATAGTGGCTATACTAGTTTGCATTTCCACTAACAATGTAAGAAGGTTCCCTTTTCTCCACACCCTCTCCAGCATTTATTGCTTGTAGACTTTTGGATCACAGCCATTCTGACTGGCGTGAAATGGTACCTCATTGTGGTTTTTATTTGCATTTCTCTGATAATAAGTGATGTTGAGCATCTTTTCATGTGTTTGTCAGCCATCTGTATGTCTTCTTTGGAGAAATGTCTATTTAGTTCTTTGGCCCATTTTTTGATTGGGCCATTTATTTTTCTGGAATTGAACTGCAGGAGGTGCTTGTATATTTTTGAGATTAGTTGTCAGTTGCTTCATTTGCTATTATTTTCTCCCATTCTGAAGGCTGTCTTTTCACCTTGCTTATAGTTTCTTTTGTTGTGCAGAAGCTTTTAATTTTAATTAGATCCCATTTGTTTATTTTTGCTTTTATTTCCAATATTCTTGGAGGTGGGTCATAGAGGATCCTGCTGTAATTTATGTCAGAGAGTGTTTTGCCTATGTTCTCCTCTAAGAGTTTTATAGTTTCTGGTCTTACATTTAGATCTTTAATCCATTTTGAGTTTATAATAATTTGACACATCTACTCAACACCTTGAAATAAAAGAACTAATTCTTAAGACACTCAAGCTACAAACTCTAAGACAAAAGGAAACAAATAACCTGAGAAGTCATATAACCAGTAAACAAATATAAAGTGCAATTAAAAAAAAAAGAAACAAAAAACTATTGAAAAAGGAATATCAAGGATCAGGTGGTTTTACTGTAGAATTTTGCTGAATATGGAAAAAAAATTAACATAAATTTTACACAATGTCTTTCAAAAAATATAAAAAGAGGAAACACTTCCCAACCAAATTCATGAGACCAGTATTACCTTGATATCAAAATAATTAAGGGAAACCATGGAAAAGAAAATTATAGGCCAATATGTCTAATAGACTTCATGCAAAAATCTTCAACAAATATTAGCAAATTTAATCCACCAATATGTAACAATAATAGTAGTCCATGATAAGTGAAATTTATTACCAGTATACAGTCCTGGCTCAATAATTCCATCAATAACATCTTCCGTATAAAGAGACTAAAGAAGAAAACCATATAATATCAACTGATCAGTAAAATCATTGACGAAGAAAACAAAAATATTACATTAGAGATAGAGGTGGACATCTTCAGCTTGATAAAGACTATCTACAAAGTATCCATAACTGCAATCATATTTGATGGGTGGAGACTAGACACTTTCCCTCTAAAACTGCAATAAGGTAAAGAGGAGAAATAAAGTTACTTTCGTTTGAAGATGAAATAATTTTCTTTGAAGAAACTGTGTCAGAATCTACCAAAACTCCTAAAAATAAGAAGTGATTTCAGTGATATGATGAGATATAAAAACAACACATAATAATCATTTTTTTTCTGACAATAAGTAGAAACTGAAATCAAAATTCAATTCTATTAATAATTATTCCAAATAAAGTTAAATGAATCAACATAAAACTGAGAAACATGTACAGGATTATGTATTATGATTAAAATATTGATGAAAGAAACTAGAAAAGATATATTCAATAGTAATTGAATAGATATAGTGTTTATGGATTGGAAGACTCAACATTGCAAAGGTATCAATTTTCAAAATTCTATCAAAATATTTACAGATATATTCAAGCTATTTCTAAGATTTATATAGGAATAAAAAATATCCTAGAATAGCTAAAATAATTTTAAAAAATAATAAAATAGAGGAACAATTTTTCCTGGTGTTAAAGGATATTATATAGATGCAGTCAGTATTCAGGGCAGTGTTGTGCTAACAGAAGAACAGACTTAAATCAATGGAGTAGAATGCAAAATTTAGAAATAAATCAACACAAATGTGTCCAATTAATTTTAAACAAAGGAGCAAAAGTAATTCAATTCAAGAAGACTAACCTTTTAAAAAAAATAGTTCTGAAGTAATTAGACACTAATAGGCAAAAAATAAGCTTTTACATAAATCTCACACCATATATAAAAACTAATCCAAAGCTAATCATAGAGTTGGTCACAAACATAAAATTACAAAACTTCTAGAAAAAAAATAGGAGCAAAACTTTGGAAACTGGAATGAGACAAAGAGTTCTTACACTTGACATCAAATGTGATTCATAAGAAAAAATGAAAAAAAAAGATAAATTGAACTTCATCAAGATTAAAACCTTTTGCTTGGTGAATGAATCTGTTGAGACAATCACAAATTAACAGGAAATATTGCAAAATTTAGAAAAAATAAAGAACTCTCAAATTCAACAGTAAGAAAGAAAAAAACCCATTTAGAAAAATCATGAAAGATATTAGCAGACATTTCACTAAAAATGAAATGTGTTGTGCTGTGCTTAGTTGCTCCATTGTGTCCGACTCTTTGAGCCCCAAGGCTCCTATGTCTATGGGAACTTTCCAGGAAAGAATATTGGAAATGGGTTGTCATGTCCTCCTCCAGGAGATCTTCCCAACCCAGGGATCGAACCCAGGTCTCCTGCATTGCAGCCCAATAATTCTGGTTGGGTAGCCTTTCCCTTCTCCAGGGGGAATCTTCCTGACCCATGAATTCAACCAGGATCTCCTGCATTGCAGGCGGATTCTTCACCAGCTGAAATATCAGGGAAGCCTAAAAAGGAAAAACATATGCCAAACAAGTACAGGAAAAGCTATTCAATTTAATTAGTGATTAAGAAAATCAATTAGTGTTTAAGAAAATGTACATTAAAACCACCATATACCTGTAAGAATAACTAAAAGAAAAGAATAACTACAATACCAAAATCTAATGAAGATTTAGAGAAAATAAATTACTTATATGTTGTTGATAGAAATGTAAGATGGTACAGCTTTGCTCAAAAACTGCTTGGCAGTTCCTTAAAAAAAAAAAAGCACACATGTAATAACTATCATACAACTTAGCACTTATGCTCATTTATCTCAGAGAAATAAAAATACATGTTCACACAAAAACCGGTACATGAATGTTTATGGCAGCTTTATTCCATTATAAAATTACTTTCAATGTTATATGTAATTTTGTCACTATTTATGAGAAACAAGGGACTTATTTCTATTACCATTTTAAAGATATGTAAGTCAAGGCTAAGAGGATGTTAAAGTCTCATAGTTGAATACATTTAATAGAGATATTAAGGGAGATTTCTAGGCCCTTTGCATAATATCTGACCCCATCTCAACCTATCACATAGGTTACTATAATAAAAATAAGAGAAATAGCAATAAATAGTAGCTACTCTTTGAAGATTCAACCTCAATAGTTACTATATTGCAAAAAAAAAGTGACAAAATTTGACAGTTAAACATATTGTTTATTAGAATTAAATATGGATATAAAAGATTAAATCATCACATGACTGAAAATGTTCAAGAAAAATACAGTAGCTCTGTCAAAGTATGGCATGACCAGAAAATGCAGAAGGGAATAATTAAAAACCATGCCAAATATTGCCCAGGTGACCTCATCTCAGCCCTATTTAATGGAGCCCTGAATTAGCTCATATGTAATTTCCCAGTGCTGGTGTTGATTGCCTTGTGTTTATGTAGCTCTTCTTCAAAGGAGGTCAGAGCTCTTAAGACTTCAATTAAGTCATTTATGAGAGTCAGCAGATATTTGCATATGTTCTGATAGAACCAGGTACCTTCTATAAAATACTATTGTTAAAACCATCACCCTTCTACCATCTTTGATGAATTTGGTAGTCAATGTGGTTCACAGAAAAAAATCAATACAATTTCCTTGCCACATAGTGTTCTCTCTTTATAAGTTGGGGTAAAACCATTTGAAAGGAAAAACATCATTCTAACAAAATTGATAATGTGAAAACATTTTGGAAAAATCATTAACAAAGATGACCTATCAATATTAATAAGGCACCTGTCATTTAACCTGAGAAATCTTGCAATTAACATAACTTTGCCAGGGAAACTAGTAAATAAGTTTAGATTTTTCATCCTCTTCAGGAGCCATAAAACCATAATAAGTGTTTATAAATATATAGTGTTCCACAAGGGATTTTTTTTTAGGAATACAGTCACTGTGATCCCACAGCTCTTAGAAAGAACTGTGGTGAAAATTTAATAGCAACATGTTATTTCTGTGATTATTATACTTATTTTCAAGTTCTTAAGTAGAGGATTGAAGAAAACCTATCTGATGGAGCATTTACCACTCTAGTAATTTTACTGGAAAACTGAGGTCTCTTTCTAAAGGCCCTTAAAAATGAAACTTATGAAAAGATGAGTTCAAGGAAATGTCATTTTTTGGAAACACATTTCCTCAAGTTGCCATTTTATAAGTAAATTAGTTTTACTCACTTGCTCTTTCCCCTTTTACTGTGCATGAAGTACTGTAAACCTGTATGCTAATGATCACCAGTTACAGAAATGACAAAATGAGAGACCATTATGTGACAAACAAAGAGCAGCAGTAGTAGCTGGTAAATAATGTCAGCCATTATACCCTACTTGCTGTACCCAAGGGGTGACCTCCTAAGACAACCTTTGGAAATATGTTATCATTTAGGAGGTTAATCACACGCTAAAAGCAATTCTTGGCAGAAAACACAATTGTGGCACTATAGCTTTTTATGTTGCAATATCTCAAAAGTATTATAAATTCAAGTTGAAATTACATAAGGCTATGACAAACCTTATCATTGGATCTGTTGAATTCTAAAAGCTGGCATATTTTGAACATGGCAGAGGCAACGATTCTTGCATTTTCTGAGATATTTTCTTGTCTACCAATTTGTCATAAGTGGCTAATTTTAGATACAGTGATTTCCTCAGGAAACACTGCTTCATTTTTTCCTATGCATTCATAAACTTCTTTTACAGTGAACATATTTGCTTTCTTATAAACCCCACAACTCATTATGCTATAATGAAAGGCCTAGCAAACTAGGATGTTAAATAAAGTAACATATTTATTATCTTTACTATTAGTAAGCCCAGTGGTAAATAGAGATAGAAGAGAAGGATATTAAGGTTTAATGAAGGGGAAAAAAGATGACCTAAAGCAATATATTTCTATTACTGCTAGGAAAGGAAGTTTAAATATTTCAAAAAGACAAAACAGGAGATTAACATGAGGACATAGTGACTTAAAACAATTGTATTCAATTTACACTCTGTTCTAAGATCAAGACTAATGCAACCAAATAGCTCTATCAATATTTTAAATATGGAATACAACAACTGAAGATATTTTGGGAGAAGAGTAGTGTTTTCTATGGATAAAGTAGTTGGTTTCTTTCTTTTTTTTACTGGGAATAATATAATCAGAAATTTCAGCTAGTTTCAAAAATTTATAAATTCAACTATGTATGATTTAGTCATAAAAATAAAACATCCAAGTTTGAATTACTAACATTTCACTGATTTAAGAATGAAGAAAAAAAGAAATAAAAGCAGCAATCATTTCTTTATTTTTACTATGGAGAAAATGTGTTACTATCACCTAATGCAGAAACATGCATAGCAGAACCACAGCCTCTTAAATCTTTAGATCTCAATTTGTCAGAGATAGGAGAATTCACAGTAATATGCTACCATAGCTGAAGAGAATTTACATGGCTCATAAAATCTGTTAGTAGTACACATAGTGGGATGCTCATGTAGAGTTACATATAATTTTGAAATGCACTGAAAGTCTCTTTTATATACATGACATTATTTAGTAATGTCAAGATTGAAATTCAACCTCTTTTGGAAGAGAGAAACAAAGGAAAGAACACACACTTTCACTCTTTCATGGATCACAGCATTGTCATGGTGAAGGGCTTTGTGTAACTCAATGAAACTATGAGCCATGCTATGCAGGGTGTTGACTAAAGCAATGTGCAACCTAAAAGTTGATAGTTAGGTTTTATTCCATGGGAATGTTAGGACTTGAGCCCAGGAGACAGTCTGTCAGTTGACCCAAGAGAGCTGACTCCAAGGAGGCAGGGAAGGAGCCAGGTTATATACAAGTTTGCAGCGAGGGGCAAGTAATCTGAATATGAAAAGACTGATGTTAATTAAGAGAAAATTAAATCTCTCACATGAAGAGATTTAGCAGTCTTCTATATGGGAAGATGCAAGTGTCCCAGCTTCCTGAAATAATTTCTTTCATATGCCTCTAGCTACCTGGGGCCAATCCTCTTTTCTTTATTTCTTACATACTAATTCCTTGTTTGCTATAAGAGATGACAATGTGGTGGCTGGCCACCCCTCACATCCCACCAGATCCTCAGCACTTACTGGGGGGAAGTAGCTGATGGCTTCCAAATAGTTGGCTCTGTTTAACCTGGGCTCAGAAACTTGAATTTGGAAAAGGCTTGTTTATGAATAGAGCCTAGAACAGGAAATATTTCATTTCACAAAGGCCACCCAAGATAGACAGATCATAGTGAAGAGTTCTAACAAAATGTGGTCCACTGGAGGAGGGAATGCAAATCACTCCAACATTCTTGCAGCAAGAACCCCATGAACAGTGTGAAAAGGCAAATATATATGGCACCTGAAGATAAGCCTCCCAGGTTGGAAGGTGTCCAGTATTCTACTGAGGAAGAATGGAAGGCAATTATAAAGGCTCCAAAAAGAATGAAGTGGTTGGATCCAAGTGGAACTGATGCTCATTTATGGATGTGTCTGGTGGTGAAAGTAAAGTGCCATGCTGTTAGGAACAATACTGCATAGGTCCATGCAGTTAAGTTCATGAATGAAGGTTAATTGAACATGGTCAAGCAGGAGATGGTAAGAGTGAACCTCGAGATCTTAGAGATGCGGAAACCAAGTAAGTGAGAAGCCAAGAAGCAATCAGAAAGTTGGAGAACTTATGTTTATTACACCGGCAGGCCCAGAGGAGATAACACTCCAAGCTCTAAGCCCCGAACAAAGAGATTACAAAGCTTTTATAGACAGTGCATGACATCAGACTATAGTGGGTGGCACTAACTGTTAATAGGTTGGTTTAAACTATGGTTATTGTGCACACAGGAACAGCAATTAAGACAGGGGTTGGGGGAATGTCTGACTTTTACACAGATAGGCATGGCTAAGCAGGATTATAGGGGATAGGTAATTGCAAAAGAAGGGCAAGTGTGAGTGAGATAAGCTTCAGTTCTTAGCATTGTTGTAAGTCTCCATTTTTTTGAGACTATGTATATTGTCACCCTGCTTATTTAACTTATATGCAGAGTACATCATGAGAAATGCTGGGCTGGAAGATGCACAAGCTAGAATAAAGATTGCAGGGAGAAATATCAATAGCCTCAGATATGCAGATGACACCACCCTTGTGGCAGAAAGTGAAGAACTAAAGAGCCTCTTGATGAAAGTGAAAGAGGTGAGTGAAAAAGTTAGCTTAAAGCTCAACATTCAGAAAACTAATATCATGGCATCTTGTCCCACCACTTCATGGGAAATAGATGGGGAAACAGTGGAAACAGTGTCAGACTTTATTTTTTTGGGCTCCAAGATCACTGCAGATGATGATTGCAGCCATGAAATTAAAAGACGCTTACTCCTTGGAAGGAAAGTTATGACCAACCTAGACAGCATACTAAAAAGCAGAGACATTACTTTGCCAACAAAAGCCTGTCTAGTCAAGGCTATGGTTTTTCCTGTGGTCATGTATGGATGTGAGAGTTGGACTGCAAAGAAAGCTGAGCACCAAAGAATTGATGCTTTTGAACTGTGGTGTTGGAGAAGACTCTTGAAAGTCCCTTGGAGTGCAAGGAGATCCAACCAGTGCATCCTAAAGGAGATTGGTCCTGAGTGTTCTTTGGAAGGAATGATGCTGAAGCTGAAACTCTAGTACTTTGGCCACCTCATGGGAAGAGTTGACTCTTTGGAAAAGACTCTGATGTTGGAAGAGATAGGGAGCAGGAGGAGAAGGGGACGACGGAGGATAAGATGGCTGGATGGCACCACCAACTCAATGGACATGGGTTTGTGTGGACTCCAGGAGTTGGTGATGGACAGGGAGGCCTGGCGTGCTGTGGTTCATGGGGTCTCAGAGAGTTGGACACGACTGAGCGACTGAACTGAACTTAACTGATGTGTCCTATGTGATCCAGAATTTGCAAGGAGCAAACCAAGTTACAGAAGCAGAATGAGCAGAAAGTTATTGTAAATTTTAACTTTTCCTCTTCTTTAGGAATCAGTGAAATAAAATTAATGGGAATGGGTGAATTGAATTTAGATGACTATCATATTTACTACTTTGAGTAAGAATCCCTTAGAAGAAATGGAGTAGCCCTCCTACTCAAAAAGAGTCCAAAATGCAGTACTCGGGTGCAATCTCCGAAACTACAGAATTATCTTTGTTTCCAAGACAAACCATTCAACATCACAGTATTCCAGTCTATGCCCCAATCACTGATGCCAAAGAAGTTGAAGTTTATTGCTTCTATGAAGACCTACAAGACCTTTTGGAACCAGCAAACAAAATAATGTCCTTTTCATCATAGGGAATTAGAATGCAAAGTAGGAAGTCAAGACATACCTGGAGCAACAGGCAAATTTGGCCTTGGAGTACAAAATGAAGCAAGTCAAAGGCTAACAGAGTTTTGCCAAGAGAACACCCTGGTCACAGCAAATACCTTTTTCCAAAAACACAAAAGATGACTCTACCAATGGATGTCATCAGTTGGTCAATACAGAAATCAGATTGATTATGTTGCTTGTAGTTGAATTTGGAGCAGATAAATGCAGTCAGCAGAACAAGACCAAGACCTGGAGCTGACTGTGTTTATGATCATGAGCTCTTCATTGCAAAATGCAAGCTTACATTGAAGAAAATAGGGAAAACCACTAAGCCATTCAGATATGATCTAAATCAAATCCCTGTGATTATACAGTTGGGGGTGATGAATAAATTCAAAGGATTGGATCTGGTACAGAACGCCTAAAGAACTATGCATGCTGCTAAGTCACTTCAGTCATTTCCGACTCTGTGCAACCCCATAGACGGCAGCCCACCAGGCTCCCCCATCCCTGGGATTCTCCAGGCAAGAACACTGGAGTGGGTTGCCATTGCCTTCTCCAGTGCATGAAAG
The DNA here is from genome assembly GCF_000754665.1 of Bison bison bison. NCBI lineage: Eukaryota > Metazoa > Chordata > Mammalia > Artiodactyla > Bovidae > Bison > Bison bison. The sequence goes on from NW_011494929.1 coordinate 1,714,222, forward strand.
TGAAAAGTGAAAGTGAAGTCACTCAGTAGTGTCCGACTCTTAGCGACCCCATGGACGGAAGCCTACCAGGCTCCTCCGAACATGGGATTTTCCAGGCAAGAGTACTGGAGTTGGGTGCCATGGCCTTCTCCAAAAGAACTATGCATGGAGGTTCATAATTTTGTATAGGAGGCAATAACCAAAACATCCTAAGGAAAAGAAATGCAAGAAACCAAAGTGACTGTTTGAGGAGACTTTAAAAATAGCTGAGAAAAGGAGAGAAGAAGGCAAGGGAGAAAGTAAATGATATACCCAACTAAATTCAGAGTTCCAGAGAATAGCAAAGAGAGATATGACAGCCTCCTTAAATGAATAATGCAAAGAAAAAGAGGAAAATAATAGAATGGGAAAGACTAGAGATCTCTTCAAGAAAATTGGAGATACCAAGGGAAACTTTCATTTAAGGATGGGCATGAAAGAGGACATAAATGGTAAGAACCTAGCAGAAACAGATAAATTAAGAAGAGGTGTCAAGGACACACAAATAACAGACATGAAATGTCCTATAACCTGGATGACAATGATGGTGTGGTATGGTAACTCACCTACTGCCAAACATCCTAGAGTGTAAAGTCAACTGTGCCATAGGAAGCATAACTATGAACAAAGCTAGTGGAGGTGATGGAACTCCAGTTGAGCTTTTTAAAATCCTCAAAGTTGATGCTTATTTCTCATGCAGGGAAGGTTATACTCAAAATCCTTCAAGCTAGGCTTCATCAATATGTAAACTGAGAAACTCCAGATGTGCAAGCTAGATCTAGAAAGGCAAAGGAACCAGAGACCAAATTGCCAATATTTGTTGGATCATAGAGAAAGGTAGGGAATTCCAGAAAAAATATCTACTTTTGCTTGATTCAGTTCGGTTCAGTTCAGTTCAGTCCAGTCACTCAGTCATGTCTGACTCTTTGTAACCCCATGAATCACAGCACGCCAGGCCTCCCTGTCCATCACCAACTCCCAGAGTTCACTCAAACTCATGTCCATTGAGTGGGTGATGCCATACAGCCATCTCATCCTCTGTCATCCCCTTCTCCTCATGCCCTCAATCCCTCCCAGCATCAGGGTCTTTTCCAATGAGTCAATTCTTCGCATGAGGTGGCCAAAGTATTGGGGTTTCAGCTTTAGCATCATTCCTTCCAAAGAACACTCAGGACTGATCTCCTTTTGGATGGACTGGTTGGATCTCCTTGCAGTCCAAGGGACTCAAGAGTCTTCTCCAACACCACAGTTCAAAAGCATCAATTCTTCGGCACTCAGCCTTCTTCACAGTCCAACTCTCACATCCATACATGACCACAGGAAAAACCATAGCCTTCACTAGACAGACCTTTGTTGGCAAAGTAATATCTCTGCTTTTCAATATGCTATCTAGGTTGGTCATAACTTTTCTTCCAAGGAGTAAGCGTCTTTTAATTTCATGGCTGCAATCACCATCTGCAGTGATTTTGGAGCCCAGAAAATAAAGTCTGACACTGTTTCCACTGTTTCCCCATCTATCTGCCATGAAGTGATGGGACCAGATGCCATGATCTTAGTTTATGAATGTTGAGCTTTAAGCTAACTTTTTCACTCTCCTCTTTCACTTTCATCAAGAGGCTTTTCAGTTCCTCTTCACTTTCTGCCATAAGGGTGGTGTCATCTGCATATCAGAGGTTATTGATATTTCTCCTGGCAATCTTGATTTCAGCTTGTGCTTCTTCCAGCCCAGCGTTTCTCATGATGTACTCTGCATATAAGTTAAATAAGCAGGGTGACAATATACAGCCTTGACGTACGCCTTTTCCTATTTGGAACCAGTATGTTGTTCCATGTCTAGTTCTAATTTTTGCTTCCTGACCTGCATATAGGTTTCTCAAGAGGCAGGTCAGGTGGTCTGATATTCCCATCTCTTTCAGAATTTTCCACAGTTTATTGTGATCTGCACAAAGGCTTTAGCATAGTCAATAAAGCTTCATTGACCTATGCTAAATCCTTTGACTGTATTTCAAAGCTCAACATTCAAAAAGTTGAGAATGAAAACACTGGCTTAAATCTCAACATTAAAAAAATTAAGATCATGGCATTTGGTTCCATCATTTCATGGCAAATCGAAAGCGAAAACATGGAATCAGTGACAGATTTTATTTTCTTGGTTTCCAAAATCACTGTGGGACAGAACAGTGACTGCAACCATAAAATGAAAAGAAGCTTGCCCCTCTGAAGAAAAGTTATGCCAAACTTAGCAAATTAAAAAGCAAAGTCATTTCTTTGCTGACAAAGGTCCTTATAATAAAAGCTATGATTTTTCCAGTAGTCATGTATGAATGTGAGAACTAGCCCACGGAACAGTCTGAGCACCAAAATATTGATGCTTTCAAATTGTGGTGCTGGAGAAAACTCTTGAGAACCCCTTTGGCTCCTAGGAGATCTAACCAATCAATCCTAAAGGAAACCAACCGTGGTATTCTTTGGAAGGGCTGATGCTGAAGCTGAAACTCTAATACTTTGGCCACCTGAAGTGAATAGCCACCTCACTGGCAAATGCCTTGATGGTGGGAAAGATCAGAGACAAAGGAGAAAGGAGCAGCAGAAGATGAAATGATTAAATAGCATCACTGACTCAATGGACATGAATTTGAGCAAACTTTGGGAGATACTGAAGGACAGGGGTGCCTGGCATGCTGTGGTCATTGGGTTTACAGAGAGTCAGACACAACCTCACAAATGAACAACAAGAAGAACACACACTTTTGGGAGAAAATCCAGACATTGAATTTGCTTTTATTTTCTACAGGGCAAAACTGAAGAGCTAATGGAGTTATTTATACTCTAAAATGTTTAAAATAAAAAGACCAAGATTCAGTTGACCTAGAAAGTCTCAGCTCATAAACAGTTCTTCACAGCATCAGATATATTCTGTCAGCTCTTAATATGGATTTAAGATAAGCTATCAAGTATATGATTATTAAGTAGACTATGAATTCTGAGAAGCCAGCTTAGATTTTATATGAAAAAGTCCTAAACATATCGGGTATTAAGATATTTCATCCATACAGCTATTAAAAGTAAAAATTAGCTTTCTCTTCTTTGTTTCTTTCTTACTGTAAACTTATTTAGTGCATTTCCTGTGTAAAACATTGTGTGGGAACTGATTATGAAATTTCTTCCCTGTTAGAGTTTATGGTGTAATAAGTGATATTGAAAAATTTACAAGAAATTAAAACAATGTGATAGGTGCTATAAAAAATGCAATGCAGATTTTAGGCACTGTGGATAGACATTCAAGATACTATGTACTATATAATCTGAAAAATGAGTATGTGGTGCACAAGTGATGATTATGTTCATTTTCGTTCTTTTGTTAGAAAGAAGAAAATGTGCAGAGGGCTTTTAAAAGCAAAGTTTCTAACTCAACAAGTTCTTTTTAAAAAAAGACATAAAAATGTGAGCCAATCTAGAAGACAAAGATGCCAGACTTTATAACTTATGATAGAAGTTTAAACATTTTCTTAAAAACAATGAAGTATCATTGATATTTTTAAGCAGGGGAGTTAACATGAAATTTTGTTGTTATTAAAGATAATTTCTTATGCAGTGTAAAATAGGATTGAAAGAGTGAGAAAGGACTTTCTGTACTTATTTTAATAATAACAAAAAAAATTGAGAAAGAGATGAGCATTTGTCTTTGGAAATGGACAGTGGAGAATAAAGAAAAATAATGATGAGAGTCATGCTTTGCAGGTATATTGGAAATGAGCCTGTGATACATTGGATGTAGGGTATGAAAGTGGGACAATTTAAGGGTGATGTCCTGACATGCAGGTTTATGGTCTGAGAAACACTGTAAATATAAAATAGTCATTTTGAATTATTCTTATGAACTGTAAACATACTTTGAAGATACAGAAATCTATTGAATATTAGAATTTTACATCAATTGCATTCATAAATTTCATCACAAATGTTCAATTACAGAAATAATGAAGCCCATAGACATGAGAGATATTTTTACTTAACCTCTAATAGAAACTGGCTATAAAAAGAACATACACAAACACACACACACAGGCAAACATATACCCACACAAACACAAAAAGTTCTCTCTAAAAGGACAATAGGGATTTACCTTATCAATTGCTGTGGTGAAACAACTTTGTCTTTCTCTCCAAATAAATTTCATAGTTGACAAAATTGTCCAGGTAAGAAAGCTTGCATTGGTAAATACAGTCAGAATTTTATTTTGCTTTGAATTCAATTCTGGAATTTTTTAGATTCTTCTCAAAATTAATAAATAGATTTATCCTTAATAATAAATTTAAAAAAATTTACCTCTCTTCTTTTCCATGTGTGCTATGCTTACTTGCTCAGTTGTGTCCTACAATTTACAATCCCATGGGACTGTGTCCATGGGGATTCTCCAGGCAAGAATACTGGTCATGCCTTCCTCCAGGGGATATTCCCAATCCAGGGATCAAACCCAGGTCTCCTACTATTGCAGGTGGACTCTTTACCATTTGAGCCACAAAGGAAGCCAGTTTTTGGATTTTCTATATTGATCATGAATTGAGAACATAGAGAATTTTATTTATTCCTTCCTAATCAGCTTAGCTTTATTTATTTTTCTTACTGCATTAGTTGGGACTTCGGGTATGATAAAAAGTAACAGTGAGAAAAGACTTCCATGCATTGTACTTGGTGTTAATGACTTGAAAGTTTTCAATATTAAGTAATAGTTAGCTGTATGATGTTGGTCAGTATTCTTTATCAAGTTGAAAAAATTCCCATCTCTTCTTAGTTTACTGAGAGTTTTTATAATAAGTGGAATTTGTGTTTTGTCAAATGCTTTTCTATCTTTACTTATATGATCATATGATTGCTATTCCATAGAATCTTGATGCAATGGATTACATTAAATTATTTTTGAATATTAAACCAACCTCACATACCTGAGATAAATCCCACTTGTCATGGTGTATAATCCTTTGTACACATTATTTGATAAGTTTTATATTTTGTTGTGAATTTTTGCATCTAGATTTATGATAGATATTGGTCTGTAGTTTTCTTATAATGTCTTAGTCTGGTTATGGTATTAGAGCAGTACTGATTTCATAGAATAAGTTAAAAATAGTCCCTCTGCATTATTTTCTGAAGGATATTGTAGAAAATGTATATAATTACTTCTGTAATATTTGATAGAATGCACCAGTGAGGCTATCTGAGCCTGGTGTTTCATGTTTTGAATATTAATTGCTGATTCAATTTTTATTTTGCATATATCTCATCACATTATCTAGTTCTTCTGTGAAATTTGGAGAAGTGTGTCTTTCATGGAATCAGTCCATTGCATCTATGTTATCAAATTTGTAGACATAGAGTGGCACATAGTTTTCCTTATTATTATTTAAAGTCTTTGTGAGTTATTGTGGTAGCCACTGATTTCTGACATTGGAATTTTTATGAGCTTTTTTTAGCTTTAGTTAATCTGGGAGAGTTATTGACTTTGTTGATCTTCTTGACTTGTTTGGTTTTCTCTGTATGTTTTCTATTTTCAATGCCATCAATATGTGTTTTAATTTTTGTTATTTCATTTTTTGTTGTTTTGCTTTTTTGGAATTTAATCTGCTCTTCTCTGTGTAGTTTCCTAAGGTAGCAGCTTAGATGATTAATTTGGGAATTCCAGGTCTTTTGTAGTTATGTATGAATTTTAGGAATATTTGCTTCAGTTCTGTGAAAAACATCATGATTATTTTGATAGAAATTGCATTAAATCTGTGGATTTCTTTGAGTAGTATGGATATTATAATAATATTAATTATTCCAATCAAAGAATAGAGAGTATCTTTCTATTTATTTTTACTTTCAATTTCCTTCACCATTGTTTTACAGTTTTCAGAGCATAGGTTTTCTAACTTCTTGGCTAAGTCAATTCTTATGTACCTCATTCTTGATGAAATTTTAAATGGGATTTTCTTTTTGGCTTTCTCTTCCTAATAAGTTATTATTTCTGTATAGAAAAGCAAGACATGCATTCCAGGCTGGCAGGCTATGGTCCATGGAATCTCAGAGTCAGACACTACTAAAATGATTTGGCACACATGTATTGCTTTTCTATACAGAAATAATAATTTTTATTAAATTATTATGGATTAAATAAATTATTAAATTATTATTAATTCCTCAGGCCACAACACTGAAGTGAGTTGATCTGCTCTTCTCCACGGGATCTTCCCTACCCAGGGGTCAAATTCTTGTTTCTTATTTTTCCTGCACTATTCTTTACCACTAGCACCACTTGGGAAGCCCAGAAAAACAAGAGATATCTATATATTATTCTTGCATCTTACAACTTTAGTGAATTCATTTATTAGTTCTAATAACTTGGTGGTGGTTCAAAATCGAAAAAGGAGTACATCAAGGCTGTATATTGTCACCCTCCTTATTTATCTTCTATGCAGAGTACATCATGAAAAATGCCAGGATGGATGACTCACAAACTGGAATCAAGATTGCTGGGATAAATATCAACAACGTCAGGTATGCAGATGATACCATTTTAAAGACAGAAAGTGAAGAGAAACTAAAGAACCTCTTGATGAGGGTGAAAGAGATGAGTGAAAAAGCTGGCTTATAACTCAACTTTAAAGAAACAAAAAACATGGCATCTGGTCCCATCACTTCATAGCAAATAGAAGAGGAAAAAGTGGGAACAGTGACACATTTTATTTTCTTGGGTTCCACTGCAGATGAAATTTAAAGACTCTTTGTCCTTGAAAGAAAAGCTTATGACAAATTCAGATAGTGTATTTAAAAAAAAAATCACTTTGCCAACAAAGGTGTAGTAAAAGTTTGTTTTTTGTTTTTTTTTTTTCCCCAGTAGCCACGTATGGATGTGAGAATTGGACCATAAAGAAGGCCACACTCTCAAGACTTGATGCTTTCAAACTGTGGTGCTGGAGAAGACTCTTGAGAGTCCCTTGGACAGCAAGGAGTTCAAACCAGTCAATCCTAAAGAAAATCAACCCTGAATGTTCATTGAAAGGACTGATGCTGAAGCTGAAGCTCCAATACTTTGGTCACCTGATATGAAGAGCTTACTCACTGAAAAGACCTTGATGCTGGGAAAGATTGAGGGCAAGAGGGGAAAGGGACAACAGAGCATGAGATAGTCAGTGGGTATCACTGACTCAATAGACATGAATTTGAGCAAACTTCAGAAGATAGTGAAGGACAGAGAAGCCTTGAGTGATGCAGTTCATGGGGTCACAGAAAGTTGGACATGACTTAGTGACTGAACAACTACAATAACAAGCATTTTGGTGAAGACTTTTGGGTTTTCTCTATATGGTATCATGGTTTTTGCAAACTGTAACTGTTTTACTTCTTCACCTCCAAAGTGGATGCCTTTTCTTCTTTTTCTTCTCGAATGACTGTGATAAGATTTTCAATACTATATCAAATTGAAGTGGAGAGTGTGGGTATTCTTATCTTATTCCTGACTTTAAGGAAAGGCTTTCAACTTTTCAAAGTTCAGTGTGATGTTATCTGTGGGGTTTTTGTAAATGGACTTATGTTGAGATATTTTCACCTGTACCCGTTGATTCAGTTTTATTATAAATAGACATTGAATTGTGTCAAATCCAAATCATAGAGGCATTTTCTGCATCTATGGAGATGGACATGTGATTTTTATCCTTCCTTTTCTTAATGTGGGTTATCACAGTAATTGATTTGTGAATATGGAACCACCCTATTATCCCTGGAATAAATCCCATTCAATTAAGTTATGTGATACTTTCAATATATTGTTGAAATTGGTTAGCTAGTATTTTGTTGAATATTTTTTCATCAATAGTCATTAAAAATAAGCATCTGTAATTAATATTATTATTATTTTACTCTCATTGTCTAATTTTTGTTTCAGGTTAAGGGGGCATAATAGATGAACTTGGGAATGCACCTTTCTCTTCAATTTTGGGGAATAATTTGAGGAAAATAAGTATTAGCTCTTCTTTATGTGTTTAGGAGAATTCCCCTAAGAAGTCATCTGACTCTGGAATTCTGTTTGCTGGGAGAGTTTGCATTAAGAATTTAATTATACTACTAGTGATTTGTCTGTTCAGATTGTCTGTTTCATCCCGATTCAGTCATGCCAGGTTTTGTAGAATTGTTGTCTAATTTGTTGGCATATAAATTTTTATAGTATTCTTATGTTTTCTACGTTTGTATCTTTATGATATAAGTTCTTATTCTCTCTCATTTTTTATTTTATTTGGGTCCTCTCTCTTATCTTCCTGATAAGGCTTGCTAAATTTTCATAAATTTGGTTTATCTTTTCCAAAATCAGCTCTTGGTTTCATTGATCCTTATCTTTCTCTCTCTTTTTGTATCTGTTTTATTCATTTCCTCTCCGATCTTTAAATTTCCCAGATGGTAAAGTGGTAGAAAATCCACCTGCCAATAGAGGAGATGCAAGAAATGCAAGTTCAATCCCTGGGTCAGAAAAATCCCCTGAAGTAGGAAATGGCAACCTGCTCCACTATTCTTGCCTATAAAATTCCATGGACAAAGAAGCCTGGAAGGTTACAGTCCATGGGGTCACAAAGAGTTAGACACAACTGAGCGTGCGCACATACAAACACACACACACACACACACACACACACACACACACAGGCAGCACACACTGACCTTTATTATTTACTTTCTTTTTCTGACTTTGTACTTTGTTATTTTTTGTATAATTTGTTTAGATGGTACATTAGGTTGTTTACTGAGATTTTTCTAATGTTAAAGACTTGTATCACTATAAGCTTAAACAGCTTTGGCTGTGTCACATAGATTTTGGAACATTCTTTTCCCAGTTTCACTCATCCTGAGTTAACTTTCTTATCTCCTTTCTCTCATTTTTTTAGTAGTTGTTTATTTACCATATGTTTATGCTTTTAACATTTTTATGTAATTGATTTTTAGTTTCATTCCACTGTGACCAAAAATATTTCTTCATTTCTTTCTATTCTCTTACATTTGTTGAGACTTGTTTTGTGGCCAAGAATGTAGTCTATCCTGGAGAAGATTCCATGTACATCAGAAACAAACAAAAAAAAGTATCATTTTTTTTCAATGGGATGTCATATAAACATCTATTTTTTCAAGTGATTTATTGTGTCATTAAAGAAGGAATGATGCTAAAGCTGAAACTCCAGTGCTTTGGCCACCTCATGCAAAGAATGACTCCTTGGAAAAGACTCTGATGCTGAGAGGGATGGGGGCAGGAGGAGAAGGGGACAACAGAGGATGAGATGGCTGGATGGCATCACTGACTCGATGGACGTGAGTCTGAGTGAACTCCGGGAGTTGGTGAGGGACAGGGAGGCCTGGTGTGCTGAGATTCACGGCATTGCAAAGAGTCGGACACGACTGAGTGACTGATCTGATCTGATCTGACTGTCATATTGATTTTTCTTTCTGGGTGATCTTTCCATTGATGTAACTAGGATGTTAAAAATTCCCTACTATTATTGCATTATTGTCAATTTCTCCCTTTATGCTTATTAATATTTGCTTTGTATATTTAGATGTACCTGTATTGGATGCATACATGTTATTGAGTATAATGTTCTCTTCTTGTATTGACCCTTTTGTCATTATGTAATACCCTTCTTTGTTTTTTGCTATACACTTGATTTTATTTTTTAATTTTTTTTATTTTTTTCTTTAATAGAAAATTATTTAATTAGTATACATGTGTTCCCCTTCCTGAATCCTCCTCCCTCCTCCCTCCCCACACTATCCCTCTGGGTCATCCCAGTGCACCAGCCCCAAGCATCCAGCATCGTGCATCGAACCTGGACTGGCATCTTGTTTCATACACGACATTTCACATGTTTCAATGCCATTCTCCCAAATCTTCCCACCCTCTCCCTCTCCCACAGAGTCCATAAGACTGTTCTATACATCAGTGTCTCTTTTGCTGTCTCGTATACAGGGTCATCGTTACCATCTTTCTAAATTCCATATATATGCGTTAGTGTACTGTATTGGTGTTTTTCCTTCTGGCTTACTTCACTCGGTATAATAGGCTCCAGTTTCATCCACCTCATTAGAACTGATTCAAATGTATTCTTTTTAATGGCTGAGTAATACTCCATTGTGTATATGTACCACAGCTTTCTTATCCATTCATCTGCCAATGGACATCTAGGTTGCATCCACGTCCTGGCTATTATAAACAGTGCTGCGATGAACATTGGGGTACACGTGTCTCTTTCCCTTCTGGTTTCCTCAGTGTGTATGCCCAGCAGTGGGATTGCTGGATCATAAGGCAGTTCTATTTCCAGTTTTTTAAGGAATCTCCACACTGTTCTCCATAGTGGCTGTACTAGTTTGCATTCCCAACAACAGTGTAAGAGGGTTCCCTTTTCTCCACACCCTTTCCAGCATTTATTATTTGTAGACTTTTGGATTGCAGCCATTCTGACTGGCATGAAATGGTACCTCATAGTGGTTTTGATTTGCATTTCTCTGATAATGAGTGATGTTGAGCATCTTTTCATGTGTTTGTTAGCCCTCTGTATGTCTTCTTTGGAGAAATGTCTATTTAGATCTTTG
>NW_011494929.1:1724951-1737626 GCF_000754665.1 Bison bison bison
ACCTTGCTAATAGTTTCCTTTGATGTGCAGAAGCTTTTAAGTTTAATTAGGTCCCATTCGTTTATTTTTACTTTTGTTTCCAATATTCTGGGAGGTGGATCATAGAGGATCCTGCTGTGATGTATGTCAGAGAGTGTTTTGCCTATGTTCTCCTCTAGGAGTTTTGTAGTTTCTGGTCTTACGTTGAGATCTTTAATCCATTTTGAGTTTATTTTTGTATATGGTGTTAGAAAGTGTTCTAGTTTCATTCTTTTACAAGTGGTTGACCAGATTTCCCAGCACCACTTGTTAAAGAGATTGTCTTTAATCCATTGTATATTCTTGCCTCCTTTGTCAAAGATAAGGTGTCCATATGTGCGTGGATTTATCTCTGGGCTTTCTATTTTGTTCCATTGATCTATATTTCTGTCTTTGTGCCAGTACCATACTGTCTTGATAACTGTGGCTTTGTAGTAGAGCCTGAAGTCAGGTAGGTTGATTCCTCCAGTTCCATTCTTCTTTCTCAAGATCGCTTTGGCTATTCGAGGTTTTTTGTATTTCCATACAAATTGTGAAATTATTTGTTCTAGCTCTGTGAAGAATACTGTTGGTAGCTTGATAGGGATTGCATTGAATCTATAAATTGCTTTGGGTAGTATACTCATTTTCACTATATTGATTCTTCCAATCCATGAACATGGTATATTTCTCCATCTATTAGTGTCCTCTTTGATTTCTTTCACCAGTGTTTTATAGTTTTCTATATATAGGTCTTTAGTTTCTTTAGGTAGATATATTCCTAAGTATTTTATTCTTTTTGTTGCAATGGTGAATGGAATTGTTTCCTTAATTTCTCTTTCTGTTTTCTCATTATTAGTGTATAGGAATGCAAGGGATTTCTGTGTGTTGATTTTATATCCTGCAACTTTACTATAATCATTGATTAGTTCTAGTAATTTTCTGGTGGAGTCTTTAGGGTTTTCTATGTAGAGGATCATGTCATCTGCAAATAGTGAGAGTTTTACTTCTTCTTTTCCAATTTGGATTCCTTTTATTTCTTTTTCTGCTCTGATTGCTGTGGCCAAAACTTCCAAAACTATGTTGAATAGTAATGGTGAAAGTGGGCACCCTTGTCTTGTTCCTGACTTTAGAGGAAATGCTTTCAATTTTTCACCATTGAGGATAATGTTTGCTGTGGGTTTGTCATATATAGCTTTTATTATGTTGAGGTATGTTCCTTCTATCTATATTTCACATTATGAGTATTGCTATCCTTGCTTTCTTGTCATTTCCATTTGCACAAACTCTTTTTTCCATCCTCTTCCTTTCTCTGTGTATGTCTTTATCTGTGATATGAGACTCTTGTAAGAAGCATACAGATTGGCCTTTAACTATTGATGGGTATGTGCTTATTGTCATGTTATTACTTTGTTTTTTGTAGTTTTCTGTTCATTTCTTTTTGTTTCTTGCCTTGTGGTTTGATGGCTTTCTTTAGAGGATGCTTGTGTCATTTTCTTTTTAGCTTTTGTCTCTTAGTTTTAGATTTCTGATTTGTGGTTACCATGAGGTTCACTTATGTTAACATATAATTAACTATATGTATTTGTTTTCAACTAATAGTCATTTAAACTTATACACAATGTAAAAAATCTAAAATTTTCATTTCCCTCCCATGCATTTCTTATTTTTGATGTCCATTTTACATAATCACTTAGCTGTTAATTTTACTTATAGTTGTTTTTCAAGTTTTGTTTTTTAATTTTTATTTAAAAATTAATTTTTTTATTTAAGTTTATTTAAGTGGTTGATCTTCAACCCTTACTATATATTTTCCATTCCTACTGGAATTTTCCCTTTCCTATAGATATTGACTTCTTGTTTTAGCTCTTTCGTTTCCACTTAGAGAAGACCTTTTAACATTTCTTTTATGGTAGATTAAATATTGATGAACTCTTTTAGTTTTTGCTTGTTTGAGGAGTTCTTTATCTCCCTTTCAATTCTAAATGATACTCTTACTAAATAAAGTATTCTAGGTTTCAGGATTTTTCCCTTTCAGCATTTTGAATATATTATGCCACTTCCTCCTTCCCTGTAAACTTTCTTCAGAAAAATCAGGTGGTAGTCTAGTGTTAGTTCTTTTATACATAACTGTTTTTCTCTTGCTGCATTTAGAATTATTTCTTTGTCTTTAAATTTGTCATTTTAATTATTATATGCCTTGGTGTGTGTCTCTTCAGTTTAATCTTGAGACCCTGAGGGTTGGGTCCAAGCTGGCTCTGTTCCTTTTAAGTATTTGATCTCCCCTCTCCAAGCATTAATATCCACACTCTGGGGAGAAGCAGTACTTGGCCAAAAGAGTCTTGTGATCTCAGCAGGCTGTGTACAGACAGAAATCCAGTCTTTGATACACTACCTGTGTGACCACCAGAAATAGCTGCTTCCCTGTATCTGAGTCTCCTTTGTCCCTAAGAGCTGATCATTTTTATCTGCCTCACCCACCCACTTATTGTGAAACCACATATTAAGGAAAGCCATGCTCATGTAGGCTCTAGGCATGCATGGGGGATGGGCTGTGGCAGTCAGAGCACTATCAGAAGTCAGGATTTCCAGTAATGAGGTACACATGCAAGCATCAGCTACAGCTGATGTTGCCATGCCCAGATGTGGTCTCAGATCAAAGTCATCTCTGAGTTCCATGGCTGAACTTTCACCCCTTCATGGCAGCTGTTGTTCTTCACAGTAGGGGACTATGAAGTCAAATAAACAGGGCTGGAATGTTTGCCTGGCCCATGATGGGACATGCATGGAAACAGTTGTGGGAAATCTTAGATTGGAGTATCCCAATCTTCTCTCTGCCCTGACTTGGGGACAAGTCAGTGTTTGCATGCTCCTCAGAAGTGGAGTCCAGGCTTACCACAGCTCCCCTATTAATCCCAGTGACCTTCCAACCAGTCAAAAAGGCTCCCAGACTTGTGGTGCCCAATATGTGGTTCAAATTGCTCACCTCTCATGGCAGATCTCTGCCAATGTATTCTCCTTTTCCTCTGAGTATTCTCCCTTGGGCACTGGTCCGAACATGATTGTCTTCTGTTCTTATCCAGTTTCATGTGGACCTTTCTTACAGATTTGGTTGTATATGAGTCTTGCTGCCAGTTTGCAGTCGGTTTTCAGTGAGAATTGCTCCTGAGAATTGCTCGCCTGCCAAGAAGCAATCATTCTCTAATTTTATGGTTTCAGTCAACATCAGCAGTGATTTTAGAGCTCAAGAAGAGGATATCTGTCACTGCTTCCAACTTTTCTCCTGCTATTTAACATGAAGTGATGGGACTGGATGCCATACATTGAGATGTATGTCTGAAGTGATTGTGGGATAGGTGAGTTCCACATTTTTCTTTACCATCTTGATTGACAGCCCCTTATTATTTGTTGTTGTTCAATCACCAAATCATGTCCAGCTATTTGCAACTCTGTGGACGGCAACATGACAGGCTTCCCCATCTATCACCATCTCCTGGAGTTTGCCCAAGTTCATGTCTATTGAATAAGTGATTCCATCCAATCATTTCATCCTCTGTCACCCTCTTCTCCTTCTGCCTTCAATCTTTCCTAGCATCAGGGTCTTTTCCATTGAGTTGGCTCTTCACAACAGATGACCAAAGTACTGGAGCTTCAACATCAGTGCTTCCAATGAGTATTGTATTTAGGGTTGATTTCCTTTAAGATTGACTGCTTTGATCACCTTGTGGTCCAAGGGACTCTCAAGAGTCTTCTTGAGCAACACAGTTTTAAAGCATCAATTCTTGGGTGTCCTGCTTTCTTTATGGTCCAGGTCTCACATCCATGGAGAGACCATAGCCTTAACTATGCTGACCTTTGTCAGAAAAGTAATGTCTTTGCTTTTTAACATGCCATCTAGGTTTGTCATAGCTCTCCTGCCAAGAAGCAATCATCCTCTAATTTTATGGTTTCAGTCAACATCAGCAGTGATTTTAGAGCTCAAGAAGAGGATATCTGTCACCACTTCCAACTTTTCTCCTGCTATTTAACATGAAGTTATGGGACTGGATGCCATGATTTTAGTTTTTTGTTTGTTTGTTTTGTTTTTCAATATTGAGTTTTAAGACAATTTTTTTTCACCCTCATCAAGAGGTTCTTTAGTTCTTCTTTGCTTTCTACCTATAAAGTGGTATCATTCACAAAGCTGAATTTCTTGATATTTCTCTTGGCAATCTTGATTCCAGCTTGTAACTCATCCAGCCTGGCATTTCTCATGGTGTGCTCTGTGTTTAAGTTAAATAAACAGGATGACAATAAACAGCTTTATCAGACTCCTTTTCCAATCTTGAACCAGTCAGTTATTCCATACAATGTTCTAACTGTTGCTTCTTGACCCAAATACAGGTTTCTCAGCAGACAGTTAGATAATCTGGTATTTCCATCTCTTTAAAAGTTTTGCACATGCATCTCACCATGTTGACATCATGCTGCAAAATTCACACATTATATAAAAAGAAATCGCACCAGGAAAGTACAGGCTACCACAAATAGTAGAGTGAAAAAAAAAAAAAATTTTGCACAGTTTGTTATGATTCACACAGTCAAAGGTTTTAGCATAGCCAATGAAACAGATATGGATTTTTTTCTTTCTTGAATTCCTTGGTTTTCTTTATATAGCAAATATTGGCAATTTGATCTCTGGTTCCTCTGCCCTTTCTAAACCCAGTTTGAACATCTGGAAGTTCTTGGTTCATGTAGTAGTGAAGCCTGGCTTGGAAGATTTTGAGCACAGCCTTACTAACATTGTATATGAGTGCAAATGTCCAGTAGTTTGCATATTCTCTAGTACTGCCCTTCTTGGCAATTGAGATGAACACTGATCTTTTCCAGTCGTGTGGCCACTGCTGTTTTTCCAAATTTCCTGACATATTGAGTGCAGCACCTTAATAGCATCATCTTTTAGGATTTAAAATAGTTATCCTGGAGTTTCATCACCTCTACTAGCTTTATTGACAACATCACTTCCTAAAGCCCACTTGACTTTACAGTCCAGAATGTCTGAATCTGGGTGAATGGTTATCCTTGTTATCCCTCTGTTATGGGAAACTCAATCAAATCTGTTGTATTTTAGTACAAATTTGTCTGCTTGATCTACTCCAAAAAAGGTTTTACATACATTTTAATCTTGCACCATTCATCCATTTTCCTCACAACTTTTTGTCTATCCCTATTTAATATTGCTAAGATAGTAAACTCCATATCCATAATCAGCTATAAAACCTTGCCAAAATTGTTCCACAAATTCTGGAGCCAACTTTTTCCCTTTGTCTCCTAGTAGGATGAAAAAAAGTTATATATAGTTTTAAATTTTTTCCAGTTTTATTGAGATATAATTAACATGAAATATGTAAATTTTAGATTTATTACATGATTTAAACATGTATGATGAAATTATTTCTAAGCTGAATTTGTTAACATCTTATTTACCTCACATGATTATCACTTATGTTTTTATGGTCGCTCAGAATACTTAATAGGTACTCTGTTAGCCACTTTCTTTTTTTGTTAGCCACTTTCAAATATTTACTACAGAACATTTGAGATCTTCTCACTTAGCAACTTTTTAAGTGCATAATACATTTCAAATATAATAATATAAACACACATAATGTAATTTTAACTCTTACCGTGAGGTCCATTCATTCCCCAGAACTTATTTACCTTATAGCTGACAGTTTGTATCCTTTCAGTATAATCTTCCCATTTTCTGGATTCCCCAGTCCCAGGCTAACCCATTTCTAGTCTTGCTTTCTATGTATTTGGCTGTATTCAGATTCTACATTTAAGCAATATCATTCAGTAATTATCTTCCTCTGTCTGATTTATGTCATTCAGTATAATGCTTTCAAGGCCCACCCATGTTGTTTCAAAACAAGATTTCCTTCTTTCCCATGGCTGAATAATATTCCATTGTGTATATGTGTGTATGTGTGTGTATATGTTTGTGTTTGTATGTATCTTATATCTTCTTTATCCATTCATCTGTAGATGGGCAGTTAGGTTCTTTCCATATTTCCTGGCTAATGTAAACAATGTTGTATTGAACATGGGGTTCTAGAAATGTCTTTAATATCCTGATTTAATTTATTTTGCATATATATGCATAAATGAATAGAATAGTTGTTCCACTTTTGATTTTTTTTGAGAAGCTAAATTATGTTTCACAGAGTAGTTACACAGATTTTCGATGAACAATGCACAGGGTTGCCTTTCATCCACATCTTTGCCAATGCTTGTAATCTCTTGTCTTTTTAACAATAGTCATATTAACAGGTGTGATTGCTGTCTCTTTATGATTTGATTTGTATTTCCCTAATATCTGATGAGGGCTTCCCTGGTGGCTCAGTGGTAAAGAATCCACCTGTCAATGCAGGAGATGTGGGTTGGATCCCTAGATCAGGAAGATCCCTTGGAGAAGGAAATGGCAATCCACTCCAGTATTCTTGCCTGGGAAATCACATGGACAGAGGAACCTGACAGGCTACAGTTCATGGGGCCACAAAAGAATCAGACATGCTTGAGTAACTAAACAACAACAAATAACTAATGAGCATTTTTTAGGTATTGTTGGCCATTTGGATTCCTTCTTCTAAAAAAAAATGTGTATTCAGTTTCTCTGTCCATTTTTAAATTGCATTTTTTAAAATTAATTTTTATTAGAGGAGAGTTGATTTACAAAACTGTGTTAGTTTCTGCTGTACAGCAAAGTGAATCAGTTATAAAAATATATACATACACTATTTTTTAGATTCTATTCTAAAGAATCCTCCTGCCAAGCAGATTTGGCTTTGATCCCTGGGCTGGGGAGATCCCCTGGAGAAAGAAATGGCAATCCACTCCAGTGTTCCTACCTGGGAAATCCCATGGACAGAGGAACCTCGTGAGCTACAATTCATGGGGTTACAAAGAGTCTGGCACCAATTAGTATTCTAAACAACAAAAACAATGACCTTCCTATATAGATAATTACAGGAGAGTATTTCCAGTGCTATAGAGTAGGTACTTATCTGTTGTCTATCTTATGTCTAGCAGTATGTATATATTAATCCCATTCTCCCAATTTATCCCTCCCACATTTCCTCTTGGTAACTGTAAGTTTATTTTCTGCATCTGTGATTCTATTTCTGTTCTATAAATAGATTTGTCTGTGTCGTTTCTTTTTAGATTACAAATAGAAGTGATATCAAACGATAGTTGTCATTCTCAATTACTTCACTCACTATGACAATCCCTGGATCAGTCCATGTTGCTACAAACAGGATATTTTCATTCTTTTTTATGACTGAACAATACTCCATTACATGTATGTACCACATCTTCTTTACTCATTTCTCTGTTAATGAACATTTAGCTTGCTTTCATGTCGTAAGAAAAAAAAAAAAAAGAGCTAAAGGAACCAGGCTGCCTGATCTCAGACTATACTTCATAGCTACAGTAATCAAAATAGTATGGTACTGGTGCAAAAACAGAAATGTACATCAATGGAATAAGATAGGAAGACCAGAGATAAACTCACAAAATCATGGTCAATCCTTGACAAAGGAGGCAAGAATATATAACAGAGAAAACACAGTCTCCTCTATAAGTGATGCTGGAAAGACTGGGCAGCTACAGGTAAAGAGTGAAATTAGAACACTCCCTAACAGCATACACACACACACACACACACACACAAACTCAAAATGGTTTAAAAAGTAAATTTAAGATTGGTTACTATAAAACAAAGAAAAAGAGCATAGGAAGAACATTCTCTAACATAAATCACAGCAAGATCTTTTTTTGATCTACTAATGAAAATAAAAACAAAAATAAATAAATTAGTTAGACCTAATTAAATTTTAAAGATTATGCACAGTGAAGGAAACCATAAACAAAATGAAAAGACAACCCAAAGAATGGGAGAAAATATTTGCCAATGAAGTGACCACCAAGGAGCATATCTCTAAAATATACAGTTTATGTAGCTCAATAAAAAACAAACACACAAACAAACAACCCAATCAAAAAATGGACAGAAGATCTAAATAGACATTTCTCTAAAGAATGCATCCAGATGGCCAAGTTTCACTTGACAACATACTCAACATCATCAATTACTATATAACTGAAAATCAAAACTACAATGAGGTATCACCCCACACCAGTCAGAATGGCCACCACCAAAAAAATCTACAAACAATAAGTGCTAGCAAGGCTAAGGAGAAAATAGATTGTTTTGCTTTTAAGCCTGAATAATATGAGTTTCCTATATATTTTGTGTGTCACATGTGGTTCAGATTGTAAAGTATCTGCCTGCAATGCAGGAGACCTGGATTTGATCCCTGGGTCAGGAAGATTCCCGGGAGAAAGGCATGGTAGCCCACTCCAGTATTCTTGCCTGGAGAATCTCATGGACAGAGGAGTCTACTCCACTACAGTCCATGGGATTGCAAAGAGTCAGACACAATGGAGCAACTAACACATATATTTTAGGTATTAACTCCTTATCAGGTTTATAATTTGCAAAGTATTTTCTCCCATTCTGTAGATTGCCTTTTTATTCTGTCAATGGTTTTCTTTGTTGTGCAGAAGCTTTCCAATTTTATATGGTCCCACTTGTTGACATGGATTTTTGCTGTTTTTGTTTTTGGTGTCATATTTTAAAAATTTTGCCAAGGCCAATGTCAGGAAGGTTTTTTGCCTATTATTTCTTCTAGGAGGTTTACAATTTTGGGCCTTAAGTCTTTACTTTAATTCAAGTTCATTTTTATGTGATATAAGTAGGGTCTAATTTAACTATTTTATGAATGATTAACCAATTTTTTTCAACAACATGTGTTGAAGAGATTATCTTTCCCCATTTGGTACACATGGCTTTCTTGTCAAATATTAGTTGTCTGTATGCACGAGGATCAATTTTCTGGCTCTTTATTTTGTTCCATCAACCTATGTATCTCCTTTTATGCCAGTAAGTAAGTAAGTGTTAGTTGCTCAGTCATGCCTGACTGTGACTCCATGGACTGCAGCCCACCAGACTCCTCTGTCCATGAGATTTTCCAGGTAAGTATACTGGAGTGGGTTGCCATTTCCTTCTCCAGGGGATCTTCCCAACCCAAGGATCGAATCCAGGTTTCCTGCACCACAGGCAGATTTTTTACCAACTGAGCTACAAGGGAAGCCCTTTATGCCAGTACCATACTGTTTTGATAAATTTAGCTTTGTACTATAGGCTTTTAAGCTATCAATGGGTGTCAACACAAATATATTTGCCCATGTCAATTTTACATATGTGATATTAGAAAGGTGAATGCCCCTGGTTGTGACTGATTCTGAAGGAAGTGCTCCCCAATTCAACACACACGCACACACACACAAACTACTCGTAAACACACACAAAGTTTACACTACTAATATTACCCATTTTTACTCAGTGGGTTGGTGCAAAATCAGTTCTATACAGAAGAATATTCTTACATCAGTATATTACTTGGGAATTAATTGGAATTAAAGCACTGCTGAAATCAAGGACTTTGGTGGAGATCCAAAATTCTTACAACCTTTCCTATTTATTTTAAGTATTTGGAATTTTGACAGCTATAAGAAGTAATCTATGTAAGTCCATTCATAAATAATTCCATTCATAATTAAGTACTAGAACTGTACCTACTGTTTCCTTAGTCACTCATTACTTCTCATTCTCTTGCCATAAAACTTTCTGGGAAACATGAATAAGAAAACCAATATTGTTAAGGTACACAATTATTTTGGTATCACCAGGTATATCACCAGGTATATTTTTGAGCAAGTCCATATTCTAATTTTCAAGTTGAAAAAAGTAAGTGTCTTTGTTGGAAATGCTAGAGGTTGTTGGAAAAACCATGCTGTCTTCTGTGTATGTCAGAAAGCCTTCAGAAGAAAGAGACAATAAATATACCAAAGAAAAAGAAAATACACTTGAGGAATAGATCTCAAAGAATGTGAAAGAGACATACAAACAAATTCATAGCACTATTTAATGTTAGTCTCAGTTTGGCTAAGAGACCAAAATTCCGAAGTTCTCACATTATAGAAGAGAAACTAATGATCAGAGAAATCGAATAGCACAGAAATCACTGGTGTAGGTGTAAAAGAAGAGTAAGTTAAAACAATATGACCAAATAAGTGCCCACGCCTATCTAGTTATTGACGAAACCCTAACACTTCTCTATTGATGCATACATACTTTTCCTTTTATATAAATGCTAAACAGTAAAATTGCTTTGAAAAAGATTTATCCTAGACCATCAACAATAAAGCAGGCTTGATATGGCATAAGTAAAAGTGGAGAAATATTATATATATTATTACTACTCCCTGCTATGTTACACACTGTAAGCCAATGTTTCTTCTACATTTTAAGTGCATATATTTAATTTACATTTAAATTGTTTCAAGCCCAAATTTGTGACTTACAATGTTTTGTACTTTAGTATTCTGCTTATCATTATGAAGAACAATGAAAAGCACATTGAAGTAAGCTAAAAGGGGAAGAAAAAAGTGAAAAAAGAATGTAAAAGTCATACAAGCTAAATAACAATGCCATCTTAATGTGAGTTCAGATACTACACAAGTTCACATTTGTAAAAGAATTATATGGCATAAAAATTATGTGCCAAATTCTCATCCCATGAGATTTACTGCCAACTGCATGTGAAAATAATCTAGCTTAGACAGAAAAATTTTACTTAAGAAATAAAAGAAACAGCTCATAAATGATGATTATTATATTTCTATATTAGTAATTAGATATTTTGTGTACTAGCTGAGGATAACTAAGTGAGGATGATTATAAAACTGAGAAAATCAAGGTGATGCATAAAGGCTTAATAACTAAGCACAAAGGTTATGATAATAACAAAATGATGGCTGGTGACTTCAGCATTTTTAGTTTGCTATTGTAATTTGTGTAAAAGCTTTTATTAGATAATTTGATGTCCTTCTGAGATGAGAAATTACAGTATGTAGGTTACAGGGAGGTCTTTAAGAGAAAATTCTCCAGAGAAGAAGGAATATTGACAACATTTGAAGAATCATAAAATAGCATTTAAAAAATAGTTGATGACATTAGAATTACTTAGGCTTGAAAAAAAACACTAAAGATGATAATAATATTCTTCACACAGAAAATATTTCTCTAAAGAGAACTTGTATATGCACTTCAAATAAATCTAAATCTACTGCTTGGGTAAATTTTTTATTGTCAGAGATGTGATAAAACGGCAGGAGCAAAGAGTATCAGAACTGAAAAAATGTAATAAGAATATTTGCTGGTGAGTAAATGAGAACAAAGAGCTATTTGTGATTTTAATTATTCCAGATATATATACTTGGGCAAATTATTTACCTTCTTAGAGTTTCCTTACCATTAAATAAAGAATATTGACTATCTGCTACTACAGGTAAATTCTAACTCTAAAATTATACTCTTCTGAGCTGATTGACTTTATTACATTATGCTATAAAGTCATTGAAAATTCCATAATCATTGTGACAAGCGCTAAATACTAGATGACCAAAAATTTTAATATTCATTTTTTGCGTATATTTAATAAATGTTGAGTATGAAATAATTCAAATAAGAATAAAAGTTATATTATTGTTAAATTGATTAAAAATGGCTCTTATATTTCATAATCTAGAAATAAGAAATGAACTCTGGTTCATTACACAGCTATATACATATCTTTGATGGTGCATGTGCATTTTGCTCTGCAGAATTATATGTAGATCCATAGACAGGATACATCTTTTTTTAACATGACATCTTAAAGTATTTGTTAGCAGTCCATGAGGTTGCTAAGAGTCAGACACGACTGAATGACTTCACTTTCACTTTTCACTTTCATTCATCGGAGAAGGAAATGGCAACCCGCTCCAGTGTTCTTGCCTGGAGAATCCCAGGGACGGAGTGGGGCCCTGGTGGGCTGCCGTCTATGGGGTCGCACAGAGTTGGACACAACTGAAGTGACTTAGCAGTAGCAGACTAAAGTTAGTGCGTAAAAAAATGAAATTCACCATTGCTATGACCAAACACACACATACACACAAAAACACAGATATACATACATATTCAGGAACACTTTTGCATAGCCCTTACTCTAATAGAACAAAATTGAGGGAAACATATTCTGGAATCCATCACACAGAAAGCAGGATCTGTGAATTCTTTTAGTTTAGTAGGTATGTTTATGTACTTTTCAGTTCAGTTCAGTTGCTCAGTCATGTCTGACTCTTTGCGACCCCATGAATCGCAGCACGCCAGGCCTCCCTGTCCATCACAAACTCCCGGAGTTCACTCAGACTCACGTCCATCGAGTCAGTGATGCCATCCAGCCATCTCATCCTCTATCATCCCCTTCTCCTCCTGCCTCCATCCCTCCCAGCATCAGAGTCTTTTCCAATGAGTCAATTCTTCCCATGAGGTGGCCAAAGTACTGGAGTTTCAGCTTTAGCATCATTCCTTCCAAAGAAATCCCAGGGCTGATCTTCAGAATGGACTGGTTGGATTTCCTTGCAGTCCAAGGGACTCTCGAGAGTCTTCTCCAACACCACATTTCAAAAGCATCAATTCTTCGGTGCTCAGCTTTCTTCACAGTCCAACTCTCACATCCATACATGACC
>NW_011494929.1:1737726-1738198 GCF_000754665.1 Bison bison bison
GAAAAACCATAGCCATGACTAGACGGACCTTTGTTGGCAAAGCAATGTCTCTGCTTTTCAATATGATGTCTAGGTTGGTCATAACTTTTCTTCCAAGGAGTAAGTGTCTTCTAATTTCATGGCTGCAATCACCATCTGCAGTGATTTTGGAGCCCAGAAAAATAAAGTCTGACACTATTTCCACTGTTTCCCCATCTATTTCCATGAAGTGATGGGAATAGATGCCATGATCTTCGTTTTCTGAATGTTGAGCTTTAAGTCAACTTTTTCACTTTTCTCTTTCACTTTCATCAAGAGGCTTTTGAGTTCCTCTTCACTTTCTGCCATAAGGGTGGTGTCATCTGCATATCTGAGGTTATTGATATTTCTCCCGGCAATCTTGATTCCAGCTTGTGTTTCTTCCAGCCCAGCGTTTCTCATGATGTACTCTGCATACAAGTTAAATAAACAGGGTGACAATATACAGCCTTGA
>NW_011494929.1:1738311-1748244 GCF_000754665.1 Bison bison bison
CAGCAGTTTATTGTGATCCACACAGTCAAAGGCTTTGGCATAGTCAAGAAAGCAGAAATAGATGTTTTTCTGGAACTCTATTGCTTTTTCCATGATCCAGCAGATGTTGGCAATTTGATCTCTGGTTCCTCTGCCTTTTCTAAAACCAGCTTGAACATCAGGAAGTTCACGGTTCACATATTGCTGAAGCCTGGCTTGGAGAATTTTGAGCATTACTTTACTAGCGTGTAAGATGAGTGCAATTGTGTGGTAGTCTGAGCATTCTTTGGCATTGCCTTTCTTAGGAATTGGAAGGAAAACTGACCTTTTCCAGTCCTGTGGCCACTGCTGAATTTTCCAAATGTGCTGGCATATTGAGTGTAGCACTTCACAGCATCATCTTTCAGGATTTGAAATAGTTCAACTGGAATTCCATCACCTCCACTAGCTTTGTTTGTAGTGATGCTTTCTAAGGCCCACTTGACTTCACATTCCAGGATGTCTGGCTCTAGGTCAGTGATCACACCATCATGATTATTGGGTCATGAAGATCTTTTTTGTACAGTTCTGTGTATTCTTGCCACCTCTTCTTAATATCTTCTGCTTCTGTTAGGTCCATACCGTTTCTGCCCTTTATCGAGCCCATCTTTGCATGAAATGTTCCCTTGGTAGCTCTAATTTCCTTGAAGAGATCTCTAGTCTTTCCCATTCTCTTGTTTTCCTCTATTTCTTTGCACTGATCACTGAGGAAGGCTTTCTTATCTCTTCTTGCTATTCTTTGGAATTCTGCATTCAGATGCTTATATCTTTCCTTTTCTCCTTTGCTTTTTGCTTCTCTTCTTTTCACAGCTATTTGTAAGGCCTCCTCAGACAGACATTTTGCTTTTTTGCATTTCTTTTCCATGGGGATGGTCTTAATCCCTGTCTCCTGTACAATATCATGAACCTCAGTCCATAGTTCATCAGGCCCTCTATCTATCAGATCTAGGCCCTTAAATCTACTTCTCATTTCCACTGTATAACCATAAGGGATTTGATTTAGGTCATACCTGAATGGTCTAGTGGTTTTCTCTACTTTCTTCAATTTCAGTCTGAATTTGGCAATAAGGAGTTCATGATCTGAGCCACAGTCAGCTCCTGGTCTTTTTTGGTTGACTGTATAGAGCTTCTCCATCTTTGGATGCAAAGAATATAATCAATGTGATTTCTGTGTTGATCATCTGGTGATGTCCATGTGTACTTTTACCACTCCACATTTCTTTAGCTCTTAAAAAGTGAAATAATGTTTAATATTTTGTCTACAAATTCATTTTCACTTTCTCTTAATTTATATTTATTTTTATTTATATGTTATTGCCAAGATTTCATAGAAAATCTACAATCATCTGGTTTCTTTCATCATTCTAAGGACAAATCAGAAAATTCAAAACATATGATCTCCCAGGCCTAAAGGGGTTGACTACCACTCTCTCCAGCCTTCCAAACAGCTCGTGTCTTGCCATGAAGGATGGGATTTGCTATTATACTTTTAATTATTTACAAAAGTCATATGCAAAATATATAATTGTGAACAGAGATTCAGAAGATATTATAATATTACACTAATCTCATAAGATTCTGTGAGACAGCCAGTATCTATTATGTTATACCAGGAACCAAATAGGTTCAAGCCTTTTGGCACTGCCTCAAATGTCTCTGACACCAAATAGATTAGCAACAGTAACAATGAATGGGGGACCTTATTTCCAAGCATCACAGAAATAATCATGCAAATTTAGCCAAGGTTGCAAGAAAGTGAAAGTGAAAGTCGCTCAGTGGTGTCTGACTCTTTGTCCATGGGTTTCTCCAGGCCAGAAGACTGGAGTGGATAGCGTTCCCTTCTCCAAGGGATCTTCCCATCCCAAGGATCAAACCCAGGTCTCCCTCATTGCAGGCGGATTCTTTACCAGCTGAGCCACCTGCAAGCATTCAGCATCAATTTTTAATGTATTCTGAGTGAGTTTGGGTCATTTAGTACCAGTGTAAGGATTTTCTGTTTGCCTATTGGTACCTATAAAAAGATCAGAATTTTGAATCTACTTTGTAGATTCTTGTAAAGTGATGAGAGACAGAAGACACACGAAAATAGAAGATAAGCCTATGAACAAACTAAGTAGACAGCAAGTGGCAGAAGCTTTAAGAATACCTGAGACGACAGCATTAGAAGCATTTGTAAGTACAAATAAAAGTAGTATCTTTAATACTGAACTAATATTGATAAGAGATGGAGATTATACATAAATGTAACCATTGTAAACTATGGTAGTTAAGAAGATAGTCAATGATGAAAAACCACAAGGAAATTTACATTCTGTATGGGAACAACATTTTACATCAGCTCCTCAATATGCACTCTGATTTATGTGCTCCTGACAATGGGTGAAAAGAGACTATATCTTAAAATAACTGTGTGTGTGTGTGTTAGTCATTCAGTCATGTCCAACCCTTTGTGATCCATGGACTATAGCTGGCCAGGCCCCTCTGTCTTTGGAAATCTCCAGGCAAGAATACTGGAGTGAGTTGCCATACCCTCCTCCAGGGGATCTTGCCCACCCAGGGATTGAACCTGAGTCTCTTATATCTCCTGCATTTGCAGGTGGTTCTTTATGACTAGTGCCACCTGGGAAGCCCAGTTGGACTGTGATGTTCCCCAAATGATTCTAACATATAGGCAGAGAATTAGTGGGTTTCACCATCTCATCTTATGCAATATAAATTTGGATATATCTCTGTAACCACAACCACAGTATGCTACAATAAATTTAGATAGAAAATTAGAAGTATGTGATATATTGGGCTTCCTAAGTGGTGCTAGTGGTAAAGAAGCCACCTGTCAACACAGGAGACTTAAGAGAAGCAGATTCCATCCCTGGGTGGGGAAAATCTGGGTTGCACAGAATCAGACACGACTGAAGTGACTTGGCACACACGCACACATGTGATACATGTATTGAAAAACATCCATTACAAATATTTAAATGTATGCAAAGTGCTCCCTCCTCCAAATGTTGCTTTTAATGACAGATTTTTAGGCACCAAGATTTATTGTAATTTAAATAATATTTATATGCATTATTAATATTCATTTTGCTATTCTGCCTTTAGAATAATCTTTTTCCCTATGGAAAATGATTGAAAGAGTTTAAAGAATTAAGTCTTTATTTGTCTTGGGGCATCTTATTTAATAGTAAATATTAAATGCTGTGTTAGTTTCTCAATTGTGTCCAACTGTTCATGACCCCATTGACTCTAGCCCACCAAGCTCCTCCATCCATGGAATTCTTCAGGCAAGAGTAATGGAATGGGTTGCCACTTCCTACTCCAGGCATCTTCTTGACTCAGGGATTGAACTCAGATCTCCCACATTGCACAGTTTCTTTACCATCAGAGACACCAGGTTTAAATATAAATGCAAAGTTTCTATTATGCTTTCTTTGAATCTAGTCAGATATTGATATCCTATATTACCAGTAATTCTTCTAATAGTTTCTATTAAATAACCTTTTATTTTAGAACATTTTTATATTTTAAAAAGTTGTGAGGGCAGAATTGCCATATACCTCAAACCAATTTTCCTCATTATTAATATCATACATTCATGTATTTTACATGATTAATTAAACTACATTAAAATAATCAGATGTATTGTTATATTTATTAAATTCCATAATTTATTCTATTTTATTTTTGCCTAATATCCTTTTTCTGTTTCAGGATTCCTGCCATAATTCCAATCACTTTAGTCTCCATATCTCCATAGATTCTGATGGTGGTACTTCCTTATGTTTTCCTTGGTTGTGATGACCCTACCAGTTTTCAGGATACTTTCAGTTATTTTGCAAGAGTATCAAATATCATTGGTATCTTTCTGATATTTCCTCATGATTAGATTCGGATTATGGATTTGCAGCGGAAAACCAGAGAGGCAAGGTGTCATTCTCTTCCTATCAATAGTAAACAGTGTCAAGATGACTTATCACTGCTGGTGCTTACCTTAATCACCTGGCTTGAAGAAGTGTTTATCAAGTTCTTCACTGTAGGGTTACTCTTTTTCTTTCCTTCTACACTGTACTCTCTAAAGGGATTTACTATAGGCAAGGAAAACCAAACAGCAACAAAAAATAAATTAAAAAAAACAATGACTGAGAATGTCAAAGGGACACATGACCCAACTGCTAAAAGCAAAGCTGGAACAACTTCAACAAGAATGTTAATAAAGTAATATCTGATTATAATCTAATATATAAAATAAACATTAATGAATCCACACTACTAAAACAAGTGAATAAATTAATAAATGAATAGGGAGTGAATAAATTAATAAATGAATACATAAATCTGCTGCACAATAAAATTTTAAAAGTATGTAAATATGCAATTCTCAAATAAGAAGGATATAATTCCTTTGCTTCTTAAGTGTAGTTGCACATTTGTCTATTATTTTTAAAGCTTTAAAATTTTTCATGAATTGATGTAGTTTAAAAGTCTATGCATATAAGGGCTTCTTTGGTAGCTCAGACAATATTCTTGCCTGGAGAATCCCATGGACAGAGGAACCTGGTGCGGCTCAGGGGTGAAGAATATGCCTGCAATGTAGGGGCTGCAGGAGATGTGGGTTCAAACATTGGGTTGGGAAGATCCCCTGGAGGAGGGTATGGAAACCCACTCCAGTATTCTTGACTGCAGAAACCCATGGATAGGGGAGCTTGGCGGTCTACAGTTTATAAGGTCACAAAGATCTGGACACAACTCAAGCAACTTAGCACACACACAAAAGTCTATGCATATGGTTCCATCATTGAAATTTAACTTTAAATGCATAGTTAGTTGAAATGTCAGGTCAATAGATATTTGCTTTTAAAAAGTAAGTAAATATGTCTGCAGGCTGTGGTCAAGTACTTTTAAAATATTTGTTAGTTGAAGAGGGAGGCAGAAGATGAGATGTTTAGATAGTATCACCAACTCAAGGCACATGAATCTGAGCAAACTCCAGGATATAGTGACAGACAAGGGAGCCTGGTGTGCTGCAGTTCATGGAGTCCCAATGAGTAGAACACAACTTAGTAACTAAACAACAACAAACTATGTTTTTACATATCTAAGAGCAGAATTTAGAAATATTAGAGAGTTTAAATATTTAGGAAACATAGTAAGACTAAATGCTTTTGAACTGTGGTGTTGGAGAAGACTCTTGAGAGTCCCTTGGACTGCAAGGAGATCTAACCAGTCCATCCTAAAGGAGATCAGTCCTGGGTGTTCATTGGAAGGACTGATGCTGAAGCTGAAATTCTGATATTTTGGCCAGCTGATGAGGAGAACTGACTCCTTTGAAAAGACCCTGATGCTGAGAAAGATTGAGGGCAGAAGGAGAAGGGGACGACCTTGAGATGGTTGGATGGCATCACTGACTCAATGGACATGAGTTTGGGTGGACTCGGAGTTGGTGATGGACAGGGAGGCCTGGCGTGCTGCGGTTCATGGGGTTGCAAAGAGTTGGACACAACTGAGCGACTGAACTGAACTGAAATGAATAAGACTATGGCAATGTATCAATATATTTTGAACTTTTATGTAAAATATTAAGCAAGTATTAAAAATATTAAGACTGTTTACTCTGCGAGTTTTCCTTACAGAACTCTACTCACAATAGTATCATTTTAAAATGCCATCCACGTGAAAGAACTGAACTTTTTTTTTTTTTTTATAGCTTTGCCGAAGCAAAGCCTCAAAAAATTGGTTTTAGACTCAGAGTTGTTCCTCTCCACGGAAATCTTTAGTAAAAGGCGAAAGATTTATACGATCTGAAGAGAAACCAGAGTATAGAACTGAACTTTTAATCCTAATAGTTTTGCTACCTAACATTAATTAGAATAAGTAAACTCTTTTAGATACTAGGTAATCAACCTTATTTGTAGAAAAGTGCATTATTTTAGAACAGAGATTTGGATCCAATTTTGCATTCTCCTGATATACAGTCTATTTTCTTTTTTACTGTGCTTTATTTTAATTTCTGATTATATAATAGAATGTTTATATCACTGATATTTCCCTAGAAAACATTAAAAAATAATGCTTTTATTCTATGTACTTATCTAAGCTGTTTCAGTCATGTCCAACACTTCCTGACCCCATGGGCTATAGGCTGCCAGGCTCCTCTGTCCATGGAATTCTCCAGCCAAGAATATTGGAGTAGGCTGCCATTTACTTTCCAGGAGATCTTCCCAACCCAGGGATCGAACCCAGGTCTCCTTCATTGCAGGCAGATTCTTTACCATCTGAGCCACCAGGAAAGCTCTTTTCATTCCATATATTTTTCTAAATGTTTAATTACATGTAACCAATTTATTGAATGAACTGCACTGAAAAATGAAAGCAGAAAGCAGTTTAGTATTTCTTGCTAATGTTTCATTACATTTATTCTATGGATTCAATTTCGCCACTATGGGATAAAATCTTAGACAAATTTCATTGCTGTTTTAGTCACAGATAGCAAAAGAATATTTTATTTGTGCACATATAAAAATCCAAACCAGTATAATATCAAAGTTCCAAAATGTCGTATGGTTTATTTTTGTCCTCCTTCAGATTAGGCTGAGACACCTGCTCCGGGAGAGTAGCATATGGTTGATTCCTTCTCTCATTCTCACTCCATTACCTTCTTGTTGCTGTTTTAGGCTCCCATACATTTGCTAGATGCTATTTTAGTCACTCACAACTTTGATACAGGAAGACTCTGGAGAGATGATAACAGTAAGAGTTTACCTCAGTATGGGGTAAATCTGGTCATACTGCCCATCGAGGGGAGATCCATCCACACACTGATTCTTCCTCTCATGTGTGTGTCCGTGGGTTCTTAGGAGAGCCTTATTTCTTCAGATCTCTTAAGGACATGAGAATTCCTGAGATTTAACAATTTCTCTCTTAGCCCTAGTTTCTGATTTTGCATCTCTGTTGAAATCACCTGACATCTTCAGAAAGCCTATCAAATACGATCCCTCTGAAGAAATAAGTAATTCTCTTTCATGAGGTCTATCACTGACATAGAAACCCTAACACATTCTTTGGCCACACAGTGGTTAATTGGCCATTCCAAAAGCAGCCACTTACCTTGTGCCATCTGAACTGACCAGTCATACTTTCTCACACTTAGACTTTTTCAGGCATTGAAACAGACCACTTTGTGTGTCCCTCAAGAGTAAGAGATTAAAGCTAAGCTCTTTGAATATTTGTTTTCAAGCCTTCTTTATGTGATTGAATTTGAGTAGGCAGGAGGTGCTTCCACTCTGGCTTTGTGATGGGTGGTGTGGAATGGAATGCACAACACATCGACCTCTTTCTAGGGAGTGGAAGGTGAAGACATGAGGCTGACAGAATGTAGTTTGGTTTGTGTGAGCGTAAGCTAAGTTGCTGCAGTTGTGCCGACTCATTGCAGCCCTGTGGACTGTAGCCCACCAGGCTGTTCTGACAGCCCACCTCTGTCCATGTGATTCTCCAGGCAAGAATACTGAAGTAGGGTTTGACGCTCTCCTCCATGGGATCTCCCCCACCAGGGATCGAACCAGCATCTCTTATGTCTCCTGCATTGGCAGGAGAGTTCTTTACTGCTGGTGCCACCTGGGAAGCCCCACAGTACGGTTTACCTCTGGGCAAATTTCCCGCAAGTAGTCTGGCACCTTGCTCTGAGAAATGAGAGGAAGTATTTATTACCTGATGTTCTCTGTCAGATTAACATCCTTTTTCTTACATAAATAGCCAATCATATATGTTGTTATTGCACACATATATATATATATATATATTTATGGGCTTTGTTATGAGCTTTTCTGATAGATCCGCTGGTATAGAATCATCTGCAATGTAGATCCCAGTTTGATTCCTGGGTCAGGAAGATCCACCAGAGAAGGGATAGACTACCCACTCCAGTACTCTTGGGCTTCCCTGGTGGCTCAGGTGGTAAAGAATCCACCTGCAATGCAGGAGGCCTGGGTTCAACCCCTGGGTTGGGAAGACCACCTGGAGAATGGAATGGCTACCCACTCCAGTATTCTTGCCTGGAAAATCCCATAGACAGAGGAGCCCAGCAGGCTATAGTCCACTGGGTTACAAATAGTCGGACCTAACTGAACAACTTCCCACTCCAGTATTCTTGCCTGGAGAACTCCGTGGACAGAGGAGCTTGGTGAGCTACAGTCCATAGGGTCGAAGAGTCAGACCTGACTAAGCAACTTTCACTTTCATTTTCACATATCTATTATATATTTATTGGAGAAGGCAATGGCACCCCACTCCAGTACTCTTGCCTGGAAAATCCCATGGATGGAGGAGCCTGGTAGGCTGCAGTCCATGGGGTCACTAAGAGTCAGACACGACTGAACGACTTCACTTTCACTTTTCACTTTCATGCATTGGAGAAAGGAAATGGCAACCCGCTCCAATGTTCTTGCCTGGAGAATCCCAGGGACGGGGGAGCCTAATGGGCTGCCATCTATGGGGTCGCACAGAGTCGGACACAACTGAAGCAACTTACCATTATATATTTATAACAGACCACAAATATTA
Source organism: Bison bison bison (assembly GCF_000754665.1). Lineage (NCBI taxonomy): Eukaryota > Metazoa > Chordata > Mammalia > Artiodactyla > Bovidae > Bison > Bison bison. Next base: position 1,746,889 of record NW_011494929.1, read on the forward strand.
ATGAAAAATCTCACTTGACCACTCATCCCAGTAAGATCCACAAATATTGATGTCAGCTGTCATCTAGTGCTAACCTTTCTAAATAATTTGTTACATATTTATTCGTATAAATATGATAATTAAATATAAGTAATTTTATTTTGCTTACAAATGTTATTGTGTTATAAATTAGCATCTTAGGAAAATCATTACATTACTGTTCAAGTTCTACAGGATTTGCTCATATGTGTTATGCGATGGAAGTATACAGATGCAATGCTGTGCTCTCCTTAGTTGTTCAGTCATGATCAACACTTTGTGACTCCATGGACTGCAGTCCACCAGTGGTTATCAAACAAGAAAATGTTCCATGGTAATTAATACTGTAATTTTTAAAATAAACTCAATATAACTAGCTAATAACTAAGTCTGGGAATCAAAGCAAAAAACTTCACTGAGGACAAGTCTGTATTGTAGGTCAGTAAAACAGAAATGGCACTAATGCCTTTATTTTGCCCATCTTGAAGGTTTATGTGACTCACTACAAGATACTGAACTGAACTGAACATGATACTTGATTTGGCTAATTGATAGTATCAGGTATACACACATAGGCTCTCTGTTGTGAGTATAAATAGGAAAAATTAACATAGTAACATTGTTCACAAAATCTCTTTCTCTGTTATACAAAACCTAGATTTTGCTAAATTCCTAGGTACTTAGAGTGCATAATCAGGATAACATAAGTGTTAAGGATTGAGAGATACCAGACCATTGTGATTTTCAATAAATATCCATTCAGTTCAGTTGCTCAGTCGTGTCTGACTCTTTGCAACCCCATGAACCTCAGCACGCGAGGTCTCCCTGTCCATCACCAACTCCTGGAGTTTACCCAAACTCATGTCCATTGAGTCAGTGGTGCCGTCAGCCATCCAACCATCTCATCTGCTGTCATCCCCTTCTCCTCCTGCCTTCAATCTTTCCCAGCATCAGGGTCTTTTCAAATGAGTCAGCTCTTCGCATCAGGTGGCCAAAGTATTGGAGTTTCAGCTTCAACATCAGTCCTTCCAATGAACACTCAGGGCTGATCTCCTTTAGGATGGACTGGTTGAATCTTCTTGCAGTCCAAGGGACTCTCTAGGGACATCAGATCAGATCAGATCACATCAGTTGCTCAGTCATGTCCGACTCTTTGTGACCCCATGAATCACAGCACGCCAGGCCTCCCTGTCCATCACCAACTCCCGGAGTTCACTCAGACTCACACCCAACGAGTCGGTGATGCCATCCAGCCATCTCATCCTCTGTCGTCCCCTTCTCCTCCTGCCCCCAGTCCCTCCCAGCATCAGGGTTTTTTCCAAGGAATCAACTCTTCCC
>NW_011494929.1:1748740-1754879 GCF_000754665.1 Bison bison bison
GGGTGGTGTCATCTGCATATCTGAGGTTATTGATATTTCTCCTGGCAATCTTGATTCCAGCTTGTGTTTCTTCCAGTCCAGTGTTTTTCATGATGTACTCTGCATATAAGTTAAATAAACAGGGTGACAGTTTTTTATAAAAGAGATGTTAAGTTATAGAGAAATAGGGAAGGATGAGTCAGTGTCTGAAGAAAATTTTTGAGCATTTGGGTTGACATTAGAAACCCTAGAGCCTATACTGTGGATGTTAAGTACAATATTACAAGAAAAAATTAAGAAGAGAGAATTATAATTCTGCTTGTGTTGAGAAGGGAATTACACTGTGCATTTGCAGGAATCTTAAAAAAATTAAATTATTTCCTATTACATAAATATTTTCAGCTCTTTTAGAAATGTCAGATTTTTAAAAATGTGTGAACTCTATGTCCAAACCTGTTACATAGAAACTAAATTAAAGATGGATTATATATTTTTTAATATATTAGCATTTTTTCTTATTTTTATTTTTTTATTTTATTTTATTTTTAACTTATAATATTGTATTGGTTTTGGCATATATCACCATGAATCCGCCACAGGTATACACGTGTTACCCATCCTGAATCCTCTTCCCTCCTCCCTCCCCGTACCATCCCTCTGGGTCGTCCCAGTGCACCAGCCCCAAGCATCCAGTATCGTGCATTGAACCTGGACTGGCAACTCATTTCATATATGATATTATACATGTTTCAATGCCATTCTCCCAAATCATCCCACCCTCTCCCTCTCCCAGAGTCCAAAAGACTGTTCTATACATCAGTGTCTCTTTTGCTGTCTCATATACAGGGCTATTGTTACCATCTTTCTAAATTCCATATTATATCTAGGGTGTCTCAGGTGATGATAATGATAAAGAATCTGCCTGCCAACGTAGGAGATGCAAGATATGAAGTTTCGATCCCTGGGTTGGAAAGATCCCCTGGAACAGGAAATGACAACTTGCTCCAGTATTCTTGTCTAGAAAATTCCATGGACAGAGGAGCCTGATGGGCTATAATCCATGGGGCCGCAGAGAGCCAGGCATGACTGAACAACTAAGTACACACATATTTTATCTGTACTTCATTCCTTTCTTTTTTCTCCGTTTCTATATTTTTTCTATATATGAAGAGCATCGTGTGCTTAAATCTATGTGAAACAGGCAGGAAAGATGGTAGATGGATAAATAAATCACTGTTTCCTTGTCTATAATCCTTTGGCATTTATTCTATCAAATCATGATTTTTAGCAGTATTCATTTTCTAAATTAAAAACTCATTTTTTTTCTTTTCATTTGTTACTAGGTGACAATTTTTAAAAGGAAACTTTGTGAAATCAAGTCTCATTTAATGTTACTTTTCTGAGCCAATGAAGAACTTCTACAAATCAGATTTTAGATTGATTTAACTATTCCCCAGAGTAATCAATTGAAGAGGAACTGATTCAACCTGCCTTTTAAAGAAAGGAAAAAATAGTTACAGTTCTTCTGGTCTGGATTTTTAAAAGTAAATGGTGAAATAGAGTTATAAAAGTTTCTATTTTTTTTCTTTGCCAAAGTGTGCAAAATCGAATCCCTCTTCAGTTGATTTTACATCATCTCTGGAAAACTTGTGTCCATTGTAAAGGCTTTTGCCCCTGTATGATGCTTTATGAGCCCTTCTGCTCCTTTTCTTCAAATCACAATCAAGAGTTAAGTAGATTATTATCTCAGCCTGATTCTTGCTATATCTCCAGTCCTTGCACCATTTTGGCTTAGGTTTTAGAACCAAAATGCCAAGATGATCAATCTGTTTATAACACAGATAAAACTCTTGGCTACCTCATGAACCATAGCTTGCCAGGCTTCTTAGTCCATGGAATTCTCTAGGCAAGAATACTGGAGTGGGTTGCCATTTACTTCTCCAGGGCATCTTCCTGACCAGAGACTGAATCCAGGTCTCCTGTGTTGCAGGCAGATTCTTTACCATCTGAGTCACCAGGAAAGCCCATTTACAACACAGAGTAAACCGAAAAATACGGTACAATAAGTATCATACTTTCTTATATGCAACTAAATATAAATAAATTAATTGAGTATCAACCTACATAATTAAAAGCTATATTTAAATTCATATCATATCATATTTAAATTACATAACATTAGTTTGTATATATCAATAACTATATTCCCATGTTTCTGAATGCATGCTGAATTTAATCATTTGCATTTTATAAGATTTGCATTCATTATAAAGGATTAAGGATACTTTATTTTTTATTCTTGATAAATACTGATCAAGAGAGAGAAACATTATTATCATTCTATTAAGCAAATAAATGTAAGAGGGTAAGCTCTTCACTACTTTCTTCATATAATATTACAAATAATCTTTATTATCTCTTGCAGGTGTCACTATTCGCATTGATTTACAATGTATACATTCTCAAATGAACTGCTTCCTTAAAAATGACTTTTTATGAAAGTCATTTTTGACTTATCAAAATGACTTATCTGAAAACCTTCAGATATCCAAACACTTATAAAATTGTCAGTAGAAGTTTTTGCAAATTTTAATTTCTTTATTTATACCTGTTTTAGGTTATCATTTCAATCTTTGTATGCTTACTTTACTTTCCCCATTAGTTTGAGAAGTCTAGGTTAGCTGGACATTGAAGCTTAGATATTTGTAAGGAAACAGCTGAGAATTCTCTTTTAGTCAGAATTCTTTTGTAGTCATCCCATTCTGAAAGATAAAATTAAGCATTCATGTATAAATTTTTTATTATTAATATAAAACAATAAAGTAGATGGATATAGGAGATGAATAATTTATAATAATTATAGGATCTGGCATGGTTTACAAAAGATGATATAACTTCAGTGTTGATTAGTAAATGATAGACATAATAATGCTCTGTAACTAATTAAAAAATCACTATTAGAAGATTGGCATGACTTGGCACTTAATATTAAGTGAACATCTACGTGGAATATCTTGCAAACATTTTTGTTAATATGAAAACATAATGAACATATTTGTGATCTTATTTGTTTGTTCATTTTTAATTTGCTTTTAAGTAATAAAGCTTGTCTTCTAAGAATACAAAGACTCATAATGAATATAGAATCAATGAGAACATGCTCCAACTATGCTTCTATTTGGTAGAATACTGAATATCATTAGTCAATACTATCTTTTTGTTTAGTGAAGTTTATATGATTCCATTTAGATTGCTTTGATTCTACAAGGAAATCAAACCAGTCAGTTCTAAAGGAAATCAACGCTGAATATTCATCAGCAAGACCAATGCTGAAACTGAAGCTCCAGTACTTTGGCCACCTGATGCGAAGAGCCAACTAATTGAAAAAGCCCCTGATGCTGGGAAAGATTGTAAACAAAAGAATAGGGCAGCAGAAAATGAGATGGTTATAGAGCATCACTGACTCGATGAACATGAATCTGAGCAAACTCTGAGAGATAGTGAAGGACAGGGAAGCCTGGATTGCTGCAGTCCATGGAGTCACACATTCGGACACTGATTTAGCAACTGAACAAAAACAACAATTCTGTCTTACATGTATCTGATCATGATTGCTACAAAATATGTTTTCTACAGTAATATACAGAAAGTTCTGGGAGAAATATCAATAACCTCAGATATGCAGATGACACCCCCCTTATGGCAGAAAGTGAAGAGGAACTGAAGAGCCTCTTGCTGAAAGTGAAAGAGGAGACTGAAAAAGCTGGCTTAAAACTCAACATTCAAAAAACTAAGATTATGGCATTTGGGCCCATCATTTCATGGCAAATAGAAGGGGAAATGATGGAAACAGTGACAAACTTAATTTTCTTGGGCTCCAAAATCACCACAGATGGTGACTACAGCCATGAAATTAAAAGACGCTTGCTCCTTGGAAGAAAAGTTATGGCCAACCTAGACAGTATATTAAAAAGCAGAGACATTGCTTTTCCAACAAAGGTCTGTATAGTCAAAGCTATGGTTTTTCCAGTAGTCGCGTATGGATGTGAGAGTTGGACTATAAAGAAAGCTGAGCACTGAAGAATTCATGCTTTTGAACTGTGATGCTGGAGAAGACTCTTAAGAGTCCCTTGGACATCAAGGAGATCCAACCAGTCCATCCTACAGGAAATCAGTCCTGAATATTCATTGGAAGGGCTGATGTTGAAGCTGAAATTCCAATACTTTGGCCACCTGATGTGAAGAGCTGACTCATTGGCAAAGACCCTGATGTTGGGAAAGATTGAAGGCAGGAAGAGAAAGGGGTGAAAGAGATTAAGATGGTTGGATGGCATCACTGACTCAATGGACATGAGTTTGAGCAAGCTCTGGGAGTGATGATGAACAGTGAGGCCTGTTGTGTTGCAGTCCATGGGGTTGCGAGGAGTTGGACACAACTGTGAGACTGAAATGAACTGAACTGACAGGAAATCATATCCAAAGAGATTGGAGAAGAGCTGCTGTTAGCAGATCACAAATGTTCTCAGGTCATATGAGACTCCAGCATTGATTTTACTGGTGAAAATAATTAAAGAAACAATAATAGAATGCAAGTAGACTAGACATATATTGAAATGCAACTGTATTACTTAGATTCCTGTATTTGGTTGGTGTAATGTGACATCATTAACAATTTAAATGGAAAGGGGTCAAATTTTAAGAAGAATTTTCAATTTAAGAAAAAATTTAAATGTTCTAAGATAACATAAATGAAATATCACATGGAAGAAGGCAAAATAAAGAAACATATAATTTGAGTATCCAGTTCAAGTGATATATCCAAACAGCTGGTTCAACAGAATAAGATTTAATTCAAAAGAAAGTTATTTGTAAAACTTGTAATCCACTGAAAGATCAATTCAATAAGTAGTCCAGTATTCTACTTGTTTAATTGTAATCTGTGTTTGTAATAGTTTCATATGTTGCTGAATTATAGCTGTCTACTAGATAAGGGTAAACTAGAGTAAATAAATTCTCATATATTTTTAAGATCTGCTTGCATGAATGAAGCGGTTTATTATATTTTGTATATAGTAAAAATTCCTGATGTTTCTATATATTACTGATGTAATATTTATGTTCTTTCTACTTTAGTTTTATACTATTAGAGTCATTGTTATTTTTTCTTTTAAATTAATTAATTATTTTAATTGGAGATTAATTACAATATTGTGATGGTCTTTGCCATGCATCAGCATGAATCAGCAATGGGTGTACATATGTCCCCCATCCTGAACCCCCTCCCACCTTCCTCTCCACCCCATCCCTCTGGGTTGTCCCAGAGCACCGGCTTTGAGTGCCCTGCTTCATGCATTGAAATTGCACTGGTTACCTATTTTACATATGGTAATATACATGTTTCAATGCTGTTCTCTCAAATCATTCTACCCTCACCTTCTCCCAGAGTTCAAAAATCTGTTTTTGACAACTGTGTTAGAGTCATTGTAATTTATACTATTGGCATTCATATTCTCATCTTGTGAATGATGAGAATGAGTCTTTAGTAATCCTGTTTACATACAGAGATATGACTAAAATTACTTTGGGTCCATGGTTGCAGGCTGAAATGTCAGATTTAAAACCCAAACAAAATGATGTATGTAGGTATGTATGGTAGGTTAGTTAGGTTAATTAGTTAAGTTAGTTCTATGAAGTAGATCAGATCAGATCAGATCATTAGCTCAGTCGTGTCTGACTCTTTGCGACCCCGTGAATTGCAGCATGCTAGGCCTCCCTGTCCATCACCAACTACCGGAGTTCACTCAGACTCACGTCCATCGAGTCAGTGATGCCATCCAGCCATCTCATCCTCTGTCGTCCCCTTCTCCTCCTGCCCCCAGTCCCTCCCAGCATCAGGGTTTTTTCCAATGAATCAACTCTTCGCATGAGGTGGCCAAAGTACTGGAGTTTCAGTTTCAGCATCATTCCTTCCAAAGAAATCCCAGGGCTGATCTCCTTCAGAATGGACTGGTTGGATCTCCTTGCTGTCCAAGGGACTCTCAAGAGTCTTCTCCAACACCACAGTTCAAAAGCATCAATTCTTCAGCACTCAGCCTTCTTCACAGTTCAACTCTCACATCCATACATGACCACAGGAAAAACCATAGCCTTGATTAGACGA
>NW_011494929.1:1754979-1762596 GCF_000754665.1 Bison bison bison
AGGAAAAACCATAGCCTTGATTAGACGAACCTTTGTTGGCAAAGTAATGTCTCTGCTTTTGAATATGCTATCTAGGTTGGTCATAACTTTCCTTCCAAGGAGTAAGCGTCTTTTAATTTCATGGCTGCAGTCACTATCTGTAGTGATTTTGGAGCCCAGAAAAATAAAGTCTGACACTGTTTCCACCGTTAAATTAAAGAGAGAATTGAGTTATCTGGAAAACACTCGAATTGATTTGGGAGAATGGGAAAGGCATTTAAATATAATAATTGGAAGTGCTACTCATATTCCTCTCTCTTGTCCTTAGGAGAACTTGTCTTAAGGTGCTCAAAGAAAACCTTTAAGAAAACTGAATCAGGGAAGACCATTTTTTGGGTGCAAATAGATATGCTAAAGTTGGTAAAGCGGGATGAGCCATTTCCTCACCTCAGCTGCTACAAAGAATGGAGGTGAGCTTTTGTGAAAGAAGATGCCGCTGACAAAAGTTAAGTTTGGAATTCAGAAAGCAGCACAGATGACAAAAACAAAAAATCATAAAGGGCTCCGAAGAATGTGTCAAATACACAGGATTCTGCCTGATGAAAGATAGACTGAGTGACCTTAAGAATGAACTGACAACTCTAAACAGAGTCTTACTAAAAAACCAACAGTTCTTTATTAACTGTGATTTTTTTCATTTTCCTTCCTTAAACTATTGAAATGTAAGTAATCAACAGTTATGTATATACATTCATTAAGCACTGAATGACAGAGTATTTTATGAAAATAAATATATAAATAAATATTTTTAGAAATAAAATATAGTTACCAGGTTTCAGGAAATTCAGACACATATTATATATATATATATATATATATACACACACATATATATACACACACACACACATATATATATACAATGCATATATACAATTTGCTTGTTTGTGTGTTAGTTGCTCAGTTCTGTCTGACTCTCTGTGATCCCGTGGACTGTAGCCCACCAGGTTCCCCTGTTCATGGAATTCTCCAGGCAAAAATACTAGAGTGGGTTGCCATTCCCTTCTCCAGGGATCTTCTTGATCCAGGGAGCAAACCCAGGTCTCTTGCATTGCAGGCAGACTGTTTATTGTCTGAGTCACCAAGGAAGCCCCATACAACATGACTGGATGGAAACAAAATGTGAGTTTAAATGCTGGAAGAATATAGAAAAAATTATTATAAGTAAAATAGTCATAAACATATTACAGGGAGTGAAATTTGAGTAAGACAGTAACGCATATTAGTGAATAACAGACACTGCTAGTTCATGCTCTCTGTGTGCTGGTCACTATTCCAAAAGCTTCACATACATGAACATATGAAGGCTTCACATCTAGCCTATGAAATAGGCTACAGTCATTGACCCAGTTTTACAGGTGAGGAAATTGAAGCCTATACAAGGCTTTAAGAAGTTCACAGAACTTAAGAAAAACAACTTTGGATTTTAAGTAAGATTTTGTCTTTTACTAACAACTTACCTAACATAGCTGTTATGAATATTAAATAAAATTGTATACATAGACACTTATAACAAGTTCTGATCAAGGATAACGTATCAATAGATATTTAATATTTATATTAATTATAATTATTTTCATGTTCTTATTTGTTTGGTCTTGAATAAAGTGTAGTTCTTTGTCAGTCAGAACAGTAATGGGTGCTTAAAAGGATGAGAAGGAAAAGTAGTATGATGGAGCACAGAAAGTATGGTAAGAAATGCAGGGTGGTGATAATGTGTGAAAAGTCTGAAAAAGCTATGCAAATATTTGTATTTATTCCAGTGGTGCATGGGGAGACAATTAAGTGATTTAAATAAAATTATCAGAATTACATCTCTGTTTTAAATCATAACTCATTGTAGAGGGTAAAGGTGGCGAGACAGAGATTACAGGAAGCTAAATTATTTAAGAAATAATTGAAATACTTTATATGAAAACTGAGTACCTGAAATATAACAATCTCATGAATATGGTATAGTATTATAACAGCAAAAATCAAAAAAGTTTTGCTCAAATAAGCAGTAAATCCAAAGTTTCTAGCTTGAGTCTTTGACTTGAATGTTGTTGATATTGTTAAATGAGCAAACAAACAGTAATGGGAGCCATTTTTCAAGGGAAGAAAAGTTTGATATATTGAAACATCATCACCAAGAGTCCCCCTTGTGAAAATTCTAAGCAGGGTTAGCATTGACAACATTTTTAGAAAATTGGCATAAGAAAGACATAGTTTAAGACACTATTAAAGTAAAAGAAAAACAAAAAAATATCATGAATAAAGAAGAAGCTTATAAACAGGGAAAGGGGAGATAGAAAAAGATCTCTTATGATTACAGAAAAGACATTTACATACCCTTAATAGACATTTAAGTGAAATAGGCAGTCCCGAATGATTTGGAAAATGTTTCTTAAATATAAGATTTCATAGTTATTGCAAAAGGCCATTAAAATTTCTCGGAGTTCTTTAATAGTTAAAACAAAAAAGAGGCAGGTGATGAGACCATATTGATTTCATGATCTGATTAAAAAAAAAAAATGTTCTTCTGAAAAGATAAATAACTTCCTGGAAGTTAATCAAAGGAGCAATATTATCATGTGAGTGCCTGTGCAAACATAATTTAATATCATACCAGATATTGTATTCATTGGAATTTTTTAAGAAAAATAAGCTATGACTGAATCAAACATCTTACACAGATGTTTGATTAAAGTGAAGTTGATATGTATATGACAAAAATGGAGATGTTCCAAGTCTTATAATAATAGTTTTTAAATGGCTGCTCTTAAGCTACACATTTTTCTTATCATTTTCTCCCTATGACATTATTCTTTCTATATTATTTGGCTTTTGAATGCTTATAAATCTTAGAAAATCCTTAAAAACAATCCCCAGAGTGTTTGTACTTTTAAGGAATATCCTAATTCTAACGACTGTAAATAAGTCAAGAAATGATACATGTAATCAATAAATTTATTACTATTTAAATTATTCCTATTTTAATAGTTACTTTTATTAAAAATATAATTTGAATTCTTAATTATGCCACTAAAACTTTTTTACTTCCTTGAAAGCCTGAAAATATGTCAGATAAAGTACTTTTTCTCTTCAACAGAGAATTTTCCTTTAGTTATGAAATTTTTTTGGCTAAATAGCATATAAAGGGGAAAATTATAACTACTGAGAATTCTTAAGTAGTATATTGATTGATAAAAGGATGAATTTTCATTTGTTGGTGTGTTTTTACAGTAACATTGCTTTATCTTAAACATTTTCTAAATGTTAAAAAAAAGATGTTCATAGGGAGTTTCAAGTAGTATTTTTAGTAATTGGTATAGATATTGTAAAGCTTCTCTGCTTTGAATTTGGTTTATTCAAGCAATGTATAATCCTATAACAAATTTCTTTATCCTATGTATTTTATTTTATATATAATATATATGAATAATATATGATGATTGTACCTATTGAGAATATCAACATGTTATTACGGTAATCTTTTAAAAATCCTTAAATAGGGATGAAAATTCCTGACATACCACCATGTAAAAATACTTTCTTTTTATGTGTGACTAGAAGATGACATTTATCAAAAGATGTAATGCAAGCATCCCTTCAACATTCTGTGAAAGATGAGCTCTAAGGTACCGTTGGAAATTAGAAACATTTTCTAACAAAACACTTAGTGGAAACCTTTTAGATAAAGATATTATTTTGGTTGATAGTGTTAAATTTTTGTATGTAGGTTATGCAGTTTATTGTTTTACCTTAACTAATGCCAAAAAGAGTTTTAATTTAAATTTCTAAAGCCCATCATTTTTATACAAGGAAGAGAAAAACAAACAAATTAAAAAAGGCAAAGAGGTAAAAAGCTTTTTTTTTTTTTCTTTCCTGAAATGGAAAACTGATAGGACTTGTAAAAAGTTCGGCTTTGAGACCTAATCAATGAGTTCGTATTTCAAGACTGGTGTCCAAAACAACTTGCATGATGGAAACACATGTACTTTGAGGAGAGGTTGAATATTGTTTGACAACTGCTTTTGTCAGAAAGGAAAGGGAATATTAATATCCAAGTCTTCAAGAAATTTGGAAAGTTCTGTCTCAGGAAAGAAGCATATCTAAAGGGCTCAGTAAATCCAAAATTATATATGTAAAGAAAAATGATTGATTTCCTTTTAAAATATCTTTCTTCCATTCCCTGAGGTAGTCAATGTCTGTGACAATGTTCATAGCTAGATTTTTTTTTCTTTCTGCACATTTTCCCAAAACAATAACAGCAAAACATGTATATGTATGTATATAATAGATATTATGTGTTTATAGGACTTCCCTGTATCTCAAACAGTAAAGAATCTGCCTGCAATGCAGGAGACCAGGGTTTGATCCCTGGATCAGGAAGATCCTCTGGAGAAGAAATGGCTACCCACTCCAGGATTCTTGCCTGGAGAATCCCATGGACAGAGAAGCCCGGTGGGCTACAGTCTATGGGGTCACAAAGAGTTGGACATGACTGAACGAGTAACATATGTATTTATAAGACTGGCTTTCTTTAACAAAAATAGGATGATATTATAAAGATTATTCTGCAATTTACATTTTAAAAAATAGTCTTGTTCTACTTCGGTTCTGTGAATAGAGAACTACTGTAAAGGAAGTACAGAGAGTGTTCCCAAATATCCCACACTCAGTTTCCCCCATTATTAAGATTTTACTTTAGTATGGTACATTTATCATGACTAATGAGCCATAATTGATACATTATTATTAACTGAAATCTACACTTCATTCAGATGTCTTCAGTTTTCCCCTAATGTCTCTTGTCTGTTCCCCGATCCTATCTAGGATACTTCATTACCTCTAGTTCTTGCCTCCTTAACATCTTTTTGGCTGTGAAAGTTTCTCAGACTTACCTTGTTTTCATCGACATTAACAGTTTTGAGGGTTGTTGCTCAGACATTTTTGTAGACTGTCCCTCCATGAGAATTTTTTTTTCCCCCCATGATTGGAGATTTCTGATATACTGTGGTCAGTGTTACAGAGGACAACCTGAGTTGGAGTCCTGGGTCTGCCACTAAGTAATTATTCAACCATGAGCAATGTCCAGTTTTCTACTATTAACATGTAAGACCTGCATTAATATTTTATAACCTGAGAAATATACACACATATGTATGCATTTACATATGTAAAAATGTGTGAATGTCTATTTGTGTACATATATATATATATATACATCTATAATTAAAATATAACATCTTTATTTTATTTACTATGAACTCTTCAGAGTTGAGACAACTTTTTTACTCATTTCTGAATCTCTATTCATTAACTAACTTGATTCCTCTCTGGAGAAAATTCTAAATTATTACTATTGAAATAATCTACATTGATGCATTCTTGAGCCTGAAGAAATTAAGATTAAAGTCTCTGGTAAACAAATAATGTTCTAACAGGTTTCTAACAATATCATCTTTAATGTAGAACGGATAACGTAAAGAGTTTGTGTAAAGTCATGAAGGCAGGTATCTAAATATTAGCTGCATTGATGACTGGTGAGGATTGTATGGCAGACAAACTGAGAGATTATATTCAAAGAACTAAGGTATCTCCTAATAGGGTGATTCCAATGAAACAAAGGACTTTGTACTAAGACCTAACACATATTCTCAAAGCAGTATTCACTGTAAACTGTGAACTAGGAGGAACTATTCTCAATTAGTTTCAATTGAATTTGACTAGTATATATTCAATGCTTATGATGTGCTCAGCAAGGCTCTAAGCACCATAAAGGAATCAAATGAACAAAGATAATAGTTTTTTTTTCTAAGCTGATTGAGAAAATAAAAAGAAGCACACTAAAGAAACAGCAATATAAACTATTGTAAGATTAGTGCTCCTATGAATAGTATAGAAAAATAAAACTCTTCCTCCAGAGTGGAACCCCAAATCCACTATTGTTTTAAGCTGAGTCACATTTCCAGTTATTCACTATAGTCTTACAGGCAACTTTAAGATGTTTAAATGGTGACAATTGGACATTTATAGATAATTCAAGGAATTAAGGGTGGTTACATATTTTATATACCACACATATATTCCTTTTTATTTATGCAACCCAAAACTAAAATGAAGTAATAGATTTTTTAAGAGAAGTACACATTAAATGGTTTTCTTTTCTCAAGAATATTGTAAAACTCTTTATTTTTTCATAAAGTGCTAGCATAATTAATTATCAAATATAATTTTAAAAGATAAATTTGAACATTCACAATAAAATTTAAATTTTATCTTTGAAATGATAAAGTAATGATGGTTGGAAAATGTTTCTAATCTCTCACCCAGAGAAATTGCCATTTATTAAAAATTTTTCAGACTATGGTGCTTAAATTGAGAAATTTCTGTGCTTCATCCTTATTACATATATTTTTAAATTCTGATTAAAAATAAGAAGAGATGCACCATCACATTTAAAATTATTAAGTAAAAGTTTAAAGTTTATTTGTCATTATGCATCTCTTTTGAACTCAATGAAGTAGATAAATTTAAATACATGAAACTTTGGAATGTATTTTTTCACAAATAAATTGGCATACTTCAACTGCATTTCCAAAGTGTGATTCATTATGTTGCTTTGCTTGGAATTTACACTAATCTTCCGACTGTAGTATTTCTAAGCACTGTGTCATTCTCTGGCCAGCAGTGAGTGTCGCTAAGGCAGCACTTCTGTTGTCATGGCAGTGATGGATCATCAGTTCAGTGGAAGACCTGTAATTTGCAAAGTGAATGGCAAGCCACATTGAGAATGCACTGCAGTGGCCTTTTTTAGGTGAGTTGGAAGCCTGGAGTATGACAGTTTTCTCTCTTTAAGTCGTGCTTTATTTTAGTCTTCACAACAGGTTTGAGATTTAGATTCAGAGTGTATAAATGAGATCTTCAGGTTTTGAACTTAAAAAATTCTCCATGTAATAGATCAATAAATATTTTATGTTTTCAAAAGATGCTAAGACTCATGTAATCAGAAGACAGTTTTGTCCTCATCCTTCTTAGACAAACTTTGGCCTCTCCCAATTGAAATCCATATCATTGTCATTTCCATTTGATCTATCTGGAGGATTGAAAAAAATAAGAAGGAAAAAAATCCATCATAGTATCTTTTAAGAACTAGCATTTATTTTTGTCATTGTTTTTCTTCCATAAGCAGAGCCAATTGTTTTCTAGCGTGGGACTGAGCTCCATTCTGTGACTATTCAGATTTCAAGATGCAGTGCAGATCCTTATGAATTGTCTACTGATCAAACAACCTGACCAAATATCTCCTATTTCAAGGTCTATAGTGTAGCTACTGTTACGTTGCAAAGTGATAAGAGTGCAGGATTCATCACTGTTTTGGTCAGGGGAGTAATTTCATAACAAATATATAGTTCAGTTCAGTTCAGTTGCTCAGTCATTTCTGACTCTTTGCGACCCCATGAATTGCAGCACGTCAGGCCTCCCTGTCCATCACCAACTCCCGGAGTTCACTCAAACTCATGTCCATTGAGTCAGTGATGCCATCCAGCCATCTCATCCTGTCGTCCCCTTCTCCTTCTGCCCCCAATCCCT
>NW_011494929.1:1762696-1771767 GCF_000754665.1 Bison bison bison
GGTGGCCAAAGTATTGGAGTTTCAGCTTTAGCATCAGTCCTTCAAAAGAACACCCAGGACTGATCTCCTTCTGAATGGACTGGTTGGATCTCCTTGCAGTCCAAGGGACTCTCAAGAGTCTTCTCCAACACCACAGTTCAAAAGCATCAATTCTTCAGTGCTCAGCTTTCTTCATAGTCCAACTCTCACATCCATACATAACCACTGGAAAAACCATAGCCTAGACTAGATGGACCTTTGTTGGGAAAGTAATATCTCTGCTTTTGAATACGCTGTCTAGGTTGGTCATAACTTTCCTTCCAAGGAGTAAGTGTCTTTTAATTTCATGGCTGCAATCACCATGTGCAGTGATTTTGGAGCCCAGAAACGTAAAGTCTGACACTGTTTCCGCTGTTTCCCCATCTATTTCCCATGAAGTGATGGGACCGGATGCCATGATCTTCGTTTTGCTTTAAGCCAACTTTTTCACTCTCCTCTTTGACTTTCATCAGGAGGCTTTTTAGTTCCTCTTCACTTTCTGCCATAAGGGTGGTGTTATCTGCATATCTGAGGTTATTGATATTTCTCCTGGCAATCTTGATTCCAGCTTGTGCTTCTTCCAGCCCAACGTTTCTCAGGATGTACTCTGCATATAAGTTAAATAAACAGGGTGACAATATACAGCCTTGACATACTCCTTTTCCTATTTGGAACCAGTCTGTTGTTCCATGTCCAGTTCTCACTGTTGCTTCCTGACCTGCATACAAATTTCTCAAGAGGCAGGTCATGTGATCTGGTATTCCCATCTCTTTCAGAATTTTCCAGTTTATTGTGATCCACACAGTCAAAGGCTTTGGCATAGTCAATAAAGCAGAAATAGATGTTTTTCTGGAACTCTATTGCTTTTTCCATTATCCAGCAGATGTTGGCAATTTGATTTCTGGTTCCTCTGCCTTTTCTAAAACTAGCTTGAACATCTGGAAGTTCACGGTTCACATATTGCTGAAGCCTTGCTTGGAGAATTTTGAGCATTACTTTATTAGTGTGTGAGATGAATGCCGTTGTGTGGTAGTTTGAGCATTCTTTGGCATTGCTTTTCTTTGGGATTGGAATGATAACTGACCTTTTCCAGTCCTGTGGCCACTGCTGAGTTTTCCAAATTTGCTGGCATATAGAGTGTAGCACTTTCACAGCATCATCTTTCAGGATTTGAAATAGCTCAACTGGAATTCCATCACCTCCACTAGCTTTGTTTGTAGTGATGCTTTCTAAGGCCCACTTGACTTCATATTCCAGGATATATGCTGAAGCATCAATTAATTGAAAGTAAAAATGCCATTATTGTTAAATTATAAACTGCTCATGTACCTGTTTGGCTATTTAATTTTCCCATGCTTGCATCTTCCCCAAACTGATGGTGAGTTCCCAGGAGAGAGAAGAAATATTTGTACATCTATGGAAAAAAAAAAAAAAAACAAATTAAATAGCTTATATTTAATGCCTCTTATAGAGGTTACTGAATGTTTTGCATACACAGCAGAATACCTACTGATAGCTGATATATGGTAAATATTTAGTGATAAAAGTAGTCACATATACCACTATTAAAAATTGCAAACAAAAGAAATCATGTAACACAAAACATTAATTTCAAATTGCTACATTAATTTGCATTGGCAAAACATGATATAGCCTCAAGCAGTTGTTCTAATTTGACAGATGTGTCCCTGATTTGAGTGGAACATTTCTATAAAGTAGGACATGTGAGTACTATTTTAAATTGCTTTGTCATAGACCCTGGAGCAGTCATAAGTTTTAGTTACTCTGTTTCACTAGCTCTAAATGTGAATAGCAATTCCTGTAATCTGTACAACTTATAATCATGTGATGATCTTAATATACTGAATCCTGCTAGCTAAGACCTTAAGTTTGCCTGCAGTCATTCAGTATGTACAACAGTCCTGTGCCATTTTCTGTTAGGGTCCTTGACTAAAAAGATAACACAAACACCTACCAGTCATTTATTCATTCAACGAATAAATATTGAGCACCACTGCATGACCTGCTGTGCAAACTAATGACTCTAATATAATTTGAATAGGCATTATATTGTAGGTATATAAAAAGTGTGATAAGTGCACAGGGAAAGTCAGTTCAGTTACTCAGTCCTGTCCTATTCTTTACGACCCCATGGACTGCAGCATGTCAGGCTTCCCTGTCCATCACCAACTCCCAGAGTTTACTCAAACTCATGCCCATTGAGTCAGTGATGCCATCCAACCATCTCATCCTCTGTCATCCCTTTCTCCTCTTGCCTTCAATCTTTCCCAGCATCAGGGTCTTTTCCAACGAGTCAGTTCTTCGTATTAGACAGCCAAAGAATTGGAATTTAAGCTTCAGCATCAGTCCTTCCAATGAATATTCAGGATTGACTTCATATAGGATGGACTGGTTTGAGCTCCTTTCAATCCAAAGGACTCTCAAGAATCTTCTGTAACACCACAGTTCAAAAGCATAAATTCTTTGGTGCTCAGCTTTCTTTATAGTCCAACTCTCACATCCATATATGACCACTGGAAAAACCATAGCTTTGACTAGACAGACCTTTGTTGGCAAAGTAATGTCTATGCCTTTTAGTATGTTGTCTAGGTTGATCATAGCTTTTCTTCCAAAGAGCAAGCATCTTTTAATTTCATGGCCGCAGTCACCATCTGCAGTGATTTTGGAGCCCCCCAAAATAAAGTCTCTCACGGGGAAAGGAGGTACATAATTCTTCTGGGGGAAATTAGTGAGCATACTTTAACTACTGTGTATTCCAATTTCAGAAATGTATTGTAAATGCATTCATGAATGCTTGATTGTAAACTTGTGGAATATAAATTGGATAATGGCAGAGAAAGAAAAATTCACCAGTGGTTTAGCATCCTCATGCAAACAATTTGGGAATAGCACTCTCCAGCAGCGTGCCACAGGGTCCTATTCTTGTATCAGTTTCATCATTATTATTTTTATATATGATGGTAAAAGGCAAAATCTGATCATTAAATTTGTAGATGATGCAAGACTGGAGAACATTACAAATGTTATTGGGACAAATATTAGAATTGCCTATAAACATCACCTTCAAAGACTAAAACAGTAGGCTGAAATCAACAGCATGAAGTTTAAGAGATATAAATATGATGTGCTGCAGTGTTAAAAACTTCAACTCAAAAAAATATAGGATTGTAAATAACTGGCCTTTCAACATCTACAGCTAACCCATGGTGGGTGAATTAGATAAAGAAAATCTTAATTTGGCCCTAAGTACTGATATATCTCTGAAAAAAAAATAATCTTTATAGATAATATCTTAGAAGGAATATACTATTTATTCTCTATTCTAATTGTTCATGGTGTATATCTATCAAATTTACTTTTGGTAAGCTACATTTGGAAAACATCTCTGACAATAGAAGAGCACTAGGAAAGATGCAAAGAATGATGGGAAATTATCTAGAAATCATGGTCGCCTCCAGTGAAGTCAATGGTTGGTGACGGGTTTTAAAACTATGTCAGACAAAGCACAATTAAAGGACATGGGCATTTCTAACAGTAAGAAAATAAGATTAAAGGGAAACATGACAACTGCTTTCAAATATATGAAAAGTTTTATGTTGTAGAGGTGATTTAAGTATTGTTACAAAAGGCAGAGTGAATAGAGATATAAAGGGAATCAAGTGTTGACTAAAATGCTGACTCAATAAAATAAAGTAAATAATTAAAATTTATTTCTAAATTTTAAGTGTATAATTTATATAAATTATATTATATAAAATTAAAAATAAGGGAAAAAATAAATGTTGACTCAATACATGAAATGTATGAGGAGAGAGATTTGTATCTATTTTAGTTAGTGCTCCACCTCAGGTTTTGCAAATAAGTCTGCCCCATGGAAGTAATCCAATAAATATTTTTGAATTACATTAATGAATGGACATGTAATAAAATATAAAAGTCTGACCTGTTGAAAAACAGAATGATGTTTCTCAGTGGGTAGCAGACAAAATAACTGCTAAGCATAGCTAGTGTTAGAAAAGGGCAAAAAAGAAAAAAAAGGCCAAAAAAGAAAAAAAAATCGTAGTAAAGAGTGAAAAATAAATGTTTTTTTTAAATTTTATCTTAAAAATAAAATTACCAGAATAGACATTTTACATGACAGTCATCAAATTTAAAACTGTGGAAATTATGAGCTAACTTAGAATGAATCAAGTGATGGTATATTTTGAGTGTGTATGTAATTTTTTTAACAAATTTCTAGTAGCATAACATGATATATTTAAATTTATGGATTACTTTGGCAATAGGATCATGAAAAAGATGGTTTCTAACACTGTAGTACACTCTATAAATTAGTCCAGTCTCCAATCTCATTCTTTTTGGAAGTATTCAGAATGTTATTATTATTTTTTTAATGTTGCTGCTTTAAAGTTGATTGGTTTTAACTTTCTGATAATCATTTGTGAAGGTTTTCTATGCAATCCAAGCATTTGCCATCATTCATTTTATCTTGTGTGTGTGTGTGTGTGTGTGTGAAATCTAACATCTTTTAAAATATTTGTGTTTAATTTTAGATTAAATTTCCTATATATTTCAGTGTGTAATCAAGTTGTACTGTATTTGACAATCAACAAGAAACTTAGTTTAATATAGAAATCAATGTTGTGCTGGACATAGTAGTTTAGGGACAATTTTATAAGTGATTATATGTCATTAGTACATTTTATGATGCTTTTACTTATGATCACTTTTACTTCATTGTGAAACTTTAGATCAAAGGGATCCAAGTATTATTTGTAGAGGGATGATCTTCTCTACTAAAAATAAGAGTTAATTAATTATTATTCAGGAGGAAATATCTATTTTAAGTGGGAAATTTCACCTAATAACATAGTACCAGGGGAGTTTGGTTTATGTCACTAAATGCATTAATTTAGAGTCATCCAAATATTTCTATTATACTAGATTTAATTTTCTGGTTGACTATTTTGATATTCTGATTCTAATATGGAATATTTAATTAGCCCTTTCAAATTTATGTTATTCAACATTTTGGACAAGTTTGATGGAAGGCACAAACTTACAGACTCTACTTAGAAACTTTCTCATTAACTCATCTCAATGTACATTTAAAATCACCTAGTTGCACAATCAGTAGTTTGTACTCAAAATACTAAAACCTCCTCAAAATGTTTTACTGCAGAGATTTTTGTCAGTGTCTGTGTGTGCAGGCTCAAGCACTTTAGTCGTATCTGACTCTTCACAACCCTATGGCCTTAGCCCGCCAGGCTCTCTGCCCATGGTATTCTTCAGGCAAGAATACTGAGGCAGGTTGCTGTTTCCTCCTCCAGGGGATCTTCCCGACATACCATTTGATAAACCCCAGGTTCACTGACCTAAAATATTGCTATTAAATGTAGGATTTTGAAAGAAAAAGGGCGAGATGGGTTCTTTTCTGTGTCAATATATGTTGCTAGCTAATAGTCATCTTTTTACATCTAGAGAGTTACAAACAAGTTGTTGAAACCTCTGTACCTGAGATTCTAGTTTTTTGCAAGTAGGAACATTTGACAGCTTTCAACCATCTGGTGACTCTTATTCTCCTAGGTTTAACAAATAATGCCCATAGTGGTTCTGTGGCACTTCTGCAAATAATCCCAGTTCTTTGCTATGAAACATATCTGGGTTTATTGATTTGAAATCATATAGATTCTCTCTTCATTTTCTCAAATCTATTCTTTTTAACAATCTCTTCTATGCTTTGCACATCTTTTTTGACCAAAAATGGAATTTAAGTATGAATCAGAAGCTCTGATTTAGCTTATATATTCCAGTTGAGCCATCTGTATCAAATGTAGGCAGATCATATGCTTAGTTTTTGTGTTAATAGACCTCCCCCAAAACACCTTTTTTTTTCCTTATATTGTTTTACAGAAGCCTAATCTGGTTCTGGACAAGTTACTTCTCCCCCACCCCACCCACTTCTTTCAGGTGAGCCTTCTGGTTTCTTAAGAACAAAACCCAAGATGATATAAAATACAGCATCTTGCATGTAGCATATACTTGGTGGTGGCGGTTTAGTCACCAAGTTGTGTCCGACTCTTGTGATCCCGTGCACTGTAGCCTGTCAGGCTCCTCTGTCCATGGGATTCTCCAGGCAAGAATAATGGAAATATACCTGGTAGGTGTTAGCAGAAAGAAAAAGTGAATTAAAGAATATGTTACAGAGTGATTTGTTGAAGATAAACGCTAATAAGTATAGACAGATAGTCATCTTTATCCCATATTAAAAATGGGACAGGGGCGAGGACAGCTGCCATTCTTCTTCATTATAACGGCCCTGTAGCTTCTTAGTGAGATGGACACTAATGGGTAATTATCTCAGGGAATAAGAAATCAGAAATAATTAGGGAAAAAAGCTTCAAGCTCCTTCCAAGGTGTGGATTCTTCTCTGATTTGCATGTTTTTTGTTTGTTCCTTTACTTCAATTCTTATATTGAGGGCATGAATCCACTCACCGGAGTGAGCCCCTGAGAACCTAAGAAACAAGATGGTGATATTTTCAGCTTGGAGGGAACTATAGTGGTTTCCTAAACTCTCTGTTTATTTCCTTGAGCTGTACTTTGGAACATTTATGTCTTTTGCTATTGTTCCTGCTGACATTTTACATATATGGCAATAATATTACTAACAGAAGTTGCTATCATTTGGCATATCTACATTTCAGACATCAGGACTATCTCTAATAGCTGTAACCTATATACAGTATTCTTAATAATATTATCTTCATTTTACAAATTAAAAAATTAAGATTAGAGAGTGAAGTGTCAAGACAATATTTCCCACTTATGAAATGCCAGAACCAGGATTCTAATCAGATTCTTTTGTTTTGCAAACCAGTGTTTCTTCCACTGTATCTTATCACTCCTATTAGCCTTCTAAGGTAAATTTGAAATACCTATGGCTGATTCATGTTGAGGTTTGACAGAAAACAACAAAATTCCATAAAGTAATTATCCTTCAATAAAAAATAAATTTAAAAAAACAACTATCCTACAATATAAAATAAACATTTTCAAAAAGAAAAAAAAAAAAGACTTGGAATAACCCTGGGTACATTTTGGAAGCAAAAACAAGTTTTCCCTGTGATACCATACCTTTTCACATATTTTCTAAGACTTGTTATCTGAGAACTGAATTTAATTCTTCGCGTCTATCAGGAAATTTGCTGATACTTTACACAGTTCACTGTATGTTGGAATTAATATGTCTCTTTTGTGGATTATCAAGACATTCCCATTTGAAAAAGACATACCGTTAAACATTTTATTTATTACTTTTGGCAGTCAGATCTTTAGCCAACTGCCTGTGCTGTCTCTCTGTTTCATTTTTAGTCTGACAGAAAGGACAATGGGGTGCCTGGGCAAGCTCCCACATTCCAGGATTCTGTTCTGCATACAGCTTTTCTGCTGCCATTTTGAAGAAAGAAAGGGACCTATGACAATAGTTATGACAGCAGGTGTAAGTTTTTATGTGGTGCCAGCCCTTTTCTTTTTGTAGAGGTAAGCAATATCTAAAGTTGATGCTAAAAAACGCAAAGAATATCATGCCAATAATTGCTTCTGCTCTTCTGTAAAGGCAGCTTTATAGAATTAGACTGAAAATACCAAATGCATTTTATTTAGAAAAGAGTATTTGCATTTACAACAAATTAAGTGAAAATATTATATCAAATCAGATAGAGAATATAGTTAAAAGTATTAGTAATTACCTGTAACTTCATTCTCAGTGTATCTTTTCCTTATTGGTGGCAATAGAATTTAAGATTCCATTTCTATCAATTCAGTAATCATTTTTAGGACATTCTAAGTAAAAGTCCACCCCACTCCAGTACTCTTGCCTGGAAAATCCCATGGACGGAGGAGCCTGTAGGCTGCAGACCATGGGGTGCAGAGTCGGACACGACTGAGTGACTTCATTTTCACTTTTCCCTTTCATGCATTGGAGAAGGAAATGGCACCCCAGTCCAGTGTTCTTGCCTGGAGAATCCCAGGGACGGGGGAGCCTGGTGGGCCGCCGTCTATGGGGTTGCACAGAGTCGGACACGACTGAAGTGACTTGGCAGCAGCAAGTAAAAGTCACTGTGCTGGCAGCTGTAAGAATTAAGATTCTGATGGTGATACAGCTTCCTCTCAAATGAGGACTGAGTTTACATTCTAGAACAGAACTTGGGAGCTACTTCATGTGAGCTGCTCAGTCGCTTCAGTCATGTTTGACTCTTTGTGACCCTATGGACTACAGCCCACCAGGCTCCTCTGTCCATGGGATTCTCTAGACAAGAATACCAGAGTGGGTTGTCATTTCTTCTTCCAGGGGATCTTCCCGACAGGGATCCAACCAGCATCTCTTATGTCTGTTGCATTGGCAGGCGGGTTCTTTACCTTTGAGCCACTAGGGAAGCCCTGATCTACAGATTAAAGATTCTTAAAAAGTTGCTGCAGTTAACACTTTTTGTGCCATGTTTTCCCAGGGTCTATAGATATATTTTGATAATGTGAGTGAGAGATATTTAAGAAACGAATGAAGCATGAGAGGTAACTGAGAACTTCTAAGTTTCCTAAAAAAAGATGTCATAGGTAGGCAAGGTCGTGGTCATGGTAACTTAGATTTTCCAGAATGATCTCCCTCTGAAAAAGGGTCCAAAAGTCAAGCCTGAATCCAATGAGATTTTTGATGCCTTTTAAAAAGAATAGAAGATCAGCAGGTGTGGTGTGTTTTGAGTGCAAAACAGAGCTGATTTTGACTGTCAGTGACAAATTTACATTTCACTACAGCCACTGGCTTCAAACTTTTCATATAAAAATATTCTATATAAATTTTTCTAGAAAATAATTCCAATTTGAATTTAATCTATCTTTATTCATGTAGCATGGCCACTATTTTCTTTTGGAAATAATAATGAATGAGTAAGAAGTGTTATGGTTGTGAGAAATAAAATGGAAAGCAAAACTGGACACTTTTTTTTAAAGTGTTTTAGCTTATTTATTTTTTAA
>NW_011494929.1:1771867-1784930 GCF_000754665.1 Bison bison bison
TTTTTAATTAATTAATTTATTTTAATTGAAGGCTAATTACTTTATAATATTGTGGCTTTGCCATACATTGACATGAATCAGCCATGGGTGTACATGTGTTCCCCATCCTGAACCCCACTCCCATCTCCTTCCCTATCCTCTCCCTCTGGGTCATCCTAGTGGACCAGCCCTGAGCACCCTGTCTCATGTACTGAACCTGGACTGGTGATCTATTTCACGTATGGTAATATATTTGTTTCTGTGCTATTCTCTCAAATCTGCCCACCCTCACCTTCTCTCATAGAGTCCAAAAGTTTGTTCTTTACATCTGTGTCTCTTTTGCTGTCTTGCATAAAGGGTTATCATTACCATCTTTCTAAATTCCATATATATATATATGTATTCTGTATTGATGTTTTTCTTTCTGACTTACTTCACTCTGTATAATAGGCTCCAGTTTCATCCACCTCATTAGAACTGATTCAAATGCATTCTTTTTAATAGCTAAGTAATATTCCATTGTGTATATGTACCACAGCTTTCTTATCCATTCATCTGCTGATGGACATCTAGGTTGCTTCCATATCCTGGCTGTTATAAACAGTGCTGCGATGAACATTGGGGTACACATGTCTCTTTCAATTCTTGTTTCCTCTGTATATATGCCCAGTAGTGGGATTGCTAGGTCATATGGCAGTTCTACTTCCAGTTTTTTAAGGAATCTCCACACTGTTCTCCATAGTGGCTGTACTAGTTTGCATTCCCACCAACAGTGTAAGAGGGTTCCCTTTTCTCCGCAACCTCTCCAGCATTTATTGTTTGTAGACTTTTTGATAGTAGCCATTCTGACTGGTGTGAGATGGTACCTCATTGTGGTTTTGATTTGCATTTCTCTGATAATGAGTGATGTTGAGCATCTTTTCATGTGTATGTTAGCCATTTGTATGTCTTCTTTGGAGAAATGTCTGTTTAGTTCTTTGGAAACCGGGCACTTTTTAAATTAGATAATGTGAATTAAAAGCAGTAATTGTTTAGAAAATAAAAGGAAATAAATAAGTCCTTGGGATTTTATGTACAGCATGATGACTCTGGTTAATAATATTTTATTGTATATCTGAAAGTTACAAAGAGAGTCAATCTTAAAAGTTCTCATCACCAAGAAAAAAAATTGTGACTACGTGAAGTGATAGATATTAACTGAACTTATTGTGAAATGATAATTTCAAAACACATATATATATAAAACCATTATGTCATACACCTAAAACTGATATGCATATATATCAGTTATACCTCAGCTGTATCAATTATATATCAATCACTAAAAAAACAATAAAAGGACAGAGATAGTAAATTTAAAATGTCATTAAACAGCATATATTTAGGACATTTGTGCAATGATTTGCAATGTTTAATATAAAGTGAAATGCTTTATTGAATAGTATTCTTTCAGAATACTAATATGCCATGTACATGGTAGAACTTGAAGGGATATAGTAAATAACATCCTTTATCTTTGCCAATGTTTAGAATAAAATCAGAGCTGGACATATAAATCAGATAAATTCATTCATTCACTCAACAAACACTTTTTCTGACTCACTTATACTTGGTACTCTTTGTGAAAACTGGTGACAAAGCAGGGAATGAAATAACAATAGCATACACTCACGGAACCTGTCGTCCACAGAGGGACACTGAGGGCAAATGTGGGAGAAACAGAGATGCACTTCTCAAAGCCGACTTCAAGCCAGGACAGGTTGCACATGGCCAGCTATCAGAATTGCTGCTAGATACCAGTACCAAGAATTGGCTTGTTCAGGCCTGGGTGTGCTTCTGCGTTGGAACCAAAGTCACACTCTACAGAAGACACAGCATCCATGACTGAGCAAAGGCCTAGCCATTCCTGCCTAATGTGTAAGCCACTTGGGATTTGCAGACATGATCTCTAGTCTGCAGCATACTGAATGTGCCCCTCCTGTTCAACTTTGCACATTCATGTTTTTCAAAAGTATTATCCCTTCTACCCAAATGTGCTGTACTCCTAATTCAGTGATATTCTCCTTTCCTGAAAAGCTGTCACAGATATTGGTAAACAGTTGAAGATAAAACATTTTATTGTTACAAGGAATAAAGCTTACTGATGAATGCAGATTTAGGACTGGGACTAAAGGGGCTGCCTTACATTTACCTGTGAAGCACAGAGCCTTATTTACTCACACAGCCTCTTCCTGAAGTCTGGAGAATACACAACAGTAAGAAGACTAGAAAAATAAACATACCCTACATTCATCATCCAGATAGTTCGCTTTTTCCACATGGATGAGTGAGTAAGGAATGGGGAGAGATGACTTGCCAGCCCAGATGCAATCTATCCACAAAGAAGCATGATGTCAGGGGAGAGGACATGCTTATTCATGGACCCACTGGTATTATTGTTCCCATTTCAACAGTATTAAGAAAAATAAAGTTCATAAATATTGACTCATTTGCCAAAGATACAATTTTATACAATAAGAAGTAAAATTTGGACAAGGATATCCAGCCAAACTTATTCTAAGTATTTGAATGCTTTCTATGCAAGGAATACAGTGGTGGGCAAAATAAGTCAGAACTTTTGCCCTTAAGTATTTCATGGGAAATAGATGGGGAAACAGTGGAAACAGTGTCAGACTTTATTTTTCTGGGCTCCAAAATCACTACAGATGGTGACTGCAGCCATGAAATTAAAAGACGCTTACTCCTTGGAAGAAAAGTTATGACCAACCTAGATAGCATATTCAAAAGCAGAGACATTACTTTACCAACAAAGGTTCGTCTAGTCAAGGCTATGGTTTTTCCTGTGGTCATGTATGGATGTGAGAGTTGGAATGTGAAGAAGGCTGAGCACTGAAGAATTGATGCTTTTGAACTGTGGTGTTGGAGAAGACTCTTGAGAGTCCCTTGGACTGCAAGGAGATCCAACCAGTCCATTCTGAAGGAGATCAGCCCTGGGGTTTCTTTGGAAGGAATGATGCTAAAGCTGAAACTCCAGTACTTTGGCCACCTCATGAGAAGAGTTGACTCATTGGAAAAGACTCTGATGCTGGGAGGGATTGGGGGCAAGAGGAGAAGGGGACGACAGAGGATGAGATGGCTGGATGGCATCACTGACTCGATGGACGTGAGTCTCAGTGAACTCCAGGAGCTGGCAATGGACAGGGAGGCCTGGTGTGCTGCGATTCATGGGGTCGCAAAGATTCGGACATGACTGAGCAACTGATCTGATCTGATCTAATATGATTTCAGTCAAGTTGGGGAGGCAGCAATTTTGGATGATCTGAAGATAGCATTATATTTATGATGTTTGATTAAGGGTAGCAAGAGGGCACTGAGACTAGCATCCTTGTCAACAGTAGGTTCAGTGGCTTCCCAGAGAAAGTGATAACTGAGTTGATCCCAAAGGGTAGTAAGAACCAGCCAGATGAGTGGGGCAAGAGATGAAAGATAGAAAGAAATTCTGGGCAAAAGCACCTGAGACCCAGAAATAAGAAAGAGCACAGGTCATTGACACGAGGTTCCAAATGACTAGAGAGTGTAGCACAAAGGAAGGAGTGATCAAATGTGGACTGTAGCAGCATTGAGGATGAGATGGTTACATAGCATTGCTGACTCCATGGATATGAATTTGAGCAAACTCCATGCGACGATGAAGGACAGGGAAGCCTGGCGTGCTGCAGTCCATGAAGTTGGCAAGAGTCAGACACTACTTAGTGACTGAACAACAACAACAAGACTCATAGGGTGGCACTTAGTCAGTCAAGAACCAGCCTCATGCCAGGCACAGTGCTGTGTGCGGAGAATATGACAGCAATGGATAAGATCAATGGTGTCTGGGTCCCCAAATGACACCATGCAAAAGTGTTCAGGTAGGAAAAGGGGTATAGGAGTTGGCACCTTCCTTACCCTTAGGTGGGTCTATCAGTTGTTTTCTAGCTACAGGTTTGTCTAAACTGAAAAAAGAACACAATTTTGCCAGAATAAATGTTCTTTAAGCTGCTAAGTCATGTCCAACTCTTTTGTGACCCCATGAATGATAGCCCACCAGGCTCCTCTGTCCATGGGACTTACCAGACAAGAATACTGGAGTGGGTTGCACCTCCTTCTCTAGGGAATCTTCCCATTCTAGGGATTAAACCCATGTCTCCTGCATTGGCAGGCAGGTTCTTTACCACTGATCTACCATGGAAACGCAGAGTAAAGATAGAAGAAGAAAATTCCAAAGAGAGGAAATAGAAAGTTCAAAAAACAAAAGGGGAAAAAGCCGGGCATAACTTATGGACTGGGGAACAGTGGAGAACAGAATGTGAAGCAAAGGCATATATTCAGTTAAAAATAATAATATTCTAAGAAAAAACATGTGTAGTCTATTATCGCTTCAGTGTCAGTTCTGTATCCATCACTTCTAAAATTTGTGTTTATTTGAGAATTTTTATTTGTATCTTATATTTTTCTCTCTTTATTGGCCTAAAGGACACAAGGGCTAATCACATGACTATACTGATAATTGTTGGGAAGCTCCTAAATCACCCCAGTCTTAACAACAATCATATGACCTCAGATTTCACGACTGTATTTTCATGCTGCTTACTACAGACTTTTTTTTTTTTTTTTCCAATTGTCAAACTGCAAATTCCTCCAGGATTCTAACATTTTACTTTGCTGACATTTATAGCACAGTAGGAATAAAGTATCCATATTTAATGGAGTTAGAGTCGAATACATAAAACTTGACTTGGAGCACTTGTTCCAATTTGTCAGAAGTGATAAAGTTTAATATTTCTCCAGAAAATAGGATCAGTAATAGGGCTATGAACTTGGGATACTGCAAAACACATTGTAAGCAAGACAACCTCAAAACTAAACTGTGAGAGTTAGGCTTTTTCAGTTATCTCCAATATGCTTTTTAACAGATCTATTTAGAACACTTGTTTCAACATTTAAACTAAATCTTATATGATTTTATTGATATTTCAGAATCCAATTAGGAGTTTTGTGCAAACAATTTTATGTATCTAAGTATTTTTAATATATAACTTCCAACAGATCCTAATACTTTGTAGAGAAATACTGTTAGTTTTTATAAGAGTTATTATCCTGTTATCGGAGAAGGCAATGGCACCCCACTCCAGTACTCTTGCCTGGAGAATTCCAGGGAAGGGGAAGCCTGGTGGGCTGCCGTCTATGGGGTCGCACAGAGTCAGACACGACTGACGCGACTTAGCAGCAGTAGCAGCAGCATTCTGTTATGCCTTAATGTGATATGTTTAAAGAAATCTCATGTCTGTAGATAAAATGGTCTGTGAAGTGAAACAAAACTATAACCATAAGACAAAGGGAATAAACTATGGTTTATCAAAAGAGAAACATGACTGCTTGTAGAATATTTTAAAAACAACTCTCTGTGTTAGAGGGAAATCATTGCAAAGGATGGAATTTTCACATTAAATATTTGATCTAAATCAGCCATTATTAATTTTTAATGATGCTAACAATAGAAGCTGTACAGCCTCTTGTTTTGTTTACATGATATTGTTATTTTGCCATTACTTTGACAAGTGGAGTTCAGAAGGAGTTCACTCAGAGACACGGTATGTTTTGAAGGTGCAAGGCTGGCACCAGAAGCCACTGGGGACTCTGTTTTAGCATCTAGATATGAACACACTTAGAACAATTTGGAATTTTCTACTTCATGTCCTGCCCCTAGCCATCTTATTTGTTGCAACCTGTAATCAGATTACAGAAAGATTACACTTTAACCTACATTTAATCTAAACAAAATAGATATCAGAAGCCATGTTAGGAAATTCAATTTTGTTGCTTTTAAGAAGCAGGTAAAAGGTGGGATTTTATTTTGGTGTATTAAATGCTGATGAGCAACATAAAATTGTTTTCAATATAGTTTATATCCATGAAGTGCGAAAGTAAGTTGTTCCTTCCTTTCAGGGGGATACTTTCTATGAAATTTCCTCTGCAGATACCAGCAGCTCAATGGGCAAGAGGTCAGGAAGAATTATAACAAAATATATGTTGGAGAAAATCTTAGAGGCAAAGACATTATTCCTAAAAGGCATTTCAAAGTCTTAGACATTGCAACACTGTCCTTTTTGATACAGTGGTTCCTTTTTTTTTTTTTTGTAATAATACAATACAGCTTTTCATTATATCTTTTTCAATTATTGTTCTTTTTATTGCTATTTGAGCCCAGTAAAATTACAATCCATTTTAAGCTCATCTTTAATAAGCATCTGTGGTTGAACAGACCTGGTTTGTACTCTGTTTATTATTTCCAGGTTCCATAAGGGTCTAGGCAGGTTTCTCTGACTTCTCTTATGTACCATAAAGATGAAGTAATACATGAGACTTTGAGATCTTCATGATGAATTTTTAAAAAAATTATGTGCACAAGTCATTTTGTTGTATAGATGACAATGTCACCTTTAATTTGGTTTACATACCATTTAGGAATTACTTAGAGCAATATAACTTTTATTAAAAATGCAGAATGTTTTATGGAGTCCTAGAGATTCAACTTTTACACTTACTGTGAGATGTTTCAGGTCTGAGAAAACACTGAGGTTGTAGGGCTTTGTTTCATTTTGTTTTTTAAACATTGCTTTAGAGAAAATTGAATAACCCATGTTACAAATAAAGCAAATATAGAAAAGTTAGAGGAAAAAAAAAGACACATCATTGCACAAAGACTGTCACAATTCTAAGATGAAA
The DNA here is from genome assembly GCF_000754665.1 of Bison bison bison. Taxonomy (NCBI): domain Eukaryota; kingdom Metazoa; phylum Chordata; class Mammalia; order Artiodactyla; family Bovidae; genus Bison; species Bison bison. The sequence continues at coordinate 1,778,612 of NW_011494929.1, forward strand.
TATTTTCCATTTTAAATGCTGGCAATAATTTTTTCCCCCTTTAATCAGTGGAAGTAAAATGTTAATAAAATGTGATTGACTACACATGAACTATTTTTACCACCCACTCTTAAATAATTTATTTTATTTCCATTTTTTTTCCTGTATTTCAAACTAGAGAAAACAACCTTTCCTTACCAAAAAAGTGTACAGAACTTTGAAGTATTGAATAGTATAGGGTTGGAGTGATCGCTGGCTTTTATTTTTATCTTTTTCCAGGTTAGGGGAACAACCCGCTTCTAAACTGACGCTTGCCAGTTGCTTCTGTTCCGGCTGTTGGAAGCCAATTCATGGCTGCATTCCTGGAGAGCATATAAAGCTCACATTGTTATGTAGTTTGCCTGACAGAGGCGCCTTCATGCAAAGCAAGATGGATGCGCTGTCGGCTTTCTGTATCAGGGGATCTCCATTTAGTGACCCAGATGAGGACTGCGAGAACTTGTCACACAAGCATGACAGGGCCAGATACGGCTTTAAATGGAGCTCCAAATCTCATACAGATCTGAAGTTGCTGAGAGCACAAAATTTGTCATAAAAGACTTGTCAGTACAGAGTTCATTAAGGTAAAGGATGATAGTACTGTACCTGGACACAACTGAGCTCTCCCCTGGTGGCCTGATCTTCAGTTACAGTAGAGTCATGTTTTGTTTGGTTTCTTTCCTTAATGACCTCCTAAAATGATTTCATTAAGATTTTCCTCATTCTTCTACCTGAATTCAAAATTTGCTTATCGCATTTCCACCCCCCTCCCCATGTTCCTCCTTATTTTCTCCCTTGTTAAATATGGAGGTGTGTTTGTGATGTCAATTCACAGGCACTTGGGACTTAACTGAGTCTGGAGGTGAGGTGTTAAACCTCGCAGGGCAGAAGTGTAAGGCTCAAGGTGAAAGACAAGGCTCCTAATCACTTGCACTGCGACTGCCACATTAGACGTTTCCTGGCTGCCACTGCATTTTCTTTCACTCCGCGTCCAGAGATCAGTAAGTGTATTCAAAAACACAGGACTGTCCCCGATTTAGTTAGAATCCTGAAATTAGACTCACAAAGGAGTTAATTTCCAGTTGAAAATTGGTTTCCAAGAAGTTAAAGTCTGCCATTTTAAAATATGTCCTTTTAATACCAATGTATGATTGTTAACTTCAGCATAATTCAGATTTATTGTCTTCTTCAAAGACCATTAAAGGAGGTTTTTGGTTTTGGCTTTGGTTTTTTTTTTGGCATTTTATTTTCTTTGTTTTTTAAATCCAAAGAACATACCCATGAAGTCAATCAGGGGCGTATCTCCTATTATTCTAATTTTATCGATGGGAAAAACAAAAGAAAAGAAGAAAAATAGCTGTTTTGTCCTTATTTTAGAAAACAAAATGGTACTTATTTACTTTCTACTCACCATTCTCAGCTTAATTTAAAGGATGATCAAATATTAAATGATATGAAGGTGATTATGCTCCTTCCAACACTTTAGGATGGAAGAATCACTCTTTCAGCTACAACAAGATGCCAGCTCTCAGCTGACTGTCTTCCCCGCATAGCTAGCATCTGATTAATGATCTCTCTAAGGGATACAGGGGTCAAATCCTTGGTCTCAGATGAGGACATCTGTAAAGTGTCACCTCAGCTTTAGAGCTTACCATGGGAACAGTTAAGTTTTCTGTTGACATTACATGGCAACCCTCTTCCACTCCATCCATCCTGATTCCTCTCTTTCTCCACAAGTGTTTTATCCCAAGAGCACTCTACAGGAATCTTCCTGGATCCATATTTTGTCTCAGGCATCTGCTTCCCAGGAAATCTTATCAGTGATATGACATTTAGAACTATGGGCGAGGGGTGGTGATGGTGGTGGAGACATAATAATATGCAACCCTTCAACTTTTTCAACCTTTCTTCTCACAATTTCTGATGTACATTAAAATAATTTTTTTTACATTATATCAACATATATATTGACATAAACAGTATAGAGAGGTGCTTATTGAAGATAACGATACAAATGAAATAAAGTTGCAAGTAAGCAAAGGATAACCTCTGCCTTTTGTCATTTTGAGTATTAATATGGACCTGTAGTCATATTCGGAGAAGGCAATGGCAACCCACTCCAGTACTTTTGCCTGGAAAATCCCATGGACAGAGGAGCCTGGTAGGCTGCAGTCCATGGGGTCGCTGAGGTGGACACGACTGAGCGACTTCACTTTCACTTTTCACTTTCATGCATTGGAGAAGGGAAATGGCAACCCACTCCAGCGTTCTTGCCTGGAGAATCCCAGGGACGGGACCCTGGTGGGCTGCCGTCTATGGGGTCACACAGAGTCGGACACGACTGAAGCAACTTGACAGCAGCAGCAGCAGTCATATTAATACTGATATGTAAAATGATCTTACAAACTGCACATTTGAAACAATCAAGTAGCGTCACCAGATGGACAGAAGAATCCTCCAGGCTTTACTCTGAAATCATGGACTTGGGTGTCCTTTCATGTGTGTGATCCTCTAATGGAATGAACGGTTTCTTTAATCAGCTATCCACTGTGTGCTGTACTTTGTGCTAAGTTGCTTCAGTCATGTCTGACTCTTTGCCACCCCATGGACTGTAGCCCACCGGCCTCCACTGCCCATGAGATTCTCCAGGCAAGAATACTGGAGTGGGTTGCCATGCCCTCCTCCAGGGATCAAACCGGCATCTCTTACGTCTCCTGTATTGTCAGGCAGGCAGGCAGGCTCTTTGCCAAGAGCACCAACTGGGAAACTATTAGTAAGTATTTATTGACTTGTGATATTGTCCATGTTGTTTTATTTTCATGCAATATAAATGCCATTATATTGCTGTTCAAGAAACTATCACAAACTCCGGAGCTTAAAACAGCACACAGTTTTTACTCAGTTTCCATGAGTCAGGAGGATAGCCTGGCTGGGTCCTCTGCTCAGGCTCTCAGCAGGTCTGCCTATAAGGTGTCAGGTAAGCTGTGTTCTCATTTGAAGGCACACCTAGGGAAGGATATCTCTACTGCGACCCTCAGGTTGTTGGCAGAATTCATTAGATCTCATAGTATATTACTTTTTCAAAGCTAGCAGGGAAATACAGACAGAGACACATAAACACACAACACATGTACACAGATAGAAAGAAAGAGATAGGAGGGGGAGAAAGGCTCTCCGGTGCTTTGCTTTCAGACTCTGACTTTTAGACTCTCTATTAAGAGCTCATTAAGAGAGGCTCACCTAAGATAATCTCCCATTTGATTCACTGAAAGTAAACCAATTAGAGTCTTTGATTACATTATCAAAATCCCTTCACCTTTGTCATGTTTAGATGTCTAGAAGCAAGTTATAGATTCCACCACACACAAGAGAAGATTAGAAATCGGTGTATGTCATCTCAGAATTTTGCCTATCACATGAAATACAATTATAGCATTACAAAACAGACAGCAGTGCTGTTTGGTATTACAAATTATGTTCAAATAGGTCAGTTAGTCAATCAGTTCAGTTGCTTGGTCAAGTCCGACTCTTTGCAACCCCATGGATTGCAGCACACCAGGCCTCCCTGTCCATGACCAAATCCTGGATTCCACCCAAACTCATGTCCATTGAATTGGTGATGCCACCCAACCATCTCATCATCTGTCATCCCCTTCTCCTCCTACCTTTAATCTTTCCCAGCATCAGGATCTTTTCAAATGAGTCAGTTCTTCGCATCAGGTGGCCAAAGTATTGGAGTTTCAGCTTCAACATCAGTCCTTCCAATGAACATTCAGGGCTGATTTCCTTTAGGATGGGCTGGTTGGGTTGCCTTGCAGTCCAAGGCACTCTCAAGAGTCTTTGCCAACACCTCAGTTCAAAAGCATCAATTCTTCAGTGCTCAGCTTTCTTTATAGGCCAACTCTCACATTCATATATGACTACATGACCACTGGAAAAACCATAGCCTTGACTAGACAGACCTTTGTTGGCAAAGTAATGTCCCTGCCCTTTAACATGCTGTCTAGGTTGGTCATAATAGGTAAGAGTGATTTAACAGAAGGGTGCGCATTTTAGTTTAAGAAGAATCTCAAGTTCTGGATTTTGTCGCCCTGATATTGGAGCCCAGCTAATTATTAGTCCAGGTTTTCTTTACCTGACTTGAACCTCGTGTTACAATTCTTACATGTTTCTACTCCCAAAGCGGGCAGTGTCTCAAATGTGCTTCCTAGAGAAATACATTTGGTTTAATTCTGGGACTCAAATTTCTCCAAACTTTCTATTTTTTTTTTTTTTTTTTTTCCTTACTCAGTTGACTGAATGTTTTGATTATTGCTGACTCAGAGTCAACAATTCTTTCCTAAGGAAGAACTGACAGTCTGTCTCTTTTTTATTCTTCAAAATGACAATATAGGTACGTTTATGGTTATTGGATTAAAGATTGTGCTTCTTCTGGTGCACTGAAGAGAGAGAGTGGGGGACATTTCAAAGCACCATTGTACTTGAATTTGACCACATGACTGACTTGTTGTTGTCTTCACTAAGTCATGTTTGACTCTTTTGTGACCTCATAGACTGTAGCCTGCAAGGTTTTGCTGTCCATAAGATTTTCCAGGCATGAATATTGGAATGGATAGCCATTTCCTTTTTCATGGGATCTTCCTGACCCAGGGATTGAACCTGCATGTCCTGTGTTGGCAGCTGGATTCTTTACCACTGGGCCACCTGACTGACTGAATTTGGCCAAAAGCGAGTTATTTGCTCTAACAGAAACAGTCTTTGGATTGACCTCTTGACCTCCTGATATTTGCCATGAAAAGCATTTCTTTAATTGACACTGTGCTAAGAGGGATGAATGGAAATAAGAACAAGTTTAAATTTAACATGGACTTTGGAGCCAAACCTGTTTGACTTACATCTTGAAGGTAGAACCATGAGTAGAATGCAGCATAGATGGGCTTAACCATGACTGGCCTCAAGTCAGAGGAACCAGAGAGCAAAGGTGCGTTGTTTAAGCCAATGATTTTTTTTTTAATTGGAAGGTCTAATTGGCTTTATTCAATGATTCATGAATCAGGAAATATCTAGCAAATGGAAGAGCATTCTAAACCGATGAATTTTGCAGTGGTCTGTTAGGCAGCATTATTGCTTCAATAGGTAAGTAAATGTTAGTTGCTCAGTCGTGTACAACTCTTTGTGGCCCATGTATTGTAACCTTCCAGGCTCTTCTGTCCAAGGAATCCTCTAGGCAAGAATACTGGAATAGGTTGCCAGTCCCTTCTCCAGGGATATTCCCAACCCAGGAATCAAACCCAGGTCTCCTGCATTTCAGGCAGATTCTTTACCATCTGAGCCACCAGGGAAGCCCTAACTGCAGCAGTGGTTGGGTAAAATTTTGTATAAATTTATACTTATCTGCACTGAGTTTATGTAATATATTGAATAGATCATAATATTAAAAAATGGATATTTAATTATTACTTAGTATACTAATTCTAGCACTAGATGGTAATGCTCTTACTTATGATGCACATGGCTTAATGAATAGGGCACCTTGCCCCTCAATATATTCTATTAATCTATCAGATTTAAAATAAATCTTACCTTCTCTGTGAGTCTGATCTCTGCAAGATGAATGAATTTACTAAGTGCTTTAGATTTAACTATATGAAATGTGTTTAGTTGGGCTGAACTTCCTCCTGTGCTTGTGGTTAACCATGGTATTAGGGCTGGCACTGTCATTTCCTATGTTTGTTCTCTGCTAGAGTACTGTTGCAGTGAGTGCTATTTACTTACCAATTCATCAAATATTTATCAAGAGCCTACTGTGGACCAGGCACCATGCCAAATATAGTGTTATCACTTATTCTTCTCTGATGATAGAACTTCTCTACTCAAAACCATAGTGTTAATGATCTTTCAGTTCAGTTCAGTTCAGTTCAGTCACTCAGTCGTGTCTGACTTTTTGTGACCCTATGAATCGCAGTACGCCAGGCCTCCCTGTCCATCACCAATTCCTGGAGGTCACCCAAACTCATGTGCATCAAGTTGGTGATGGTCATCCAGCCATCTCATCCTTAGTCCCATCTATATAGAAATTGTTAATGGCTATAAGACATTATAAAATACTGTGCACAAATAAATATTTTGATATATATAAGGATACAAAAGTTTAAAGGTTGCTATTCAAAAGCAGAGACATTACTTTGCCAACAAAGGTTCATCTAGTCAAGGCTATGGTTTTTCCTGTGGTCACGTATGGATGTGAGAGTTGGACTGTGAAGAAGGCTGAGCACTGAAGAATTGATGCTTTTGAACTGTG
>NW_011494929.1:1785030-1785712 GCF_000754665.1 Bison bison bison
CCAAAGAACTAAATAGACATTTATCCAAAGAAGACATACAGATGCTACAAACACATGAAAAGATGCTCAACATCACTCATTATCAGAGAAATGCAAATCAAAACCACTATGAGGTACCATTTCATGCCAGTCAGAATGGCTGCGATCCAAAAGTCTACAAGCAATAAATGCTGGATAGGGTGTGGAGAAAAGGGAACTCTCTTACACTGTTGGTGGGAATGCAATCTAGTACAGCCACTATGGAGAACAGTGTGGAGATTCCTTAAAAAAAGAATCAATATAGTGAAAATGAGTATACTACCCAAAGCAATTTATAGATTCAATGCAATCCCTATCAAGCTACCAACAGTATTCTTCACAGAGCTAGAACAAATAATTTCACAATTTGTATGGAAATACAGAAAACCTTGAATAGCCAAAGCGATCTTGAGAAAGAAGAATGGAACTGGAGGAATCAACCTACCTGACTTCAGGCTCTACTACAAAGCCACAGTTATCAAGACAGTATGGTACTGGCACAAAGACAGAAATATAGATCAATGAAACAAAATAGAAAGCCCAGAGATAAATCCACACACCTATGGACACCTTATCTTTGACAAAGGAAGCAATGGATTAAAGACAATCTCTTTAACAAGTGGTGCTGAGAAATCTGGTCAACCACTTGTAAAAGAATGAAACT
>NW_011494929.1:1785812-1800610 GCF_000754665.1 Bison bison bison
GCTGGGAGGGATTGGAGGCAGGAGGAGAAGGGGACAACGAGGATGAGATGGCTGGATGGCATCACTGACTCGATGGACGTGAGTCTGAGTGAACTCCGGGAGTTTGTGATGGACAGGGAGGCCTGGCGTGCTGCGATTCATGGGTTCTCAAAGAGTCGGACACGACTGAGCGACTGATCTGATCTGATCTGATTGGTATATTTGGTAATAAAAGTGTGTTGCGATAATGACAAAATGATTGAATAATAATGAAAATATAACAAACATAACATGTACTATGTCCTTTCTCTATCTCAAGTGCTTTTCAAAGTCTTTTACATATATTTGGTCATTAATCCTTACAACACTCTGTGATGTTGTTAATATCACTGTCCCTATGGAAGCCAATAAAATTGCTTAAGGACACAAAATTAATAAGCTGTAGAATAAGGTTAAAATCTTATAGAACAGGAAACAACAAAATGCAATGAAAATATTACAAAGGTGTCAACATAATGAATGGTAAAGAATTCAGACTAGAATTAGGCTGTTTAGGTTCAAGTTTCAGTTTTTGCTTATTTGTTGTGTAACCATGAGTAAATTAAATCAGCTATCCTCAGTTAGACTTCTATGAAATGAAAAGAATAGGCACACCTGTCTAATTTTTATGAAAAATTAAGATGTAAAGCTCTTAGAACTGTGTGGCTGAACAAAAGAGTGCTGAGTAAATCCAGTAGTTACTATTACATCATGGTCTTCCCAAAATTAATTGAGTGACTTCATAGACCTTATAGGCACTGCATGAACAAAACAGACACATCCATGTGGGAAATTAACCAGTTATAGGGCAAGGCTTACCAATGACTGATCTTGCCCATTTCACTGTGGAGACTTCTAAAACCAGGATTGTACATCTGGCCTTAGAATCTCATATCTGTGACATGTTTCTCCTCACAATCATACCACCCTCTTCTTCTACTTCGCTTTTAGAGTCTCTCATGGAAGCTGATTGTACAAAAAAGAATAAACTCATCAGTTATTACCAACACTTTTCTGGTTTTAATTCTTAAAGACATTATGTGGTAGGTACTATTATTACTCCAATTTGCAGGTTGAAACTGAGGAGAAAAGTGATGAAATGACTTACCCACGGGAGCAGAAATGAATTTAGATTGTAGAACCTGTTGTTCTTATCTCCCTAAGAGTTTCATCTGGCATTCAAAATCTTCAAAGTGAATTTTTAAAATTGCATGACTTTATTTTTTAGAACAGTTTTAGGTTTATAGAAAAATTAGGGAAAATTTACAGAGTTCCCAGATACCCCCCTGCTTTCCCAACTACCCCACATTCCCTCACAGTTTCTCCTATTATTGACAACCTGCATTAATGTGGTACATTTATCACAATTGATGAATCAAAATGTTTTATTAAATGAAGTCCAAGCTTAGTTATAGGGTACAGTTTTGTATAGTACATTTTATGGATTTTGATGACAGTATAAAGGTACATATGCAAATATTAGCAGTATCATAAAGAATAGTTTCACCATCATAAAAAGCTTCTGTGATTATTCATTCCTCTTTCACTCTTCTCAGACCCCTGGCAAGCACTGGTCTTTTTACTGTCTCCGAAGCTTTTCCTTTTCTGACAGTCATATAATATGAATCATATAGCATGCAGCCTTTTTTGATTTACTTCTGTCACAGTGATATATTGATACATTTAAGGTTCCACTGTGTCTTTCTATGGCTTTTTTGGGTCTTTTTGTGTCTTTTTATTCCACATTTTATTTATCCATTCACCTATTGGAGGACATCTTGGTTGCTTCTGAATGTGGCCAATTATGAATAAAGTTACTATAATTATTTGTGTGCATGATTCCGAGTAGACACATTTTCAGCTCATTTGAGCAAATACTTAGGAATGTGATTGCTGAATCATATGGCAATAGTATGTTCAACTCTGTAAATAGCAAACTATATTTTAAAGTGTCTGTACCATTTTGCATTTCCAGAACAATGGATGAGACTTCCTGCTGTTCTACAACCTCGCAGCATTTGGTGTATTCAGTGTTTTGGATTTTAACCTTCCTAATAGGTGTGTAGTGCAGTGATATCTCATTGCTTTAATTTAAAACTCTTAAGAACAGCTGATGTTAAGTATCTTATTTGATTATTTGCCATTTGTATATTTTCTTTGGGTTTGCAATTGAGAGTTTGGAGTGTGAGGGTGGGGTTTATTTGAGCAAGCTGAGAATAGAAAAGTCTCCATATTTCCTTTAGAGAGCTACTGAAGGATGTAGATACTTTTAGATAAAATATGTCTTTTGGACTCCTTGTCTTCTCATGAATAAGTATTCTATTATTATGAATAATCAGTGCTGGATTTCAACTCTCAGACATTGACAAATATATTTTTGTAGTGTTCTCTGGAGTAAGGCTAATACACATCTCTTTTAAAGCACAATATTGAGTATTGAAATTACTGAAGATCTCTGAAAGTGTTATTCAAAGGCATCAGTTTATGAGGTTACTGGTTACATACCCTGTAATCCAGAAAAAGCAATATCTGAGCATCATTCAATGATATTGTTCTACACCAGTGGCATATAGTTGGGAAAAAAAAATTGCCCCATAGTATGACACAAGCAACTCAGAAACACTGGAGTGCACTAAGTAGCTGGTAAAAAAAGCTATTTCTTTGACTACTACTGCATAATAGTAATACAGAGTTATCAGTGATGGTTTGTGCTTTTCCTAAGACTAGCAAAATAATTTGGTATTGAGAATATATATAGGCTAACTCTACTGTCTTTCAGCATAACACCTTACTGTTTTTTAAACATTCTACTAACAGTTTTTAGAAAATATGTTCTTTGCTATGCCCTGTTAGTAACCATGACCAGCAAGAATTAAAAATAATCCAGGAAATATAAAGTAATATTGCAAAGAAGGGATTTGTGCACTGGAAGACTGTAACTTTAAGTGCAAATATAAGTAATCCTTTGTAACTCTTAATTACCTTAATTTGAATTTAACACTTTCCTTGGTGTCCTCATTCCTGCTTAAGTCTCTCAGAAGCTGAAATATATCATAATTAACAGTCTCATTCATGCATTTCATGTGTTTTTATTGTGTGAATAAAGCCCTAAAGTTCCTAATTAGACGAAATACAGTCTTTCCAAGTGGTGGATTTGGAATGACTCTTCTATTTGAGATGGCATTATAATTCCTAATAATAATATTAACCATAATCACCATATTACTCAATACCAGCATGTGACTCTTTTTAGTAACATCAAATAGTCTAACTTTCCCAATTTTCTTTCTACATAAAAACATTTATATTTTTACTGCCAGCCATATTAGACCATGCATTTGAAACACTGCGTTTCTAGGACTGATGCCTGCATGTCATTATCATCTTGTGTCCTTGTCCCTAATAAATGTTTCCCTGTGGGAGCCACATGGCACTCAAAGCTGCCTGCAGTCTTTCCAGGAGGCAAATAATTAACCAGAAAAAGAATTCATTTCCAAAGGGAATTCAAATTAGCTATATTTCTCATGCATGTCTTTATGACAATGAATTTCATGTAAGTTAAGTCAAACTGCTTCAGTTTGGACTTAATTCTGAGCTTTCTTTGACTGGTGGATAGGAGAGATTTAGGCATTAAGGATGATCTTACCCTAGGATCATATTTTTTTTTGTATAAAAGCTATGTTAAAGTAAGTTACTAACTTTGGACTTTTAAAGAAAAGGAACCTATTAGATTAATTTATGGACTTATGTATAAAATCATACTGAGTAGTCAAATTAAATATATAAATATAAATTATAGGTCTAAGTAAGCTTTCCAGTGGTCATGTATAGATGTGAGAGTTGGACTGTAAAGAAAGCTGAATGCTGAAGGATTGATGCTTTTGAACTGTGGTGTTGGCAAAGACTCTTGAGAGTCCCTTGAACTGCAAAGAGATCCAACCAGTCCATCCTAAAGGAGATCAGTCCTGGGTGTTCATTGGAAGGACAGATGCTGAAGCTGAAACTCCAATACCTGATGCGAAGAGCTGACTCATTTGAAAAGACCCTGATGCTGGGAAAGAATGATGGCAGGAGGAGAAGGGGACGACAGAGGATGAGATGGTTGGGTGACATCACCAACTCAATGGGCATGAGTTTGAGTAAACTCCAGAAGTTGGTGACAGACAGGGAGACCTGGCGTGCTGTGGTCCATGGGGTTGCAAAGAGTTGGACATGACTGAGTGACTGAACTGAACTGAAGTAAGCTCCAAAGATACTTATCTTTGGGCCAAATCTGTTTCTTTTGCCCACTTCATGAGGTCCTACTGTTTTGTTATTGAGTCTGCTGACTAAGTTGATCTCATCTTTTGTAGACCTATTGCCTTTGGTAGGATGTGTTATAGCCTTCTTATACACTCCCTTTGAAGGTGGTTGATTACATATTTATTATTACTATTTCTAAATTTGCAGTATTTACTCAAATAATCAAGAAGAAATTGATCTCTCTTTTTTTTCCATTTAAAACAATTATTTATTTTTGATTGGAGGATACTTGTTTAACAACATTGTGTTGGTTTCTGCTGTATATCAACATGAATAAGCCATAAGCATACATATGTCCTGTCCCTTTTGAACTCCCCTTCCACCTCCACGCCCATCTCACCCTTCTAGGTTGTCACAGAGTACCAGGTTTGAACTCTCTGCGTCATACAGCAAGTTCCCACAAGCTATCTGTTTTACCTAGGGTAATGCATATGTTTCAATGCTACTCTCTCCATTCCTCCTACTCTGTCCTTCCCACCCTGTGACCACAAGTCTGTTCTCTATGGCTGTGTCTCCATTGCTGCCCTGAAAATAGGTTCACCAACATTATCTTTCTAGATTCCATATATATGCATTAATATATGACATTTGTTTTTCTCTTTCTCACTTGCTTCATTCTATATAATAGGCTATATAATAGGCTTCATTCTATATAATAGATTCATCCACCTCATTAGAACTTACTCAAATGCATTCTTTTTTAATGGCTGACAAATATACTAAACTGTGCTTTTTCTTCTTATTCACAGACCTAACTGTTCTATCCTTTGATATCTGTGCATCAAATACTTTCTACCTCGTAGAGTTCTTATGTTGCCATTTGAGTTCTTTTATTCACCTTGGCTGCATTGGCTTCTATATAATGAAGATGAGCACCTTTTTCCTTCAATCACTAGCTTCTCTGTTGGGGAAATACTTTCCCTCTGATGCATCCAGATGCCTTGTGTCTTTCTAAAGTTTAGTCTCTCTCCTTCCATGTTGAAAGAGACATTATTTATCTAGCCCATAAGAAAAATCTATTGTTTGATAGGAAACTGCTAACCTCTGTGCAGTTCCACAGGGATGACAGCTCTCATCAAGAAGCTAAGAGAAACCTTTATTTGTATGCTTTCTGTTTCTTTAAGTCGAAGCCATCATATATCAAAGGCCTTTGGCTGACAAGAACAAGAGAAATACTCAGCATTTTTATCCTTATTCCTTACTATCAATTAAATATATTATATAATTATAATGCAAACCAAAGCAAAATGGATAATCGCAACTATATAAGTAATAAAGATTAAGCTGAACTTTATAAAACTAAGGTCATGGAATTCAAATTTAATGTTTTCTGTTATAGTTTCACAAACTTTCTCTTGATTTAATTTCAATGAGTTTTCTCTCTCTCTCTTAGATGAAACTGCAAGCAAGGTAGTGTTGGATGTCTCAAAAGCCATGACAAGAAATTTAACTAATTAAAAAGCAAGTTTCAGGGAGAGAACTGTAATTATCACACAAGGAATGATTTTCTATCAATTCGGTTCAGTTCAGTTCAGTCACTCAGTCATATCGGACTCTTTGCGACCCCATGAATCGCAGCACACCAGGCATCCCTGTCCATCACCAACTCCCGGAGTTCACTGAGACTCAGGTCCATTGAGTCAGTGATGCCATCCAGCCATCTCATCCTCTGTCATCCCCTTCTCCTCCTGTCCCCAATCCCTCCCAGCATCAGAGTCTTTTCCAAGGAGTCAACTCTTCGCATGAGGTGGCCAAAGTACTGGAGTTTCAGCTTTAGCATCATTTCTTCCAAAGAACACCCAGGGCTGATCTCCTTCAGAAAGGACTGGTTGGATCTCCTTGTAGTCCAAGGGACTCTCAAGAGTCTTCTCCAACACCACAGTTCAAAAGCACCAGCCTTATGGACTCTGTGGGAGAGGGAGAGGGTGGGGAGATTTGGGAGAATGGCATTGGAACACGTATAATATCATGCATGAAACGAGTCACCAGTCCAGGTTCAGTGCACGATACTGGATGCTTGGGGCTGGTGCACTGGGACGACCCAGAGGGATGGTATGGGGAGGGAGGAGGGAGGAGGGTTCAGGATGGGGAACACATGTACACCTGTGGCAGATTCATTTCGATATTTGGCAAAACTAATACTGTAAAGTTTAAAAATAAAATAAAATTTTAAAAAAAATTAAAAAAAGCAAAAGCATCAGTTCTTCGGCACTCATCCTTCTTCACAGTCCAACTCTCGCATCCATACATGACCACTGGAAACATAGCCTTGACTAGACAGACCTTTGTTGGCAAAGTAATGTCTCTGTTTTTCAATATGCTATCTAGGTTGGTCCTAACTTTTCTTCCAAGGAGTAAGCGTCTTTTAATTTCATGGCTGCAGTCACCATCTGTAGTGATTTTCTAGCCCAAAAATATAAAGTCTGACACTGTTTCCACTGTTTCCCATCCATTTCCCATGAAGTGATGGACCAGATGCCATGATCTTCATTTTCTGAATGTTAGAAAACAAAACAAAAGTTGCTGTAATCAAAATATCTCATTGCCTGCCTTCCTCTGTCTCTGTTGTTTACCTTATCAGTATGGGAGTCCTTAATGCTGTTCACAATAGCTCCAGTGTTCATTCTTACAGGCAAATGCAGGGTAGAAAGGATGATCTCCATGTCCTTTAAAGTTAGCAGTGGCTCTGAGACCTGCCTTGGCCATGTCTAATTCTGGGTATACCTTGAAGAGCCAATGTGATCATGTGTTATATAATCTTTTTCTTTGTTAATGCAACAGGGAATAGAAACATTGAAAATGGTAGCATTTTCATGAATTTAAGCTATGGAGTAATTAAGATGACTTGGAGCAATGGCTCAAATTAAACTGCAATTCTTAAAAAATCAAGATAAACACTAAAAAACAAAAATAACATTGAAAAAGCAAACACCAGAGATAATCATTATCAATAATAGATGATATAACCTTCATAGTTATACAATTTCTTTGTGTGCATACATATATATATGTATATATATTCACACACATATCCCATACAAAGAATAATAGCATAATGACTTGCTCTTTGACTTAATAGGAACATCTTTCCAAGGAAGAAAATGTGTTTTTAGAATGCAACATTAATAAAGTAAGGAATTTTATGAATATATTCTCTTAGATTTTAATGATTATTTATTCATGGATTTTGTCTATTTTGTTTTTTTTTTTCAAACATTTCTGATAATAAGCAACTTTGTTAAGCATCCTAGCTTCAGAATATTTCTACAATACTTAATTATTTCCTCTGAGAATAAATTTCTCTATGTAGAATTTCTGAGTCAATACGTGTGTATAATGATGTTTCTTATATGCAAACACATTTTTGAATAGCTAAAATGCTGCCCTTGTACTACCTGCCTGAGATTTTTTCTACATTCTTACTAAAAACCGGGATCACTTTTTCTTTTACTATTCCCAATTTTACTAATGAAATAGTTTTAAACTGTTTAATCTATTTGCATTTGTTTAAGCATTGATTTTGTTGGTGTTCAGTTGCTAAGTTATGTCCAACACATTCACACCAGCATGCATATACTGGCTTAGTATACGCATATTTGCATTTTTGTTTCTCATTTGTTTTGTATTTTGTTTACTAGGTGTGATAAAACTCTAGACATGCGTGTTATGTTTTGGCAAGTGTAATAGTGTTTATCACCATCTTCCTAGGGTGAGGCTGTAAGAAGAATGCTTTCTTCCTTTGAGAAAGAAAATATTGAGCTACTCTGGAAGTGAAGATAGTTAATCATATAATCTGTATGTTGATAGTCAACTTCTCCCTTTAGGCTATAAAATTAAGATACAATATAAATTGTGTTTTCACTAAGATATCTTTTAACTATCTCCAGGAGATTTTCTGAAGACAAAACTCGTTTACATTTTTGTGATCGCTGGCAAAGTAGTGTCACATTTTTATTTGATCAAACTTAGATCAAATTTATCAAAGCAAACTGAATTTGTTTGAACTCTGTATGACAAGTTTGATTTGTTTTAGTTTTTTATAATTGAATTTTAGTAATGTCAAACTATTTTCTCTGTAAAAAACAGAACTACAAATATAAAACTTCAACAGTGTCATTTGATAAACTGGAAAGCAGCTTATTTTCACTATACCAGTAAGCATAGGATCAAATCAATTATCAGACCATCTGATTTGTAGCAATGAATTTTAGAATTCCAAGTGATAATTATCTGATTCTTTTTCTATCTATGGATATAATTTGAAATAAAAAAAAATGTGAGTTTGAGAAAAGAAAGGGAAAATTAATGTCAATTTGGGAAACTGTAAATGTATTTGCAAAACTATTTTGAGCAAGACAAATGAAACAAAGGCATAGATAATCAAAAGTTGGTCTGAATCATTAATAGAGGAAAAAGAGTAGGAGACTCATATTATACATAATTTAGCCAGTTTTCAGGCCTGTGTCTTGATCAAAAGATCTAATCAGGAACTCAATATTAATTCCAAAATAGTTAATAATTTATTTGAATTAATCAAATTCCACCAGTCAGAGATAGAGATGTAAGTGTGAGTATATATATCATACTTTTCCCCCCATTCTTCTCCAATTGTTTCCTTTATTCAGTTTCGATAAGCTAACATTTCTGTCATACTCTACATGCTTCAAAATCAGTACTCTAGCCATGGTCCAGTATATTTCTTTGGCTTTTTACTTCATCTCCTTCTTCTGTTGATTTTGTACCAAAATTCTAGAAAAGTCTTGTTTCATTGGAAAACATCTGCCTCAAAATTAAGGTCCATTCATTGCAAGTGGATGGTATAAGCCATTAATAATGATTGCTCCAAATTAGTGTATTCTCCTTTAGTTGTGAATGGAACTGAGAAAGCTACTTCATATTCAAGGAGATTTCTCATTATGGTCATATAGAGAGGTGGACTAAAAAATTTGTATTCTACCTGAGAATGCAACGTATATTTCATACAATGGACAATAAATGAGAATTAGGAATGAGAGCTAGTAACTTCTCTAGCATAAGACCAAACTTACACAAACCCAAAACAAGCTTAAGCTGGTAAGTTTCACCATTTGTTTTTATGACTTTATTAACTTTTAGATTTTAAAGCATCTATGAGAGAATGATATGTGAAAATTAAGGAGGTACCATTTCATACCAGTCAGAATGGCTGTGATCCAAAAGTCTACAAGCAATAAATGCTGGAGAGGATGTGGAGAAAAGAGAACCCTCTTACACTGTTGGTGGGAATGCAAACTAGTACAGCCACTATGGAGAACAGTGTGGAGATTCCTTAAGAAACTGGAAATAGAACTGCCATATGACCCAGCAATCCCACTGCTGGGCATACACACTGAGGAAACCAGAAAGGAAAGAGACACGTGTACCCCAATGTTCATCACAGCACTGTTTACAATAGCCAGAACATGGAAGCAACCTAGATGTTCATCAGCAGATGAATGGATAAGAAAACTGTGGTACAGATACACAATGGAGTATTACTCAGCCACTAAAAAGAACTAATTTGAATCAGTTCTAATGAGGTGGATGAAACTGGAGCCTATTATACAGAGTGAAGTAAGCCAGAAAGAAAAACACCAATACAGTATACTAATGCATATATATGGAATTTAGAAAGATGGTAATGACAACCCTGTATGCGAGACAGCAAAAGAGACACAGATGTATAGAACAGTCTTTTGGGCTCTGTGCGGGGGGAGGGGGGATGATTTGGGAGAATGGCATTAAAACATGTATAATATCATATAAGAAATGAATCGCCAGTCCAGGTTTGATGCAGGATACAGGAAGCATGGGGCTGGTGCACTGGGATGACCCAGAGGGATGGTATGGGGAGGGAGGTGGGAGAGGGGTTCAGGATTGGGAACACGTGTACACCCATGGAGGATGCATGTTGATGTATGGCAAAACCAATACAATATTGTAAAGTAAAAAAATAATAAAAATAAAAGATAATTATGTAGAAAAATAACTGACAATTGGGAAAAATATCATCATGGGTGTATTAATCATAAAGGAATAAACTCTGCTGAAATAACAAGCAATCTGCAATTCTTAATAAAATAATGTTTATTTCTCATTTATTGGACCTTACAGCATTCTGGGCAACTCCTGGGTTTCTGGTCTCTATATGCTGACTCAGAGATCAGGCTGCTTCTTCTGTGGCTGCATTGACTCCATAAAGCCCAAAGCAGGGAATCTGAAGGGCGTTTTCCTTTTTCATCATGGATATGAAGTTCATTTTTTCTGCTCACATTTCACTAGCCAGATATAATCAGGTGGCCTCATCTATACTAAAGAAGGTGATAAAATACAGTTTTTTGTGTAAAAAATGGATAAATATGAAATAATTTTTGGCAAGTATCCAGCATAATGTCTGTCAAAATGGGGTATATCTAATTATACTGAGGATTTATGTATTTATAAATGTTTCAAATTTCCCATATATGTGTGTGTGGGGGAGGGGTATGTATGTGTGTGAGTCATGCAGTCATGTCCAACTCTTTGTGATCCCTTGGACTGAAGCCCACAAGGCTCCTTTGTCCGTGGCATTCTCCAGGCAAGAATACTGAAGTGGGTTGCCATTCCCTTCTCCAGAGGATCTTCCCAACCCAGGGATTGAACCTGGGTCTCCCACATTGCAGGTAGATTCTTTACTGACTAAGCCAGCATAGAAGCCCCTATAAATGTGCTAAAATATCAACAATGATACAGTGATTTCTATATGGAGGGATTTTTTTTGACATATTTTTGAGCTATTTTGATATAGTATTTTTTTTATTTTTTCTATCATAAACATATGTAAGTTGACACACATAGTTAGAATATGTATATAATCATATTATATATAGTATATATAGAGAATGAAAGCACCCTTTTATATTCTTCTGTTTGATTAATTTATTAAATGTGACTACAAATTCATTAAATATGAATTCAATTTATTAAATGTTGATTTAGAAGTAAAATATTAAACATATGTTATTAATTTATTAAATTTGAAAAATCTCTGCATACCTTTATTTGTTCTTTTTCTGAAAATTGCCTTTCATATACATACAGGTCTACAAAAATTATGATTTTTTGCAATCAGTGGTCTACTTAATTGATTTGTTCAGTTAATATTTAAAATATCTTTGTGCCAGGCACAGTTCTGATACTGAGGATTTAAACTTGGAGGGAAAATTAAGAGTCTCAATGGAATTTACATTCTAGTTAGAGAAGACTTAAAATAAATGAGAAAAATCAGTAAAATATATAATATGTTAAAAGTGCTAATGAAAGACATAAAACAAGTAACAGAGATAGAAGTCCAGAGGTGGTAGAGGGAGGAAACTCAATGTTAAGTTGTACAATGAAGGAAGTCCTCTTCATTAAACCGATGTCTGAGTAAGAAATTTAAGATGATGAGAAACTCAGACCATGTGGATGTCTATGGAAGGAGCTTGCCAGTGAGACTGACAGGAAAAAAATACCCTGAGACAGAATGCCTGGAGGGTGGAGGAGGGAAATCATAGAGTCAGGAGTGAAAGGGATCAGGCAAGTGATAGCAAAGTCTCTGCAATCTTCTGAGCCAAGACAATGAAACTGACTTTTTGAGTTGGAAACTCATTTTAAGCAGAGGAAGAAACAATCATATATATTCTAGACTGCTGAGTGGAAACATATTTTAAAGAGGAACAAGGGGTAAGAGGTGAGCTCTCTCCAGCTAGAGTGCTAGCAATGGAGATGCTAAGAAATGGTCAGATTGTCGATTCATTTTCAAGGCAAATTCAGAAAGGATTTGCTGACTTACCAGATTTGGAATGTGAGAGAAAGACTTGTTTCCCTGAAAAATAGAATTCCCTTTTAGGGAATTCTGTGAAGAAGGGGGATGACTGCTAGGACAGGTATGAGGCATAAATCAAGAGCACTCTATATGTATTAATTTTGAAATCCTTAATAAATTAATCACATGTCAGTTCAGTTCAGTTGCTCAGTCATGTCAGACTCTTTGCGACCTGATGAATCACAGCACGCCAGGCCTCGCTGTCCATCGCCAACTCCCGGAGTTCATTCAGACTCACGTCCATCGAGTCAGTGATGCCATCCAGCCATCTCATCCTCTGTCGTCCCCTTCTCCTCCTGCCCCCAATCCCTCCCAGCATCAAAGTCTTTTCCAATGAGTCAGCTCTTCGCATGAGGTGGCCAAAGTACCGGAGTTACAGTTTTAGGATCATTCCTTCCAAAGAACACCCAGGGCTGATCTCCTTTAGGATGGACTGGTTGGATCTCCTTGCAGTCCAAGGGACTCTCAAGAGTCTTCTCCAACTGCTGCTGCTGCTAAGTCGCTTCAGTCGTGTCTGACTCTGTGCGACCCCATAGACAGCAGCCCACCAGGCTCCTCCATCCATGGGATTTTCTAGGCAAGAGTACTGGAGTGGCTTGCCATTGCCTTCTCCATCTTCTCCAACACCACAGTTCAAAAGCATCAATTCTTCGGCGCTCAGCTTTCTTCACAGTCCAACTCTCACATCCATACATGACCACTGGAAAAACCATAGCCTTGACTGGGCGGATCTTTGTTGGCAAAGTAATGTCTCTGCTTTTCAAATCACATGTAGGTGTTCAATAAGCATCTAAATGCACTAGTCTGACATATTGGAGGAGAGAATCACCCTGAACTTATAGTGAGAATGAGTGAGTGAACTCGCTCAGTCGTGTCTGACTCCTTGTGACCCCGTGGACTGTAGCCCGCCAGGCTCCTCTGTCCATGGGATTCTCCAGGCAAGAATACTGGAGTGGGTTGCTGTTTCCTTCTCCAGGGGATATTCCCAACGCAGGGATCGAACCCAGGTCTCCCGCATGGCAGGCAAATGCTTTATCCTCTGAGCCACCAGGGAACACAAAAACTATAGTAACTTGTATGAATTGATGTTTATTTTGTACTGATTATGTGCCAGGAATTATTTTTTCTACTTATGAGTCATTTATCCCATACAAGATTTCCACGAAAAAAGATACAATAATTATCAACATTTTACAATGAAGAAGCTGAAAAACAAAGTATTTGTTTCAAGGACAAAAGGCTAGTAATGGATAGTGAGTCTGTGGATCAATTAACCATGCTTATTGATTTTCTTGGTAACTAATCATCACATAATTAGTCTTGGAAGCCATAAAACTGAATGAGATCTCCAAAAGTCAGGAGAAAATGGAAGATTTTCTCAGACTGAGGCTTAGAAAACCCTAGAATTAAGGGAATTGATTAAGAATATATATATCATTCCAGGGAGTGGAAAAATAGCATCGTATAAAAGAAAGTGAGTAAGTTGTGCAGTCTTGGAAGCAGAGACAGTGACCAAGGAGAAGGGTGTGATCAATTATGTCAAAAATTGCTGATAGATCAAACAAGAAAAACCTCAGATTGATTTTGGGATTTAGCAACATGGAGGACAGCGAGAACATTGACAAGATAAGGTCCAAAGAACAGACAAGAGGAAGAGGATGTGCAGGCAGGGAATGAGGACAATTTTTGAAAATCAGTTTGTAAAGAAGAAAAGCAGAGATATATGTAGAAGAGATAGTAAGGCCAAGAAGGGGATTTTTTGTTTGTTTGTTTGTTTGCTTGCTTTTGAGATTAGAATAAGCCATTGTCTGCATTATCTGAAGGTAGAGTGTGTAGCTATAGTGTATAAACACAGATATAAGAAGACATTAGGAGTGGGAGAAAGTATCATTCTCTTTTGTCTGTTATCTCAGTGAATGAGAAGCATTCTTCATCTAAGAATTGGTATGAAAGTTGAGCAGCATTTGGAGTCAATCTCACTCACAATAGGAGCAGTGCAAATAACACTATTCAAAGATGATAACTCAGCATTTAACAGATGGGCCCAAACGCAAATATTTGACAGTATACTATGTTGGTGGAGGCCATGAGGGAGACAAGCTCTCCAGTATATTGCCAGTCAGAGTGAAACGTAGTACAATCCTGATGGAGAGGAACTTAGAAGATTCTAGAAAAATCATATATGAATACAGCTGTTGACCCAGCAAGTCCATTGCTAGGAAACTTTGCCAAAATTATGAAAAAGCTCATGAATTT
This sequence comes from Bison bison bison, assembly GCF_000754665.1. Taxonomy (NCBI): domain Eukaryota; kingdom Metazoa; phylum Chordata; class Mammalia; order Artiodactyla; family Bovidae; genus Bison; species Bison bison. The sequence continues at coordinate 1,800,253 of NW_011494929.1, forward strand.
GATTTTTTATTGTGGTATAATTTGTAATTATACCAAAATAATTATAAATTATTGGAGATAATCCAAATGCATCTGAATGCTAGAATAGCTAAAAAATTCATGGTTCAGCATATGTAAACACTCCATACCCTTAAAAGGCTCTACAGTGACTTGGAGTGATCTCCAGGTAAGATTGCAAAGTGAAAAGTGCAGAGTAAGAAATAATTTTGCTACTTTTTATGCAAAATAGAGGGAGGAAGATGTGTATATATGTATACACATATGTATCTATAAATAAATACACACACACACATATTTGCTAAAAGAAAAGTTAGAAGGGTGTATAAAAATTAATGCAAGTGATTACAATGGAAGTAAG
>NW_011494929.1:1800710-1802204 GCF_000754665.1 Bison bison bison
GGGGACAGAGACAGAATTGAGAATCCTCATAATAATCTTTTTACACAGTCTTTATTTTAATAATTTATGCTTGTTTTACATACTCAAAAAACTGTATCAAAGGAAATATAGACAAACACACAGAGAAAGACAATAGAGTGCTACCAAATTTGGACACTTAAAAAAATTAATAGTTTTATAAAAGTATCTTAATGGAATTTTATTTTGCATTTCTGCTATTAAGGAAAAGTCAATCATTTTCTCATATATATAAGTGTTTTAATGTTTTTCTAATGTGATGTGATTGTTCCTTTTGCCAATTCTTCTGCCATGTAGAGGCCTTTTTTATTTTTAGGTGTTCTCTTTACATTAGGGGTATTTTCCTTCTCTGTGATATGAAGTGCAATTTTTCACCCGTTTATTTGATCTGTATCTTTGCTTACATTTGCTTTTTTGTTTGTTTGTTCATTGAGATAGAAAATAATCCTATGTGTTGAAGTATATCAATTTTTTGCTTTTTTGCTTCAGAATTTAAGTCACACTTAGGAAGATTTGTTCTCATGGTTAAAAAATATGTATTTTTCTTTCTCTCTGTCTCTTCTTTACTATTTCCTTCCAAATGACAAAGCAAAAACTGTACCTGCCTGTGTTAAAAAACTAGGCAGACTTTATTCAAGGCTACTGTAATAAGGAAGAAGGATCATCTCCCCTGAAACAAAAAGCTGGAGAGTTTAAAAACACAATGGGAGGATCTTAGGCTTCTGCATTTGGTAATCAGCCTTACCCAAAAGAAAGGTAAATTTGCCTTGCTTTCCTGACAAGACTTGGTTTTACAAATAGGATCAAGAAGCCAAGGAGGTTAAGCTCCTACCTTCCCACAGAATCTGGGGGATATAGTCAGATCCTCCTTGATGATTACATGGTAAAGACATGGTTCCCAGGTCCTAGAGAGTCCTGAACAGTAAAGCAGGCAAGAGGCCTTCTAAAACATTTAAGCCTCAAAGGAGCAGAGGGAGGGTTTACCGTTATTTTTTTTCTAAAGAAAATACTCTAAGAAGAGGGATGTCAGTGGCCTAGGGTAGGGAAGGAGGCTCTCTAAAGTTTAGGTAAGGTGAGGGAAATAGTAGGTTCCCCTTGGTTCCTCTTGGTTCCTTTTCCTTTCCTCTTTCTTTCTTCCTTCTGTTCTTGACCATTAGGTGTCCAATCCTTTTAAATGTAATCTTGATGTACACTTAGATGATTTGATTGCTACGCCTGGTACTTACCTGCAGTCTAAAAGTGGGTGCCTGAGGGACTATATCAATGAAAGCTTTACAACATCCTCCATCAAATGAGTAGTGCTCATTTGGGGAAAAAAAAAAAAAAATTTTTTTTTTCCATAAAATCAACAAGAAAAAAGGAGCTAAATTACTTTGCAGTTCAGTTCAGTCCAGTTCAGTCACTCAGTCATGTCCAACTCTTTGCGACCCCATGAATCGCAGCAGCCAGGGCTCCCTGTCCATCACCATCTCCCGG
>NW_011494929.1:1802304-1803801 GCF_000754665.1 Bison bison bison
AGACTAGAGATCTCTTCAAGAAAATTAGAGATACCAAGGAAACATTTCATGCAAAGATGGGCACAATAAAGGACAGAAACAGTATGGACCTAAGAGAAGCAGAGGATATTAAGAAGAGGTGGCAAAAAAAAAAAAAAAACAGAACTATATAAAAAATACCTTCATGACACAGATAACCACAGTCATGTAATCATTCACCTAGAGCCAGACATTCTGGAATGAGAAGTCAAGTGGGCCTTAGGAAGTACTACTACAAACAAAGTTAGTGGAGGTGATGCAATTCCAGATGAGCTATTTCAAATCCTAAAAGATAATGCTGTGAAAGTACTGCACTCAATATGCCAGCAAATTTGGAAAACTCAGCAGAGACCACAAGACTGGAAAAATTCATTTTTTATTCCAATCCCAAAGAAAGACGATGACAAATAATTTTCAAACTACTGCACAATTGCACTTAACTCACACGCTAGCAAAGTAATGCTCAAAATTCTCCAAGCCAGGCTTCAATAGTACATGGACCAAGAAATCCCAGGTATTCAAGCTGGATTTAGAAAAGGCAGAGGAAACAGAGATCAAATTCTCAACATCCATTGGATCATAGAAAAATCAAGCAAATTCCAGAAAAAATCTACTTCTCCATTATTGTCTATGCAAAAGTATTTGACTGTGTGGATCACAATAAATTGGAGAAAATTCTGAAACAGATGGGAATACCAGACCACCTGACCTGCCTCCTGAGAAATTTGTTACAGGTTAAGAAGCAACAGCTAGAATTGGACATGGAACAGCAGACTGATTCCAAATTGGGAATGGAGTATGCCAAGGCTGTATATTGTCATGCTGCTTATTTAACTTATATGCATAATACATCATGCAAAATGCTGGGTTGAATGAAGCACAAGCTGGAATCAAGAGCCCTGGGTGAAATATCAGTAACCTCAGTTATGCAGATGACACCACCCTTATAGCAGAAACGGAAGAGGAACTAAAGAACCTCTCAATAAAAGTGGAGAGGAGTGAAACAACTGACTTAAAACTCAACATTCAAAAAACGAAGAACATGGCATCTGGTCCCATCACTGCATAGCAAATAGATGGAGGAACAATGGAAACAGAGACTTTATTTACTTGGGCTCCAAAATCACTGCAGATGGTGACTGCAGCCATGAAATTAAAAGACATTTGCTCCTTGGAAGAAAAGCTATGACAAACATAGACAGCATATTAAAAATGGAGACTATTTTGCCAACAATCATCCATCTATTCAAAGCTACAATTTTTCCAGTAGTCATATATGGATGTGAGAGTTGGACTGTAAAGAAAGCTGAGCACCGAAGAATTGATGATTTTGAACTATGGTGTTTGAGAAGATTTTTGAGTCTCTTGGACTGCAAGCAGATCCAGCCAGTACATCCTAAAGGAAATCAGTCCTGAATATTCATTGGAAGGACTGCTGTGGAAGCTAAAGCTCCAGTACTTTGGCCATTTGATGCGAAG
>NW_011494929.1:1803901-1807596 GCF_000754665.1 Bison bison bison
TCAGCTTTCTTCACAGTCCAACTCTCACATCCATACAGGACCACTGGAAAAACCATAACCTTGACTAGACAGACCTTTGTTGGCAAAGTAATGTCTCTGCTTTTCAATATGCTATCTAGGTTGGTTATAGCTTTTCCTACTTTCATTTAAATCTTCATTTCTGTGAAAAGACATCTTTATTATGTTTAGATAACTGTATAATTTTGATATATATTTGGAAGATTAAGATGCACTTTAGTGCTTCATTCTTTATAGGTATACAAACAAAAAAGGTGGATGGTTGAGTTTGTGAGTTTTTCTGTATTTATTATTAAATGATAATCTTTACTGTTAAATGCTACTATTTTTAATATTTATTGAAAAATGTGCCAATATACCAGCAGTAATTGATCAGTATTACCTTCTAATTCTTCTTAGACTAAATGCTCAAAATTAATTGTGGCTATATTAGAGCAAAATCTTCCATGTAGCACACAGAAGTAAGATATGCATTGTATAAGGCTATCTCAAGCATACAAATAATTTAAATACATAATTAATTTCCAAGTTTCTGAGAAATAAAATTGATGAGAAATTATAATACTGTACTTTTCATTTGTCTAATCATAAATACACTAAAATTAATATGTAGTCAATAAAAGAAATAGCTGAAGAGAATAATATATCTATACATATAAAAACTTTGGCATTGCCTTTGTCTATAAATAAAAATGAGCTAATATTCACATAATGTGAAAAACTACTCATGTTAAACGCTTTAAAAAGCAATTAAAAAACAATGCAAGGCATGTGCAGAACATCTTCTTTTAGTGTGCGTATATTTAACTATGTGTTTAATGATCCTAGAAGTCGATATATATTTAATGGACATAGAATTCAAAGGAAAGCCTATTGGCCAATTGTGAGATCATTTGAGTATCAGAAAAACTAATGAATACAACTGATTGACATACATTGACTGAAAATGAAAAAAAAAAAAAAAAGAAGAACATTGCTGTTCTAGATTAAAGTTAGATAAAGCAAAGCTGCAACTTACTGAAATGGCTGATCTCTGATGTAATAGAATTTAAATGGCCACAAATTCTTTGCCTCTTCTTCCATCATGAAGTAAAGTCTATTCTCTTTCCCTGAACTCAGCTGGCCTTATGAATTGCTCTGAACAATCAACTGAAGCAGAAACAAAGCAGTATCTATTTTCAGGTAAGGCTTTTGGCTTGACTTTCAGTTTCCTCATCCAAGAAACTTCAGCCTTTGTTCTTGGATCCCAACTACTACACTATAAGAACGTTCAGGCTGCACTCCCAAGTGACTGATGACCACATGGAGAAAGGTCCTATGAGGTGAGAGTCCATTTTGGATAACTCAGACTCAGCTAACTCTTAGCTGAATGCAGTCATGAGTGAACTCAGCCAGAACCATGTACAGCAAATGCAAAAACCAGTTGAATCTGCCCAGGTCTCAGACCAACAGAGTCACGTGAAATAATGAATAATTATTATTTTAAGTGATTAAAATGCTTCAGTAGAGCAAGAGATAACGCAATGTTTTGTGATACCCTGTATCAACAAACAAAGCAAAAACAATGTTACAAGAAAGCAAATGTGGCAAAAGTTTTAAAATTGATGCTTCTTGGTAGACTGTGAGATTATTCATTTTGCTATTCTTTCAACTAACTTATTCTTAAGGTTTTTTGGGGTTGTGTGTGTGTGTGTGTGTGTTAGTACATGAATATACTGTAATGTTAGGGAGTGCCTTTCTCAGTGCGTCCTCATAGCTCTCTTTAATTTGTATATGATTCTCACCAAGCATTACCCTAATGGTTAGATGACAGAGTAGAAGGACATGTGCTCATCTTCTCCTGCAATAACTCCAAAATTGCAACTCGTTGCTGAATAACCATTGACAGAAGAATGTTGGATCCCACACACACAAAAAAAGATACCCCACGTCCAAAAACAAATGAGAAGCCCAAAAAAGATGGTAGGAAAGGTGAATCAAGTTTAGAATCAAACCCATACCCATCAAAGACACTGGGAGGGCTCAAACAAAACCTTGTGTGCCCAGGGCCCAGAGACCCCCCCTATAGACATAGCCAGACCTGCCTTTGAGTGTCTCCTGCAGAGGCATGGGTCAGCAGTGGCCTGCCCTGGGGACAGGGGCTTTGGCTGCAGCAGACCTGGGAGGCATGGCAATATGTGGCATATATTGCCATACTCCAAGTGTTCTTGGAGTAGGTTGCCATTACCCCACCATAGAGCCACCAAGCAGACAACCCACAAACTGGAGAACAATTATATCAAAGAAGTTCTCACACTGTATGAAAGTTCTAGGGCCCACAACAGATTTACCAACTTCCTGCTGCTACTGCTAAGTCGCTTTAGTCATGTCTGACTCTGTGCGACCCCACAGATGACAGCCCACCAGGCTCCCCCATCCCTGGGATTCTCCAGGCAAGAATACTTGAGTGGGTTTACCAACATGGGCATCCCAGAGAATTTGACTTTTGAGGCCAGTGGGATTTAATCACAGAATTTCTACAGGACTCGGGAAGCAGACTCTTGGAAAGCACAAACAAAACCTTGTGCACACCAGGACCCACAAGAAAGGAGCAGTGACCCTGCAAGAGACTGAGCCAGATTGGCCCTAGAGTGTCCAGGAGTCTTGGGCTGAGGCATGGGTTGACATTGGCCTGTTGCAGTGTCAGGGGCACTGAATACAACCGTGCTGGCATAAGTCCTTTGGAAGGAGGTCACCATTACTTCCATTACACTCACCATAGTTTGCACTTAGGAAAAACAACAGCCAGGGAACACAGTCCCACCCATACACAGAAAATTAGATTAAAGATTTACTGAGCATGGCACCACCCATCAGAGCAAGACCCAGATTCCCCCACAGCCAGTCCCTCCCATCAGGAAGCTTCCACAAGCCTCTTATCCTTATCCATCAGAGGGCAGATAGAATGAAAGCAACAATCACAGAAAACTATCCCAACTGGTCACATGGATCACAGTCTTGTCTAACTCAATGAAGCTCTGAGCCATGCTGTGTAGGGCCACTCTACATATGGACTTTGCCAGATGGCCAATACCGAAACCAGATTGATTATATTCTTTGCAGCCAAAGATGGAGAATCTCTCTACAATCACCAAAAAACAAGACTGGGAGCTGTCTTGACCAGGGACTGTGACAGACTCAAATTGAAGAAAGTAGGGAAAGCCACCATACCATTCAGGGATGACCTAAATCAAATCCTTTACACATACAGTGGAAGTCACAATAGATTCAAAGGATTAAATCTGATAGACAGAGTATATGAACAACTGTGGAGGAAGGTTCAAGACATTATAAAGCAGGCAGTGATCAAAATCATCCCCAAGAAAAAGAAATGCAAAAAGGCAAAATCTTTGCATGAGGAGGCCTTACAAATAGCTGCAAAAAAAATTTAAAAAAGAGAGAGAGAGAAATGAAAGGCAGAGGAGAAAAGGAAAGATATACCCACCTGAATGCAGAATTCCAAAGAATAACAAGGAGAGATAAGAAAGGCTTCCTCAGTGATCAGTGCAATGCAATAGAGGAAAACAATGGAATAAGAAAGACTAGAGATCTCTTCAAGAAAATTAGAGATACCAAGGAAACATTTCATGCAAAGATGGGCACAATAAAGGACAGAAACAGTATGGACCTAAGAGAAG
>NW_011494929.1:1807696-1810186 GCF_000754665.1 Bison bison bison
TTATAGTCCAACTCTCACATCCATACATGACCACTGGAAAAACCATAGCCTTGACTAGATGGACTTTTGTTGACAAAATAATGTCTCTGCTTTTTAATAGCACCTGGTATTTAGAAGGTGCCTAGTAAATATTCATTGAATAAGTGCATGCTGATATTAAAGTCTATTTCTCAGTAATATACAACTCTTTGTGACCCCATGGACTATATAGTCCATGGAATTCTGCAGGCCAGAATACTGGAGTGGGTAGTCGTTCCCTTCCCCTGGGGATCTTCCCAACCCAGGAATTGAACCCAGGTTTCCCACATTGCAGGTGGATTCTTTACCAGCTGAGCCACCAGGGAAGCCCCAAATAGTAAGCACCATAGTATTATTATAATAGGTTTATTTTTATATATTCTAAAATAATATAATAACAGTTATTTTTTAATCTCTGTCACATATCAAAGAGTAATGTACTTCACAAACATTATGTAATTTCTAATTATTAATACCTTCAAAGATATATATCAAGTCCACTTTACATATGAGGGAACAAAGATTTTAACTGGCCCCACGTAAATAAAGAGTAGAAAGCCATACATCTGTCTTCACTCTTCCAAGCAAGTTTCCTCACTTCTTGTTCAAAGCTTGCTTTATCTGAATGGGAACTCTCATCTTCTATGGACTACTGAAGCTTTGATGAGATTCAAAGATAGGTGATGGAAGGAATCAGGCTGATTATAAAGAATTAATCTAATTTATAAAATTACAGTGGCATGTGAGGATTAGAAATACTTGTTAGTCATTATATATTTGTGATCTTCACTTCAATTTTATTCAAATATGCTGAATATTTAATAAAGAAACCAGAGTTTTAAAGCAAAAGAATATGACTTTTGTTTAACAACATCATTTACTGCCAATCTGATGTCCACTCAAGTTGGACATAACATACAATATTACATATTCTTTAGTCACTAGGATTCCTATGAACAGAACAATTACAAAGAAAGTATCCAAAATGACAAGAAACAAACAAAATAATTCATTGAATGTGGGATAGCTTGAATTTTTTCAGCAAGAGAGATTAACCCTTGAGAAAAATAAAATGCTATATTCAAATGAGTCTTGATTGTTGGAGGCAAGACAATCACCTGGACCAATGACCTGAAAAAAGTGATCAAAACAGCCTAACTGATAGAAAGTTCCATCTTTTCCATCAATAAATATTATTTTTCAAAATTTTCTCCTCATAAATTGTATGTTGAAATGCTAAAACAATCTACCAATTTATACATATAATAATATAATTTCCTTTTACTTCATGCCAACACCCAAGATATATTTGTTCATATATGTAATATTTTACTTTCTAGTAAAGCTAATGCAAGTGTGTTAAGACTGTGCTAAACATTATTCATTTATAGCAACAAGTGATAATGTAAACAGAACTCTGCTGAAATACATAACTATCAGAATAACTTAGGGGATCGCCTTGCTAGATGTGGTGCAATTGTTTTGGCAAATAATCTGCATCTAGTGGTTCTGTTTGGGTGTGAAAATAAATTTAGTGTTAGTTTGCTAAGGGAGAATCAAAATTATCAGAGTAGTAGACATAAGGATTCAAAGTAATATGGTATCCTCAAGAATACCATAACAGAAAAAGGATGTTAACTAAAAACTGATAATTTGAATAAACTGTGCATTTTATTTAATAATTGGAGGAAGGAATGGCTACCCACTCCATTATTCTTGCCTGGAGAATTCCATGGATAAAGGGTCCTGGCGGGCTACAGTCCATGGGTCTCAAAGAGTTGGACATGACTGAGTACCTAACTGTTTCAGTTTCAACTTTTATTTAATAACTTAATAATATAAGTCCATTGGTTATGACAAAGGTAACACTCTGGTGTAAGATATTCATAGTAGGGAAATCAGGTATGGGGTCCATATAAACTTTCTGTACTTCACAACTTGACAACACTGGAAATCTAATATATCCTTTTTATAAATTGGAGTATAATTGCTTTAAAATATAGTTTTCTGTTGTACAATGTATTGAATCAGCTATATGTAACAAATATATTATTTAAAACATGGCCTATTGAAAACAAAACAGAAACAAAAATTTTGCAATTCTTTCAAAAGAATTGTGTGTGTCTGTTTATTAATAGTAGTTTCTATATTTGATATAATTTTATGTAACAAAAATTGCAAATGTACCTTAGGGGAAAATATAATGTAAATGTTAAATAATAATGACTTTAAATTTTTCTTATTTCTCTTTGATTAGAGAAAATGCAGTTACTCTCTTGCCACATAAAAAAGAAAACAGTGCTTTCTCCAGATGTAGTTATACAACTGATCGAGTATTAACCATTGGAAAGACATGAAAGAAGCACATTTTATTTATTTATTTTTTTTATTCTTCCAATTTTATTTTATTTTTAAACTTTACATAATTGTATTAGTTTTGCCAAATATCAAAATGAATCCACCACAGGTATA
>NW_011494929.1:1810286-1812531 GCF_000754665.1 Bison bison bison
AAGGAAATCAGTCCTGAATATTCATTGGAAGGACTGCTGCGAAGCTAAAGCTCCAGTACTTTGGCCATTTGATGCGAAGAACTGACTCAATGGAAAAGACCCTGATGCTGGGAAAGATTGAAGGTAGGAGGAGAAGGAAACGACAGAGGATGAGATGGTTGGATGGTATCACTAGCTTGATGGATATGAGTTTGAGTAAGCTCTGGGAGTTGGTGATGGACAGGGAAGCCTGGTGTGCTGCAGTCTATGTAGTCAAAAAGAGTTGGACACGACTAAGTGAACTGAACTGAAGCATTTCCTATTCTTTTTCCCTGGTTGATTTTTTAAATATAAAATTGTTTTATATATATATGACAACTTACATTAAAAAAAATAATTGGAGGATAATCACTTTACAATATTGTGTTGGTTTTTGCATTCAACAACATTATTTAGCTGTCGGTATACATATGTGTCCCCTTCCTGAACCTCTCTTTCACTCCCACCCCCATCTCTCTAGGTTGTTATGGAGCACTGGGTTGAGCTCTCTGTGTTATACAGCAACTTTTCACTAGCTATTTATTTTACACATGGTACTGTATAAGTTTCAATGCTACTCTCTCAGTTAGTCCCACCTCCTCCTTCCTGCACTGGATCTACAAGCCTGTTCTCTATGTCAGAGTCTCTGTATCTGTGTTGCAAACAGGTTCATCAGTATTATTTTTCTACATTCCATATATATGCATTATGATATTTATTTTTCTCTTTCTGACTTATTTCACTCTGCATAACAGGCTCTACATCCATCCACCTCACTAGAACTGACTCAAATTCATTCATTTTTATGGCTGAGTAATATTCCATAGTATATATGTACTACAACTTCTTTATTGATTCATTTGTTGATGGACATCTACATTGCTTCCATGTCCTAGCTATCGTAAATATTGCTGCAATGAACATTGGGGTGCATGTGTCTTTTCAATTACAGTTTTCTCAGGTATATGCCCAGTAGTGAGATTGCTGGGTCATTTCTTATTTTATTCCTAGTTGCTATTTTTTTTTTAAAGGAAATCTCTATTCTGTTCTCCATAGTGGTTATAAAAATTTACATTTACATTAATTGTGCAAAAGTGTTCCCTTTTCTTCATATCCTCTCCAGCATTTAGTATTTGTGGATTTTTTGATGATGGGCCATTCTGACCAGTGTGAGGTGACACTCATTGTAGTTTTGAGTTTCATTTCATTAATAATTGGTGATGTTGAACATTTTTCATATGATTGTTGGCCATCTATATGTCCTGTTTGGAGACTGTCTGTTTAGGTCTTCGGAGAACATCTGTCCAGTTTTTGATTGAGTTTGCTTTTCTGATACTGAGCTACATGAACTGCTTATATATTTTGGGGATTAATTCTTTGTCAATTGCTTCATTTGCAATTGTTTTCTCCTACTCAGAAAGTTGTCTTTTCATCTTGTTTATGGTTTCCTTTGCTGTGCAAAAGGTTTTAAGTTTAATTAGGTCACATTTTAAAAATTTTTTGTTTTTATTTTCATTACTTTAGGAGGTGAGTCAAGAGGTACAGTTTATGTCATAGAGTGTTCTGCCTATGTTTTTCTCTAAGGGTTTTATAGTTTCTGATCTTACATTTAGGTCTTTAATGCATTTTGAGTTTATCTTTGTGTATGGTGTTATGAAGTGCTCTAATTTCATTCTTTTACATGTAGCTCTCCAGTTTTCCCACACCATTTATTGAAGAGATTATCTTTTCTCCATTGCATATTCTATCTCCTTTGTCAATAGTGCTATTATGGTGGTATCTATTTACCTCCCACTGATATACTGTCTGTATAACCCAGTCCTCTCTCACTTTCCATTGCTCACTCTGATCTTGCTCTTGCTAGGTCACAAATGCATAAAAAGACAGATTTTTGTGTTTTGTTATTTGGTAAATTCCTAGAACTTCAGTTCAGTTCAGTCGCTCAGTCGTGTCCGACTCTTTGTGAACCCATGAATCGCAGCACACCAGGCCTCCCTGTCCATCACCAACTCCCGGAGTTCACCCAAACCCATGTCCATCGAGTCAGTGATGCCATCCAACCATCTCATCATCTGTCGTCCCCTTCTCCTCCTGCCCTCAATCTTTCCCACCATCAGGGTCTTTTCAAATGAGTCAGCTCTTTGCATGAGGTGGCCAAAGTACTGGTGTTTCAGCTTTAGCATCAGTCCTTCCAATGAACACCCAGGACTGATTTCCTTTAGGATGG
>NW_011494929.1:1812631-1817951 GCF_000754665.1 Bison bison bison
GTCCCAGTGCACCAGCCCCAAGCATCCAGCATCATGCATCGAACCTGGACTGGCAACTCGTTTCCTACCACAGCCTTTAAAGTAGAGTCATTCCTTGCCAGCTCACAAATCTTTAGCTCCCAGATCTGTTAAGGAGAAAATGCAATATAATTATAATCACTGATTGAGCTTTTATAAGGAATTATGGAATATTACTATTGAAATGTAATTGTATCTATCCTGTGTGGTCTCATTTTAATATTTTTCTATTAAAAAGTTGAGGCATGTAATATAAAAATGCTTTGGTAAAAGAAAAAGTAATAATGAGCATGTTTTGTAACTACTTGAGAAAATTCTGTGCACCTTTCATTATTTAATAGTCAGAATATTTTATATCACTACACCCCTGTTTTTACAGTAGAGTCAACAATATTTATAACAAGATAATAATTGTGGTCAAAGATGGTGTTAACAAGATTTTTAACACATTTTTGCTATTTCTGTGTTTTTAGACTATTGATTTAAATTTTACAAAATGTATTTTTATCATCTGTTAATGGCAATAATATTCTCTACTTCATAGACTACTATAAGATTAAATTAGATAATGTAAGTAGAGTGAATTCACTCTAGAGAGAAGCATTAAATTGGTTATTTTTCTGGTCTTGGACTGCCTTTTCCCTTTATAGTGAAAAGGAGAACTTGAAATTCAGGACATAAACAATTACTATAATAGTAACAAATTGTTCTCACATTTATATTATGGAACTTAAAATAGTTTCTGATGTAAGCTTACTTCAACCTGTCACATTATCTTTGGTGTTTGATTTAGTTGATAGCAGAGCTTTTTGTTGCAATGAAACACCTTCTATTCTTTTATAATCAAGGAAAGTCAAATAATATTTATTGCAAATGTAATTTAGACTTTTGGTATATTAAAATGAATATGCTTTACTTTAAAAAATACACTAGTATTTACTATGAATTGCCATACAATATCTGCATATTTTACATACAGTAAAGATAGACATTGTAGGGACAAGGAAGGAAGGAAGGAAAGAGAAAAAGAAAGAAAGAAAAAGAGAAGGAAAAATTCATAGATCTCTCTCTATATTTTTATGCATGTGCCTTCTGTCTCTGTGTACATAATTATGTACTAGGGATAAGTAGGCAAGTTACTCCTGGTATTTGTGAGGTTTATCCCTAATTGTATTATTGATGAAAGTAAGCCTTTGGGGGAAAAAAAAATCACTTTGGCATTTTGGATTCCTACTGAGAGAATGGGGATTAAATAGTATACTTACAAGAAAAAAGGAGGTTAGAACTAATCAGTAATTATAGCTTATGAACATTTACAAATTAAAGCTAATTAGTAGACCTAAAGTCTTATCATAAAAATGTTTACTCTGCAGAAGATGTTTCTTTGAAAAAAAAATAATGCTATTAAACAAGAATCATTCTGTACCATATTTGGAATCCACTATTTTAAATTAACTTAAGACAGGTCTGTCATAAAATTTTTTTCTAGAGATTTTGGATAGTTAATGAAATAATTTGGTACATGTATCAGTTTTGTAAAGTGTTAGGCCTAGTTTTGATAATCATTAAGACAGTTTTTATCAGTATATAAATGATTCAATTGAAGGAGATGAGGTGTTTGAGGGAAATTTTTTTAACTTTTTCCAGGATCCAAGAGTCTCATTTAACAAATGTTACTGCCTTTTGCCATCAGAAATGGCCCATTACAGCAAAGCCATGTATCATACATTAGGTAAATACAGTTCTTATTTTGTTGATTGAGCTGGAAAAATTAAAAACCTTTCCAGACAAGGACAAAATGAAGAAGTAAAGAAGTCGGCAAAAAATTCAATCTACTGCCACCCTAGAGTGCTTGGTAAGTCATTAGCTCACGTTCCTTTCACATTAGCCAACTTCACATGGGTATACTACCATATTTCACAGCATTTATCAACCCACAGACATAGTCAGAGCAGTAAGAAATGTGCTCTTCATTGTTGATCAGAAGAGACAATTACGATTTCTAGTAAATCCCTATCAAAGTCAGTGAAGTGCAAGGCAAGTAAAAAAAAGCCACTTCTCCAGGGTATGCGTTTTCAGCAAGATTTGACACCTTACAAAGAATTATCTGAAATGGATGATCACGATCATTATGTGTCTATCACACAAGTGCTAAATGGATATGTACTACATGCATCTTATAAGAATGAGGAAGACATTTCAAGGATATTGGATTAAAATAATTTCAGTGACCTTGTAGCCTCATAAGTAGATATTCAAGACTATCCTATCTTTTAATTTAACCTGTACAAAAAAAGTACAGTTTAAGAACTGCTTATCATTTTCAACTTATATAGTATATTCATCTATATCGAACAAAAACTTATTTTTAACACATACACACACCTGTAGTAATTCACAAACTCTAGAATTCTACAATTTCTAATGTAAAGAAAATGGAGTTCTTGATAATTTAGAATCTAATATTCATCATGAAAATTATATAACAAATCCGGTCACTGAAATTCATCAATAACAATTTTAAGTTATATTTTTATAGGTATTATCAGAAGCACAATTTTAAACATTTCTGATTCTAATAGCTGTTTGGGGGGTTTGGAAATAGTAATTAATCAGTTAATTAAACAAAAACAATAATAGAAATCTTAACATGAAAAGTTGCATTTCAATTTCACTTTTAAAAACCTATAAAACTATGACTCTAATTTTTTTGTGAAATTCTTTGATTTTTTGAGGCAGACCTCATTTTGAAGCAGATCTCTCTGGCCAAGTCAAATTTTACAGTTTTGGGGAAAACCCACTAAAGTACTTATAGAACAAGAAACTGAAAATGATGGTTATGACCGAAGTTTATGAAGCTAGAATGAGTATTACTATGCAACAACTCAGCTCCGGGAGTTGGTGAAGAGTAAGAAAGTCTAGCATGCTGCAGTCATGGGATCGCAGAGTCAGACATGACTGAGCGACTGAACAACAGCAATAACTCAGCCTAAGTTTAGAATGATACAATCAAGCTGACTTAATGCTATTTCATACCAAAATTGAGTGCCAAAATTTAAGGAATATTTGTGTCAGTTGTAACCAAAATAATCAGAAATATTTAAATTATCTCTCATAGACACAGATTTCCACAATCAGATAACAAATACTTTGTCATATATTGATGTATTCTGCTAGCTCTGAAGTCTTAAAGTAAATGACAATCCAATGACAATGGACACGACTAGCAACCAGACCTTGGTTTCTAATATCATTATCCAGCAAAAGGAACAGGGAGTCTTTGGAGTAGTGGCCATTTCTAGACTGGGGCAATAAATATATATAATACAACAGTGTGCAACATTTTGTTGTGCCATAAAGTAAAAAAGTGCTAAAAACAAACAAGTAGATGAAGGTATGTCAAAGGAGCACATGCTCCAACTGAATCGCTATCAATAGATAAAGCTGAAGGTTGTGTGAAACAAAATAAGTAATATGGTACTGGATTATAATCCAAATTATAAACTACATATCCATGAGTTCATTGTGATAAAAATTAAGGTTGAATAAATTAATTGATGGGAGAGAAGAGATAAATCCTCCACGCATTTATGTTGCTACTCCACCCTCAAGGAGAAGAGGATCCTTTCACTTAGAGACTTCCAATGAATATAGTAGAGAAAAGAGGGAGATAAATAAAAATGATTTTACAGTGAAAAAACCTGACAACACTCCCTTATTTAATATCAATTGTCAAAAATCATGTACATAGCCATGATACTGTATGATGAAAATGGTGCTTTATCTTGTTGATTTCTTCCCTAAAACCTGTATCCTCAATTTTATCAAGAGAAAAACATCAACCAAATTCCAGTAGTGGAACATCTTACAAAATGCTTGACTGTTACTCCTCAAACCTGCTAAAGTCAGCAAAAATGAGGAAAGTCTGAGAAATTTCTACAGTAAAGAAGGGCCTAAGGAGACATGACAACTAAATGTAATGTGGTATACTGATTGGGACTGCAGAACAGAAAAATGAAATTAGGTAAAAACCAAAAGAATATAAATAAAATAATTGCTTTAGTTAGTAATGAGGTATTAATATTAGCTTATAATTGTACCAAAATATATTAAAGTAAGATGCTAATAATAATAATAACTGAATGCAGGACAGATGGAAACTCTCTATTCTAGCTTCTCACTTTTTCTGTAAATCTAAAACTGCTTTCAAAATTAAATATTAAAAGTGGAAATATAATAATATATGAAAATTTTCAGGATAGATGCTTCATAAATACAAGTTAAATCTAGAGACTTCTGATGTTCTGCCTTCTATAATTACAGTAGCTATTCTCAAGAAAATTGTTACCATAAAAATTGTCTAAGTTTGGGAAAGGCTAGATAAAAGATATAATTTAATAATTCTTGTATTATTCTATATGAGGTCCAGCTTGTGGCTTATAAACATTATTTCCCATGAAATAAATTAAGATCTTTTTGGAGAATGATTTGATTCCAGCTCCAGTCAATGAATATACAAGATATGCTCGAGGCATATTGTTGTACCTAAAAGCAAAGAAAACAAATACAATAGTATTATATCCAAGGAGCAAAGGAACAAACTTATTGCCTCAAAGACCCTCATGATGGTTAATCTCAGCATTGTTCAGAGGAAACCTGCAATGTCAACTCTAGGAGGAGGTAGATTATTCCACAACTTATAGGATCTTGACAGTTTATTTCAATAGGATTCTAGTATGG
The DNA here is from genome assembly GCF_000754665.1 of Bison bison bison. NCBI lineage: Eukaryota > Metazoa > Chordata > Mammalia > Artiodactyla > Bovidae > Bison > Bison bison. The sequence goes on from NW_011494929.1 coordinate 1,817,390, forward strand.
AAATAAGTTTTATAGGCATCATTGTTATTGTTTAGTTGCTAAGTTGTGTTGCCTCTTTTGTGACCCAATCAATTGTAGCCTGCCATGATTCTCTGTCTATGGGACTTCCTAGGCAAGAATATGGAGTGGGTTGTCATTTCCTTCTTCAGGGGATCTTCCCAACCCAGGGATCAAATCCGCGTGTCTTGTGTCTTCTGTACTGTAGGTGGATTCTTTGCTGCTAAGCCACCTGGGAAGTCATTTATACACATTAGACCCAAGAAAATTAAATATAAGAGTGGGTGGGACAAACAGCCTGGATTTGGAATTTAAGGGATAAACAAGTTAGAATGACCCTAACAGTTTACTTTTTATTTAATTGAGGCTTAGATTCAAAAGTGGCCCTCTAAAGTATTTGGAGCAACAGGAACTCTATTCCTTGTTGGTGGGAATAGAAAATGGTATAGCCATTTTGAAAGGCAGTTTGTCAGTTTCTTACAAAATTAATACTCTTACCATATAGCAGTCTAATTCCTTGGTATTCACCCAAAGGAGATGAAAGTTTTTGTCCATGTACAATCCT
>NW_011494929.1:1818051-1822994 GCF_000754665.1 Bison bison bison
GAAACAAAATAAGTAATATGGTACTGGATTATAATCCAAATTATAAACTACATATCCATGAGTTCATTGTGATAAAAATTAAGGTTGAATAAATTAATTGATGGGAGAGAAGAGATAAATCCTCCACGCATTTATGTTGCTACTCCACCCTCAAGGATGAGGACAGATGGAAACTCTCTATTCTAGCTTCTCACTTTTTCTGTAAATCTAAAACTGCTTTCAAAATTATGCCATGATTCTCTGTCTATGGGACTTCCTAGGCAAGAATATGGAGTGGGTTGTCATTTCCTTCTTCAGGGGATCTTCCCAACCCAGGGATCAAATCCGCGTGTCCTGCACAGGAATGTTTATAGCAGCTTTATTTAAAATTGTCCCAGTTTTGGAGCAACCAAGAGGTCCTTCAGTAGGTGAACAGACAAACTCTGATAAATGAAGACAATGGACTATTATACAACACTAAATAGAAATGAGATATATAGTGACTAAAAGACATGAAGCAAGCTAAGGTGCATATTAATAAAAATAATTTGAAAATGTACTTACTGTATGATTCCAAATATACAACATTCTAAAAAATGCAAAACTCTGGAGAATTCCATGGACAGAGGAGCCTAGTAGGCTATAGTCCATGGGGTCGAAAACAGCTGGACACAACTGAGCAACTTCACTTTCACTTTTCTGGAGACAGTAAAGAGATCAGTAGTTGTCAGGGATGTGGATGAGAAAGAGATGAAGAGGTAGGGCAGAGAGGATCTTTTGAGCAGTGAAAATACTCTATGATACTACAGTAGTGGTTACATGTCATTTATCTGAACCCATATAGTGCACAACACCAAGAGTGAATCCTAATATAACCTATGGACTTTGGATAATAATAATGTGCTAATGTAGGTTCATCAATTGTAGCAAATGTATTATTTTGTGGGAGTAGTCTATAATGGGAGAGGCTCTGTATGTGTGGAGGCCAGGGGGTAAATGGGAAATTTCTGTACTTTTCTCTTAATATTGCTGTGAACCTAAAATTATTTAAAGAATAATCATAAGGTATTTAAAAAATATGACCTCCCAGTTAATAAATCTGAGATGCCAAAACTTCCTTGAAAACTAATATTAACTCTTTGGAGGAAAAGAAGAGTCTTCGAAAAACTTTGAGGTGATTATTTTCTTTAGACTGGGATGAAGATGAGCTATGATATTATAAAACTCTGGTCTCTGACTTCCATGGGTTCTTGGAATGACAATGGGAAGTGTAAATTCCTTACATGTCAGAAACTATCACGATTGCCTTTGATAAGGCTATAGTTACCTTGCTGTACAATAAGTGCAATAAAAATAATAATGTATTTCTCTAAAATAATTATAAAAATTAAAACTATATATTTGTCTAATCTGGTTAATGATAAATAGAAGTTTTTGTATCATTTTATACTATACTGTATCTATGAAGTTTTTATTTTTATTATAGAAAATATGATATATACTTAATTTTATAAGTGCATCATGCATTACAATGTTGTACAGCAAATTTCTAGAACTTTTTCATCTTGAATTACTGGTATTCAATACACTTTGAGCAGTAACTTTTCATTTTCCCAACACTCCAGCCCTGAGTAATCAGCATTCTACTTTATATTCCTTTGAATTTTAATATATTAGATGTACCATACAGGTGCTGTTGCTGCTGCTAAGTTGCTTCAGTCGTGTCCGACTCTTAGTAACCCCATGGACTGCAGCCTACCAGGCTCCTCCATCCATGGGATTTTCCAGGCAAGAGTTCTGGAGTGGGGTGCCATCCATATAGGTGCAGTTTATCATAATATTTCTTGCGTATTTCACTTAGTGTAATGTCCTCAAGGCATAGCAATTCTGAGGCATATGACAAGATTCCCTTCTTTCTTATGACGGGATAATATTCCATTGAAAGTATATACCACATTTCTTTATGCATTTATCTGTTAATAGATATTTGGTGCATTACCTTAGAGGCAATGCTTCAGTTTTCACCATTGAGCAAAATGTTAATGTCCTTCCTTCCTAGTTTACTGAATATTTTTTATCATGAAAGTGCACTGAATTTTATCAAATGACTTCTCTGTAACTTTTGCAGTGATCATGTGATTTTAATCCTTCTTTCTGTTAATGTGGTATATCACATTGATCAATTTTTTTAATATCGAGCCATTCTTGTTATCTCAGAGACAAATTCCATTTGGTAATAGCTCATGATTATTTCAATGCACTGTAAATTTAGTTTTCCAGTATTTTGTTGAAGATTTTGCATCTAAATTTATCAGAGATATTGGCAACAGTTTTCTTTTCCTGTTATGTCTTTTTTCTGTCTCCAGTAGTATGGTAATACCTGCTTCACAAAATAAGTTTGGAAATGTTCATGCTTCTTCAGACTTTTGGAAAAATTTGAGAAAGATTGATGTTAAATCTACTTTACATGTTTTGTATTATACATGGTATATATGTGTGTTTACTAAGTTGCTTCATTCATGTCTGACTCTGTGATACTCTATGTCTTGTAGTCCCTCAGGATCCTCTGTCCAAGGGGATCTCTAGGAAAGAATATTGGAATGGGTTGCCACACCCTCCTCTATACATCATATGCTGCTGCTGCTGCTAAGTCACTTCAGTCATGTCCGACTCTGTGCGACCCCATAGATGGCAGCCCACCAGGCTCCCCCGTCCCTGGGATTCTCCAGGCAAGAATACTGGAATGGGTAGCCATTTCCTTCTGCCATTGCCTTCTCCTATACATGGTATACATTGGTATAAATACTATACAATAATAGAATTCACCCATGAAGTCGTCTAGTCCTGAGCAGTTATCATTGGGAAATTGTTAGCTACTGAGTCAGTCTTCTTACCAGTAGTAAATCTGCTGAGATTTTCCACTTCTTTCGGATTTCGTCCTGGTAGATTATATATTTCTAAGTTCATCTATTTTTTTTTAAGGTATCCAATTCCTTGGCATGTAATTTTTCATCTTACTCTCATAATCATTTGCATTTCTGCAAATTTTATCTCATGTGTATATTACTGTAACCACTATGAAAATTAAAATATAGAGTATTACCATCACAAGGACTGCTCAGGCTACCCTTTTAAAGCCACAGCTACTTGTCTCTCCATCCTTTCCCTCTAACATCTAGCAAGCACTAATTTATTCTACATTTCAATAATTTTGCGATTTTGAGAATTATATAAAATAGATCAAAAAGTAGCCTGCTTTTTCATATTGGATTTCTTTATTCAGTATAATCCCCTTGAGGCACATCCAAGTTGTCAAAAATATCAATTGTTCATTACAATGTGCCAGTTTGCTTTAGCACTCACCCACTAAAGAACATTACAGTTTAGGGATATTGTGATAGTTCACTTTAGTTCAGTCACTCATTCATGTCCAGCTCTTTGCTACCCCATGGAATGCAGCATGCCAGGCCTCCCTGTCCATAACCAGCTCCCAGAGTTTACCCAAACTCATGCCCATTGAGTTGGTGATGATCCAACCATCTCATACTCTGTCATCCCCTTCTCCTCTCACCTTCAATCTGTCCCAGCATCAGGGTCTTTTCCATTGAGACAGTTCTTGGCATCAGGTGGCCAAAGTACTGGAGTTTTAGCTTCAGCATCAGTCCTTCCAATGAATATTCAGGATTGATTTCCTTTAGGATGGACTGATGAGAGCTCCTTTCACTCCAAGGGACTCTCAAGAGTCTTCTCCAACACCACAGTTCAAAAGCATCAGTTCTTCAGTGCTCAGCTGTCATTGTAGTCCAACTCTCACACCCATACATAACTAGTGGAAAAACCATAGCTTTGACTAGACGGACCATTGTTGGCAAAATAATGTCTCTGCTTTTTTTTTAAATTTTATTTTATTTTTAAACTTTACAATATTGTATTAGTTTTGCCAAGTATCGAAATGAATCCTCCACAGGTATACCCGCGTTCCCCATCCTGAACCCTCCACCCTCCTCCCTCCCCTACCCTCCTTCTGGGTCGTCCCAGTGCACCAGCCCCAAGCATCCAGTACCGTGCATTGAACCTGGACTGGCGACTCGTTTCATACATGATATTATGTTGAGTTTTAAGCCTACTTTTTCAGTCTCTTCTTTCACTTTCAACAGAGGCTTTTTAGTTCTTCTTTGCTTTCTGCCATAAGGGTGGTCATCTGCATATCTGAGGTTATTGATATTTCTCCCAGCAATCTTGACTCAAGTTTGTGCTTCATCCAGCCCAGTGTTTCTCATGACGTACTCTGCATATAAGTTAAATAAACAGGGTGACAATATACAGCCTTGATGTACTCCTTTCCTAATTTGGAACCAGTCTATTGATCCATGTACAGTTTTAACTGTTGCTTTCTGACCTGCATACAGATTTCTCAAGAGGCAGGTCAGGTGGTCTGGTATTTCCATCTCTTGAAGAATTTTCCACAGTGTTGTTATCCACACGGTCAAAGGCTTTGGTGTAGTCAATAAAGAAGAAGTAGATGTTTTTCTGGAACTCTCTTGCTTTTTTTGATAATCCAACGGATGTTGGCAATTTTATCTCTGACTCCTCTGTCTTTTCTAAATCCAGCTTCAACATCTGGAAGTTCACAGTTCACATACTGTTGAAGCCTGGCTTGGAGAATTTTGAACATTACTTTGCTAGCACGTGGAATGAGTGTGATTGTGTGGTAGTTTGAGCATTCTTTGGCAATTCCTTTCTTTGGGATTGGAATGAAAACTGACCTTTTCCAGTCCTGTGGCCACTGCTGAGTTTTCCAAACTTGCTGGTATATTGAATGCAGCATTGCACAGAAACATTTTTTATGATTTGAAATAGCTCAAACTGGAATTCCATCACCTCCACTAGCTTTGTCCATAGTGATGCTTTCTACAATCCACTTGACTTCACATTCCACGATGTCTGTTTCTAGGTGAGTAATC
>NW_011494929.1:1823094-1823499 GCF_000754665.1 Bison bison bison
CAATGCTATTCTCCCAAATCTCCCCACCCTCTCCCTCTCCCACAGAGTCCATAAGACTGATCTATACATCGGTGTCTCTTTTGCTGTCTCGTACACCGGGTTATTGTTATCATCTTTCTAAATTCCATATATATGCATTAGTATACTGTATTGGTTTTTTCTTTCTGGCTTACTTCACTCTGTATAATAGGTTCCAGTTTCATCCATCTCATTAGAACTGATTCAAATGTTTTCTTTTAATGGCTGAGTAATACTCCATTGTGTATATATACCACAGCTTTCTTATCCATTCATCTGCTGATGGACATCTAGGTTACTTCCATGTCCTGGCTATTATAAATAGTGCTGCGATGAACATTGGGGTACACGTGTCTCTTTCCCTTCTGGTTTCCTCAGTGTGTATGC
>NW_011494929.1:1823928-1824599 GCF_000754665.1 Bison bison bison
GCTAGCGCACTGGGACGACCCAGAGGGATGGTATGGGGAGGGAGGAGGGAGGAGGGTTCAGGATGGGGAACACATGTATACCTGTGGCGGATTCATTTTGATATTTGGCAAAACTAATACAATTATGTAAAGTTTAAAAATAAAATAAAATTAGAAAAAAAACCCAAAAACTGGAAATAGAACTGCCTTATGATCCAGCAAGCCCACTGCTGTCTCTGCTTTTTAATGTGCTGTCTAGGTTGGTCATAGCTTTTCTTCCAAGGAGCAAGCATCTTTTAATTTCATGGTTACAGTCACCATCTGCCATGATATTGGAGTACCCCCCTCCAAAAAAAAGTCTTTCACTGTTTCCATTGGTTCCCCATATATTTTCCATGAAGTGATGGGACCTGATGCCATGATCTTAGTTTTCTGAATGTTGAGTGTTTTTTTTTTTAATTTTATTTTATTTTTAAACTTTACAATATTGTATTAGTTTTGCCAAATATCGAAATGAATCTGCCACAGGTATACCCGCGTTCCCCATCCTGAACCCTCCTCCCTCCTCCCTCCCCTACCCTCCTTCTGGGTCGTCCCAGTGCACCAGCCCCAAGCATCCAGTACCGTGCATTGAACCTGGACTGGCGACTCGTTTCATACATGATATTATGTTGAGTTTTAAGCCTACTTTT
>NW_011494929.1:1824747-1832450 GCF_000754665.1 Bison bison bison
GGTGAGTCCTCACACTATTGTTTTTATCTGGGTCGTGAAGACCTTTTGTTTACAGTTCTTCCTTGTATTCTTGTCATCTCTTCCAATCTCTTCTTCTTCTCTTAGGTCCATACCATTTCTGTCCTTTAGTGAGCCCATCTTTGCATGAAATGATCCTTTGTATCTCTAATTTTCTTGAAGAGATCTCTAGTATTTCCCATTCCATTGTTTTCCTCTATTTCTTTGCATTGATCACAGAGGAAGGCTTTCTTACCTCTCCTTGCTATTGTTTGGAACTCTTTCCTTTTCTCTTGCCTTTCACTTCTCTTTGTTTCACAGCTATTTGTAAGGTCTCCTCCAACAATCATTTTGCCTTTGTGCATTTCTTTTCCTTGGGGATTGTTGATCCCTGCCTCCTGTCATGAACCTCCATCCATAGTTCTTCAGGGACTCTCTCTCAGATCTAATACCTTGAATCTATTTATCACTTTCACTGTATAATCATAAGGGATTTGATTTAGGTCATACCTGAATGGTCTAGTTGATTTCCTTACTTTTTTCAATTTAATTCTGAATTTGGCATTAAGGAGTTCATGATATGAGCCACAGTCAGCTCCCGGTCTTGTTTTTGCTGACTGTATAGAGCTTCTCTATCTTTGGCCGCAAAGAATATAATCAATCTGATTTAGTTATTGACCATCTGGTGATGTCCATGTGTAGTCTCCTCTTGTGTTGTTGGAAGAGGGTGTTTGCTATGACCAGTGTGTTCTCCTGGCAAAACTCTATTAGCCCTTGCCTTGCTTCATTCTGTACTCCAATGCCAAATTTGCCTGTTACTCCAGGTGTTTCTTGACTTCCTACTTTTGCATTCCAGTCCCCTATGATGAAAAGGAAATATTTTGGGGGTGTTAGTTCTAGGAGATCTTGTAGGTCTTCATAATACCATTCAACTTCATCTTCTGCTGGTGTTACTGGTCAGGGCACAGACTTGGATTACCATGATACTGAATGGTTTGCCTTGGAAATGAACAGAGATCTTTCTGTCGTTTTTGAGATTGCATCCAAGTACTGCATTTTGGACACTTTGTTGACTATGATGGCTACTCTATTTCTTCTAAGGGATTCTCCCCACAGTAGTACATATCATGGTCATCTGAATTAAATTCACCCATTCCAGTCCGTTTTAGCTCACTGACTCCTAAAATGTTGATGTTCACTCTTGCCATCTTCTGTTTGATCACTTCTAATTTGCCTTGATTCATGGACCTAACATTCCAGGTTCTTATGCAATATTGCTCTTTACAGCATCGGACCTTGCTTCCATCACCAGTCACATCCACAACTGGGTGTTGTTTTTACTTTGGCTCTTTCTCTTAATTCTTACTGGCGTTATTTCTTCACTGATCTCCAGTAGCATGTTGGACACCTACTGACCTGGGGAGTTTATCTTCAGTGTCCTATCTTTTTGCCTTTTCATACTGTTCATGGCGTTCTCGAGGCAGGAATACTGAAGTAGTTTGCCATTCCTTTCTCCAGTGGACCACATTTTGTCAGAATTCTCCACCATAACCCATCTGTCTTGGGTGGCCTCACATGGCATGGCTTAGTTTCATTGAGTTAGACAAGACTGTGGTCCATATGATCAGATTGGTTATTTTTCTGTGATTGAGGCTTTCAATTTGTCTATACTAATTTTTATATTAATATAAACTTTCACTTTCTTGGAATAAATGCCAAAGAATGAAATTACTGGATAGTATTATAGTTATATGTTTGGCTTTATATAAAATTGCCACACTATTTTCCAAAGCAGTTGTTTTATTTTATATTCCTACCATCAGGGTATATATACATGATACAGTTTTCAATATCCTTTCCAACATTTGTTGTTAACACTATTTTTAAAGTTTATTTTAGCCATCTAATAGGTTTGTAGTGATATCTTATTGCTGTTTTAACTGTATTTTTTTAAAGTATTCTGTTCCATTGATCTGTGTTCTACTCCTTCTCCAATACAACAGTCTTCATTATTATAGCTATATAATAACACTGAGGAGATTCATTCCTTCAAATTGACTCCTTTTTTTCAAAATTGTTTTAGATTTGCAATGTCTTTTGTCTTATCATATAACATTTATAATAATCATGCCTATGTCTAAAAAAATCTGGTTAAAATTTTGATAAGAATTTCATTGTCTAATATTAAATTTGGAAAAATGGTGATTTCTGTACTCTTTACCTTTTAAACAATGAGTTTCCTTTCCTTTGTTTTCATGTTTCTTTAATTCATGTTATGTTCAAAACTTTAGTTTAAATGTTTATTAAATTATTTTTAGTTCTGACCTTCTTATTAGCTGAAAGTTCTAACAATATCCTGAATATCATATTGATACCTTGCCAGTGCCATAAATTTAGCATGTACAATTAAAAAACGTCAGAGTGGAGAGACAGAGTAGGAGGTTGCTGGGATCACTTCCCCCATGAACACGTCCAAATTGCACAAGTACATGTGGAGCAACTCTCACCAGAAACAACCTAGAGACTGCCAGTCTCTTCTATGACTTAGGCAGTAAAGAAAGATTCACACAGAGTCCGGTAGGAAAGGAGGACCTATGATCTACAGTATGGTCAAGAACCTCACCCCTTGTGGGGAACCCAGAAAAGGAAGGGGATACAATGGGCCCAAGGACCCTCAGTGAAGAGTGAGAGATTCAAGCCACATATTAGGTACCCTAGACTAGGGGTCTGATGTCAGGAAGATGAGTCTTCTTAGTTGGCCTGAAAACCAGTGTGGGTTACCAGAGGCCTGTAAGAAACCAGGACTTTGCTCTTGAGGACTATCTGGACATCCTTGCTTTCTCCTGATCCCAGTGTGGACTGCAGATTAAAAATTATCTGGGACTCTGGTCAGTTTGCTGGGACCACTTTAATGCACACCCCAGACCATACCAGATACCTTTTCTAGCCTGTCTTGTTTTGGTGCTGCTCCACACTATGGCAGAGGTTGCCATTGCTAAAAAGAGGGCACACATTTAGAGGAAATTGAACCAGATCAGACCTGACTCAGCCTCAGATAATTGCAGAGGCAGCCATTGCCAGAGAGTACATGAGCACCCAGTTTTTAGGATGAGAAAAACTATGTCCAGGATGGAAGCTGATATTGTCTATAGGTGTGAACTCAGCTCAGCAGTGTGACATCAACCCCTCTAGCACCTAACCCAGTAATTAAGAAAGGAGCACTCAGTGAGGGAAAAAGTGAATCCAGTACAAAAGTGCATAAGCTGTAAGACCCTTGTCACTTCTCCAAAGAGGAAGCTATCATTACACAGGAGAGGAGCCTATCCCCTTAGCCTTTTGGTCTAGCCTTTTGCAACCCTAACTCACCCCTGATAAGATAACTGTCATTGAGCATAGGAGAAGCCCTGGCTCACACCTGACTCTGGCGTTTTCCCTTCCATCTCCTGCACCAGTTCACACCAAGGTGGTGGCTACCAGTACAAAACAGGTAAAAATGTGTCTTTAAGTTTAAAACAAGTAAGTATAAGTATAGGGCTTCCCAGGTGGCTCGGTGGTAAAGAATCCTCATGCCAATGAAAGAGACACAGGTTTGGTCTCTGGGTTGGGAAGGTCCCCTGGAGAAGGAAATGGCAATCCACTCTAGTATTCTTGCCTGGGATAGCCCATGGACAGAGGAGAATGGTGGGCTACAGTTCATGGGGTCGCAAAGAGGCAGACATGACTGAGCAAATATGAGTAACACATATGAGACCCATGGTAGCCACAAATCAGAAACCTATAATGGATGCATAAATCTTAGAGAGAAAAGAACACAAACATAACAGTAAAGAGGATAGTCAAACCACAAGGGGAGAGACTAAACGAAGAAGAAAATAATAGATAAAAAGTACATAAACAACTTTAAAACAAGTTATAAAATGTCAGCAGACTAAATACTCCAATCAAAAGACATAGAGTGGTTGAAAGGATTAAAAAAAAAAAAAAAATGACGTCTCTATATGCTCCCTATAAGAGACACTTCAGACAGAGCCAAAGACACAGACAGACTAAAAGAGAGAGGAAGGAAAAAGACATTCCATGTAAATAGAAATAAAAAGAAAGCTGGGGTAGCAAAACCTAATCTATAATAAAAGACATAGAAATGAATTATATAACCAAAAACTGTGGTCTTACATGGCATATTAGTTTAGTTGGACTTAATAGATGCCCATAGGACATTACATATCAGAACAAAAGAATACATTCTCCTGGTTATACCAAAAACTAGGCCACAAAAAACACTTAGCAAATTTAAAAGGACAGAAGTTACATCAAGCTTTTTAGCTGTGCTTTTTTTCTTTCATTTTTAGTATTCATGTGTCTGTGTTTTTCCTATTTCTTATGATTGATTTCTAGTGCCATACTGCTGTAATCAAAATAGATGCTTGATATAACTTCTATCCTCTTAAATTTGTTAAGGCTCCTTCTGTGTCCTAGATCCCAAGGACTGCAGCACCTCAGATTTCCCTGTCCATCACCAACTTCCAGAGATTACTTAAACTCATATCCACTGAGTCAGTGATGCCATCCAACCATCTCATCCTCTGTTGTCCCCTTCTCCTCCTTCCTTCAATCTTTCCCAGCATCAAGCTCTTTTCTAATGAGTCAGCTCTTCGCATCAGGTGGCCAAAGTATTGGAGCTTCAGCCTCATCATCAGTCCTTGTAATGAATATTCAGGACTGATTTTGTTTAGGATTTACTGGTTGGATTTCCTTTCAGTCCAAGGGACCTTTAAGAGTCTTCTCCAACACCACAGTCCATAGCATCAATTCTTCAGTGCTCAGCTATCTTTTTTGTCAAACTCTCACATCCATATTTGACTACTAGATTTGACTAGATAGACCTTTGCTGGCAAAATAATGTCTCTGTTTTTTAATATGTTGTCTAGGTTTGTCATAGCTTTTCTTCCAAGGAGGAGGTGTCTTTTAATTTCATGGCTACGAGTCACCATGCAGTGATTTTGGAGCCCAAGAAAATAAAGTCTGTCACTGTTTCCATTGTTTCCCCATCTATTTGCCATGAAGTGATGGAACTGGATGCCATGAGCTTAGTTTTTGACTGTTCAGCTCTAACTTAACTTTTTCACTCTCATTAAGAGGTTCTTTAGTTCCTCTTCACTTTCTGGCATAAGGGTAGTGTCATCTGCATATCTGAGGTTATTTTGAACTCCAAATAATTTTTAAAATTTATATTAAACCCCAAAGGACCTTGAATAACTGAAAAAACATTGAGAAAAAAAAAAAGAACACAGCTAAATGTATCATTACTTTAGACAGATTATTGTACAAAGCTACAGTAACCAAAACATGATGGTATGTGTACAAAAACAAACACAGTGATCAATGAAGCATAATAGAGAGCCCCGTAATAAGTGCAGATACATTTGGTCAATTAATCTATTACAAAGGAAAAGACAGTCTCTTCAATAAGTGGTTCTGAGTAAACAGAAAAGTACATGTAAAATAATGAAATTAGAACCTTTTCTCAAACCATATACAAAATTAACTCAAAATAGAATAATGATCCAATGTAAGACTGGAAATCATAAAACTTTTAAAAGACAACATAACCAGTACACTCTTTAACATCAATTTTAACAATTCTTCTTTAAATCTGTCTTCTCATGCAAAGGAACCAAAAGCAAAAATAAGCAAGCAGGGCCCAATTAAACTTAGAAGCTTTTGCAGAGGAAAAGAAAACACTGACAAAACCAAAAGACAGCCTACTAAATGGAAGAAAAAATTTTCAAACTACATGATTGATGAGTTAATATTAAAAAATATATTAACACCTCATAAAATTCAATATAAAACACAAACAACCTGATTAAACTGGGCAGAAGACATGAATGGACATTTCCCCAAGGAAGACATGCAGATGGCCAAAACACACATGAAAAGATGCTGAACATTGCTAACCACAGAAATGTAAGTAAAAACCACAATGAGGTATCACCTCATATCTGTCAGAATGGTTATTATCAATAAGACAGCAAATGACAAATCTTGGTGAGGATATGGGTAAAAAGGAACCTTAGTTCACCACTGGTGGGGATGTAAATTGGCATCACCACTAAGGAAAACAACATAGAGTTTCTTCAATAAAACAAAACAAAACAAAAAAACAGATCCATCAATTTCACTTCTGGGTATATGTCTAAAGAAAATTAAAACACTAATTTGAAAACATACATGCACACTAATGTTGGTAGTAATTTTATTTACAATTTCCAAGTCATGAAAGCAACCTAAATGGCTATCAAAAGATGAATGGATAAAGAATGCATTGTTTACATTTAGAATATGGTATTACTAAGCCATAAGAAAGTATGAAATTTTGCCATTTGCAACATGGATGAACCTGGAAGATTTATTAATATGTTTAGTGAAGTAAGGCAGACAGAGAAAAGCAAATGCTATATATTTAATTTATATGTAGAATCTAAAATATAAAAAAATTAAATGAATATAACAGAAACAACCTCACAGATACAGAGAACAAACTTAGAGTTAACAGTGGGGGGATTAGAGAGGGTACATAAGAGTAGGGGATAAAGAGATATAAACTACTAGTTGTAAAATAAATGAGATACAGGGGTGTATTATGTAGTACAGGGAATATAGTCAATATTTTATAATAACTTTAAATTGAGTATATACAAAAATCACTACTTTGCACACTTGAAACTAAGATAATATTGTAAATAAAGCAAATTTTAATAGAAAAAGTCTCTGTCCCTGAGCAAACTTCTGTTTTTCTGTTTGTTGACAGGGTAATTTCTCTCAGTTACTTTTTGCAACATTTCTCTCTGCTCCTTCATATCCAGTGGGTGTCAAATCCTATTCTGGTCAGTTCAGTCGCTCAGTCATGTCCGACTCTTTGCGATCCCATGAATCTCAGCACGCCAGGCCTCCCTGTCCGTCACCAACTCCCGGAGTTCACTCAGACTCATGTCCATCGAGTTGGTGATGCCACCCAACCATCTCTTCTTCAGTCATCCCTTTCTCCTCCTGCCTTCAATCTTTCCCAGCATCAGGGACTTTTCCAATGAGTCGTCTGTCAAAAATTACCATATGATCCAGCAATTTCACTTCTGGGTATATGTCTAAAGAAAATTAAAACACTAATTTGAAAACATACATGCACACTAATGTTGGTAGTAATTTTATTTACAATTTCCAAGTCATGAAAGCAACCTAAATGGCTATCAAAAGATGAATGGATAAAGAATGCATTGTTTACATTTAGAACATGGTATTACTAAGCCATAAGAAAGTATGAAATTTTGCCATTTGCAACATGGATGAACCTGGAAGATTTATTAATATGTTTAGTGAAGTAAGGCAGACAGAGAAAAGCAAATGCTATATATTTAATTTATATGTAGAATCTAAAATATAAAAAAATTAAATGAATATAACAGAAACAACCTCACAGATACAGAGAACAAACTTAGAGTTAACAGTGGGGGGATTAGAGAGGGTACATAAGAGTAGTACATCTGTGTCAAACATCTGGTGATCCTCACTGTTATTCCCTGTGTGCTAAGTCATTTCAGTCAAGCCTGACTCTTTGTGACCCCATAGACTGTAAAGGACTGTCTAGTCAAAGCTATGGTTTTTCCATTAGTCATGTATGGATGTGTATGTATGTGAGAGTTGGACTA
>NW_011494929.1:1833293-1854566 GCF_000754665.1 Bison bison bison
CGGAGTTCACTCAGACTCATGTCCATCGAGTCAGTGATGCCATCCAGCCATCTCATCCTCTGTCTTCCCCTTCCCTTCCTGCCCCCAATCCCTCCCAGCATCAGAGTCTTTTCCAATGACTCAACTCTTTGCATGAGGTGGCCAAAGTACTGGAGTTTCAGCTTTAACATCAGTCCTTCCAAAGAAATCCCAGGGCTGATCTCCTTCAGAATGGACTGGTTGGACCTCCTTGCAGTCCAAGGGACTCTCAAGAGTCTTCTCCAACACCACAGTTCAAAAGCATCAATTCTTCAGCTCTCAGCTTTCTTCACAGTCCAACTCTCATAATCCATACATGACCACTGGAAAAACCATAGCCTTGACTAGATGGACCTTTGTTGGCAAAGTAATGTCTCTGCTTTTGAATATGCTATCTAGGTTGGTCATAACTTTCCTTCCAAGGAGTAAGCGTCTTTTAATTTCGTGGCTGCAGTCACCATCTGTAGTGATTTTGGAGCCCGAAAAAATAAAGTCTGACACTGTTTCCACTGTTTCCCCATCTATTTCCCATGAAGTGATGGGACCAGATGCCATGGTCTTAGTTTTCTGAATGCTGAGCTTTAAGCTAACTTTTTCACTCTCCTCTTTCACCTTCATCAAGAGGCTTTTTAGTTCCTCTTCACTTTCCGCCATAAGGGTGGTATCATCTGCATATCTGAGGTTATTGATATTTCTCCTGGCAATCTTGATTCCAGCTTGTGCTTCTTCCAGCCCAGTGTTTCTCAGGATGTACTCTGCATACAAGTTGAATAAACACGGTGCCAATATACAGCCTTGACATACTCCTTTTCCTATTTGGAACCAGTCTGTTGTTCCATGTCCAGTTCTAACTGTTGCTTCCTGACCTGCATACAGGTTTCTCAAGAGGCAGGTCAGGTGGTCTGGTATTCCCATCTCTTTCAGAATTGTCCACAGTTTATTGTGATCCACACAGTCAAAGGCTTTGGCATAGTCAAGAAAGCAGAAGTAGATGTTTTTCTGGGTCTCTCTTGCTTTTTCAATGATCCAGCGGATGTTGGCACTTTGGTCTCTGGTTCCTCTGCCTTTTCTAAAACCAGCTTGAACATCTGGAAATTCATGGTTCACATATTGCTGAAGCCTTGCTTGGAGAATTTTGACCATTACTTTACTAGCGTGTGAGATGAGTGCAATTGTGTGGTAGTTTGAGCATTCTTTGGCATTGCCTTTCTTAGGAATTGGAATGAAAACTGACCTTTTCCAGTCCTGTGGCCACTGCTGAGGTTTCCAAATTTGCTGGCATATAGAGTGTAGCACTTTCACAGCATCATCTTTCAGTATTTGAAATAGCTCAACTGGAATTTCGTCACCTCCACTTGCTTTGTTCATAGTGATGCTTTCTAAGGCCCACTTGACTTCAAATTCCAGGATATCTGGCTCTAGGTGAGTGATCACACCATCGTGTTATCACAAATCCTATTGAATGACCTTTAATACAATTTTTTTTTCAGCTCTTGTCCATTCTCCTTTCAACTAAAGCAACTTTATTTCAACTCTTTTTTTTAACTGTCCCTGACTGCTAATGTAGCCTCCTAATTGATAGGCACTTTAATTGTCTCTCTATTTCAATCCATTCAGAACTACATTAAAAACTTTCATTCAAGAAGATAAACTCTTTCTATGATGTTATAACACAAAATGTTGGTGATTGGTTTTAAAAAGGAAATCTGGTCAACTAATTAGGGTCCTCATACTTCTTTGTTTTGAAAAAGTTCTTACCAAGAAGAAAACCAAGGAGATATAGAACCTTAAAATAGGCTTACTGCTGCTAAGTCACTTCAGTCGTCTCCAACTCTGTGTGACCCCATAGATGGCAGCCTACCAGGCTCCCCTGTCCCTTGGATTCTCCAGGCAAGAACATTGGAATGGGTTGCCATTTCCTTTTCCATAAAATAGGCTTAAGTCTCTCTCAAAAGTGGTTTTATTGACATCTCATTTCTATTAAAATCCCTGTAGTTTGAGAACTGGGAGGAAGAAAAGGGCAGGAGGAAAGAGTGTGGATTTGTGTGTGTGTGTGTTTATGTGGTTGTTTAAAGAAGGAAACTAAATCATTGGGTAGCTGGGCTGGTCCATTAGAACAACAGATAGTAGGTTCTTGAAAGAGTCTGTGGAGTTGCCCTAACCTTGAATAACTTGATCAAAGTATTTTTTCTCCCTCATTGAATGGCACAGTGAGGAGATTTTAATCAGTATGATTGATTTTTAACCTGTAGGTGTGATATTTCAGACATCATAGATCATTACAGAGAAATTAACTGGCAGACCTCCTGAGGAAAGCTGTTCTCCCACAGCTGACTCGGTGCACAACCAAGGCTTTAGTTTCTTGGAGGAGTTTTGATTGAGGATTCAGGCCTCTGGCTAGTCATGCACTTCATATATCCTATTCCTAGGAACCCTCATTGCAAGGTCCCTTGATCTGAGACCTTTAGCACAAGTCCTCTCCAGACTCCTCTGCTGAAACCTCCTTACAATGAGCATGCTGGCCTGGCAGGGAGATAAAGACACTTTCATCCTCGGACTTGGAAGCCAGTAATTTCCCACTTCTAGCTCTCCCGCATCTCCCTCCTTCCACCTCTGTTGCTGTTGTTCAGTTGCTCAGTCACGTCCAACTCTTTGCGACCCCGTAGACTGCAGGATGCCAGGCTTCCCTGTCCTTCACCATTTCCCCTAGTTTTGCTTAAACTCATGTCCACTGAGTTGATGATGTCATCCAGCCATCTCATCCTCTGTCACACCCTTCTTCTCCTGCCCTCAATCTTTCCCAGCATCAATGTCTTTACCAAAGAGTTGGCTCTTGCATCAGGTAGCTGAAGCACTGGAGTTTCAGCTTTAACACCAATCCTTCCAATGAATACTTCATTTTAGGATCCATAAAACTGCCAGAGCCTTTTGCCCTGGGTGCCCTCAACAGTGAGAGGATCCTCTGTTCTCCACTAGCCTACCCTATCCCCAGCTGATACGCCTTCCCTATGGGGAAAAGGGAACAGGCATCCTGGCATTTACCTCTGTTTCAGTCTCTTGCTTTTATCATAGCAATAAGTGATCAAAGGCTTAACTTTTTCATTTTTATCTTGTTACTTTAATTGACAACTCTGACACCTGGTGCTTCTGTTCACTTTCTATCCCCCAGCTCACCTGAGTTCCTGACATAGATGTCAGGGGAAAGGGGCCACCAGAGAGGAAATCAATTATCCCCATCTTCCTCAGAACCTCCCTCCCCACTTTTCTTAATTCAGTCCCCTTGAGAGCTTTCTTATTGTTATTTATTAGTTCTACATATTACTAACCTCTGGTTCTGTTTTGAATCTTTAGTTTCCATAGTACTTTTGGAATGTTTTGGTCAAATTCCTTTCCTGCTACCACTCTACATGCTTTATCAACATTTATTTATTTTTGATTTCCTCTATCTTTTAAACAACATACAAAACTTCATATTTACTCTCAGATTACCAACTTCCCATATGATAATTTTTAATCATAATGAAAATATCCTGACACCCTAGATCTGATATGGGATCCTTAAGTTGTTTTGTGGGTGGGATAACAGATCCTGGTATTATGGGGATTTTTCTGAGAGAATCTCACTCCTTATATTTGGTAATTTCCTGTGGAATTAACTATGAACTCCTCCACCAAGAATTTTAAAAATGCTATTATGTGATCACAATCCAACTTTTCTAGTTTTGTCTTATAATTGTCCATTATATGTAACTTAGGCTCTGGTAAAACTGAATTATAATTAGTGTTCCTTCCTTACTCCAAATCACTTCCAATTGAAATTATGTCTGAATTCTAATATCTGGCTCAAGTATATATTCCTTTATAGGCATTCTATACTTCAATATGAAATCTCATAGAAAATTTATGCATTTTATAAAATTTATAATCTGATTGTATCTTTGTCATCTTGTTAAATTGATTTTTATACTTTTTGTGTGTGTAATTGAATGTACTTTTATTCCCTAATGGATGATTTTTGAAAAGTCAGATTATGAATACAGCTATAGGTATCTAGGATCTTAGAACTCTGACAAATGGCAGGTAATTCATGACTTCCTGGATGGGGGGCCATTTCTTAGTCTGAATAATGATACTCTGTAAAATTACAACATTAAAAAAAAAAACTGAGGGAGATTGTGGATGGCTAGACAATAAAAGCTGTTATGAGTGTTATTCTCTAATAGTGGATGGAAGAAACCAGATGGAGTATGGAGATGGAAATTTTACTTTATTTATAGGTTAGGCACAGAAAGGACTTCCACAGAATATGAAGATTAGCCTAAAAATAGATACAGACTGGTTCAAGGGTTTCCGATTCAGTTTCAGCTCTGCCGTTTCCAGTTCTCTGTTTGCTGGTCCAGGTGTTCACTTCCTTCTTCCTTGGTTCTTGGCTCCTCCCCCAGTTATGGAGAGACCGGGGGATAATAAACATGGGTACAGCAATTTGGAGTCTGTTTAGTGTCCCAGGAAACCTTTAATGTCCTCTGATCTCAGGGAATCCTTTTCTGTGGAGTATTTAAAAGACAATTTGAAGTCTGTTTTCTCTATGTCTGAAGCCTGAACCAACATTTACAGTAGTCTTTCAAAGTAAAGTTTCATTAAGTGTTAGGTATTAAAATGTTGCTTAATAGTCTCAAAGCATTGCATTAATAACATTCCACCAGAGGTAAGTGTGCAGATTTGATTAAGAAGAAAGGCATTATAGCAAGAATAAGTTGAGTATAGAGAAATCTTTCACATAGAAAGTAATGTTTACTAAAGTAAATTATAGAATTTTACTTACCAGTAAATATTAATATATTCATTCACCCACGTATTAGAACAAAATGTCTATTAAATCTATACCAGTTTAACAGAAAATATGTACCAATAATTATTCACAATTTCCAGGCTTTTTCAGGCTCTGAGAAATAAATCTGAATAGAAATTTCATAGATTAATTCAGTAAGTAATCTTCACCCCCCAAAATTATAACTATTAGTGGATAAATTATTATCCTTTTTATTCCTCTTTTATATGAAATAATCCATCTTATTTGAATGTCAGTTATATATTCCTAAATATATGGTATATGTTAAGTGATTAATCTTCTGCTAAAATAAATACATAATGTGCAAATCATGGGCTTCCCAGTTGTCTCTAGTAGTAAAGATGCTTGCCAATGCAGGGGACATAAGAGACGTGGGTTCGATCCCTGGGTCAGGAAGATTCCCTGGAGGAGGGCATGGCAACCCACTCCAGTATTCTTACCTGGAGTAACCCATGGGCAGAGGAGCCTGGCAGATTATAGACCAGTGGGTAACAAAGTCAGACACAGCTGAAGTGACTTAGCAACACACACCTGCAAATCATACAATTAAATTTAGTTCAGCTTAAGTAATCTATGTTTATGGACTGATTAAGATATATATAGTGGAGAACTTGATATCAGTGTTTAAGGATCTTCAACCTACTTAGGATGATATTTATGTACCCGATGAACAAATATTTTCAACTTTTACTTAACAGTAATCAATATAGTAATGGAAAAAAAAAATCTGTATACTACTGTATACCACCTGGAAAGTCCTTTTTATAAAACTGATGACAAATCAAGGTTCTATGGAATTTAAATAATTTTGATATCTCACAAAATTTAATTAAGAACAAATGTAGACTTGAATTCTGATTAAAAATAAATTTCACAAATTCAGGATCAGAGAGAACATGACAAACTTTAAACGTTTGAAAACTACATTAAAAATTTCATGGACAAGATAAAAAATTAATAATGGAATGAGATGACTAAAATGAACTTACATATTCTTCACACATTCCCCAAACAATATTTTCAACTTCCTACTATACGCCAAGTACTTAAAAAATTAATAAAATATAGATTCTGTCAAAAAAGTTGATCCTCTAAATCAAAATTTTTTACTTCTTCACACAATTATGTTTTATATATTTTGATTATATATATTTTGATATATATAAAACATAATTGTGTGAAGAAGTAAAAAAAAAATGTCACTTGACAAAATTAAGTGACTAGAAACAAGTCAGTCTAGATAAGGTTTACATTATACAACTCTCTTCATCAGATGAATGGGTGTTACTGCTATTTCTGATGAGGTCTGTAATGTTGAGATTATCTTGTTATGTTTTGAAAAAGGATCCTAAACACTAGAATTTATACAGAAGACAATAACTAGATTGATAAATAAATCTGGGAAATATCTGATAGGAACAATTGAAGGCAGATAGAATAATTGTTACAGAAACTAATGAACTCTACTAAAGAAATAAACTTCTTAAGTTGGATATAACTATTTTAAAAGTTAAAAATGCTGTCATTTAGAAATTAAATATATTCAGAGTTGTTTTATAAAAAAAAAAAAAGAAAAAAAGATGCAGGATCAATTATTTTGTAGAGACAAGCAAGGCTCAAATGAGTATGGAGAATGATTTTTTTAATCAATTTGGACTTTCCAAAGAGGGAATAATCTGATTTCTGAAGCATTCAAGAACATATAAGGTGTTATAAATGATAAAGAAGAAATTACTGTTCTAGGTTATATTATGATATATCTAAATAGTGTACTGAGAAGGCAATGGCACCCCACTCCAGTACTCTTGCCTGGAAAAGCCCATGGATGGAGGAGCCTGGTAGGCTGCAGTCCATGGGGTCACTAAGAGTCGGACACGACTGAGCAACTTCACTTTCACTTTTCACTTTCATGCATTGGAGAAGGAAATGTCAACCCACTCCAGTGTTCTTGCCTGGAGAATCCCAGGGACAGGGGAGCCTGGTGGGCTGCCATCTACGGGGTTGCACAGAGTCAGACATGACTGAAGCAACTTAGCAGCAAATAGTGTACAGTTTTCTAATTTTGTGTTTATTATGTCTTTTACATACTTCTAAATAAGACATTAAAAATACTGTTATAAATACTTCATACTTATATCTTAATTATTATTAATTTTGGTATCAGAGTCTATAGAATGATTTCCTCAGGAGTTTGTAAGCTATTTAAGAACAGTACACAGATTTATTTCTAATTGGTGTTCCGCCTCTCTTATCTCTTACTTCCTTGTTATAGCTCAATGCTTTAAGCTATCAGAGAAGCTTCTTTTAATCTGCTGTCAAGAGCAAGAAACCAGACAACCAGTCTTGTTAAATCAATAAGCTTAACTATGCATACAGTTATAAGTCAGTTGTCTCCTATTTGAGTGAGATCAATTAAAGTGAGTGAACTTTAGGATAAATACTTTATAAGCTAAGAGACCATGCTGTATTTTTATTTTCCTTTTTGTTTAATTTATTAATTTTTTGCATACCATGAAGGCCCCTGTTCTCTTTTACTTATGATATTCATTTATTTTCTCCAATCCTTTTTTTTTTTTGAATTGGAATATAATTGCTTTATACTGTTGTATAAAGTTTACAGTTTCTGCTGTAAAACAAAATGAATTGACTATGTAGTGAAAAGTGTGAAAGTGTTGGTTGCCCACTCATGTCTGACTCTTTGCCATCCATTGACTTTAGTCTGCCAGGCTCCCCTGTCCATGGAATTCTCCACCCAAGAATACTAGAATGAGCTGCCATTCCCTTCTCCAGGGGATCTTCATGACCCACAGATTGAACCTGCCTTGCAGGCAGATTCTTTACCACCTGAGCCTGTACACATATATACCCTCTCTCTTGTGCCTCTCTCCCATCCCCCATCTCACTCCTCTACATCATCACAGAGCACCAGGCTGAGCTCCCTGTGATACACAGGGGCTTCCTGCTAGCTATTTTACACGTGGTAATGTATGTATGTCAATACTACACTTTCAATTTGTCCCACTCTATCCTCTTATATATTTGTGTTTGTGATTCAAATCAGATGCCATTCAAAATCTTTCACAGAGATTGAATGGTAGCAAAGAAAGAAGAAACATATTCATAAAGTGTGTCTCTGTTGGGTTTAGACATAATTTTTGCAGTTTTCATTTTTATTTGTTTTGGTGAGGAAGGTTTATTTTAGGCAAATAGAAAACATTGATAAGAGGAAGGAAAAAGAAAAACAAATCGAATACATAGTTAAGTACACCATTTTTAACTAAAGAAAAGCTTAAGTAGGAATGGAAAAAAAAATAGGTGGGATAGAAAAATGAAAAGGTCAAAATATTTGAAGACTTTCAGATCAGGCTGAAGGAAAGTTTGAGCATTACCACAGAGGGATACTGGCAGTTCTACACACATGCAACATACATGGGCACATACACTGTTTTAATGTTTGTCATTGTTTTCACTTTAACAAGAAAATATGCAAGTGACATTAATCATTTTTACTAATAAAAGTTGAAATCAATAGTCTAATCATTAATAACTTCTAAAATCCACTCAGATGAATAGTGAAAACTGGTTACACCAATATTTGTTAGTTGTGAATTATTAGATGGCTTGGCAGAGGTATCATTTAGCTTCTGGTTGGCAAGAAAGCATCAGTTACATTAAGATCACTACTTTATTCATTATGCCATTGAAAATTAGGCATGAATAATGAATACAAATAAAAATATTGGATGAAAGCACAGATCCAATATTTGGTTATCAGATAATCAAATAACTCAGAGTGTGCACATATTAATATTTTGTTCAAACTTAAAAGTCATTATTGAAAACCTAGATTTCAAGAAACCAGTTTTACAAACACTGCTTACTTTTGTGACAGGACTACTAACACTGAAATAATTTCTCCTTCCACTACTAAGATATCTTGATGCTGCAGTCTGCCTTGAACTTTATTTTCAAAAAATGAGTAGTGAACTAAGCGAAATACCAGAGTTTCTGGAAAGAACTCAATTCTCATTGCTGAGGCAAGGAACAAGGTTGCGGTTCAGTGGCTAAGTCATGTCTAACTCTTTGTGATCTCATGGCCTGCAGCATGCCAGGCTTCCCTGTCCTTCGCTATCTCCCGAAGTTTGCTCAAAATCATGTCCATTGAGTTGGTGATGCCATCTAACCATTTCATCCTCTGCTGCCCTCTTCTCCTTTTGCCTTCAATCTTTCCTAGCTTCAGGGTTTTTTCCAGTGAGTTGGTTCTTTGCATCAGGTGGCCAAAGCATGGGAGTTTCAGCTTCAGTATCAGTCCTTCCAGTGAATATTCAGGTTTGATTTTCTTTAGGATTGACCGGTTGGATCTCCTTTCTGTCCAAGGGACTCTCCACAGTTCAAAAGCATCAATTCTTTGGTGCTCAGCCTTCTGTATGGTCCAGCTCTCACAGTTGACATGACACCTGAGAAAACCATGGCTTTGACTATGTCAACCTTTACTGGTAAAGCAATGTCTTTGTTTTTTAATATGCTGTCTAGGTTTGTTACAGCTTTTCTCCTAAGGAGCAAGTGTCTTTTAAGTTCGTGGCTTCAATTACCATCTACAGTGACTTTGGAGCCCTAGAAATCATATAAGCTTTTTAAATCTACTTTTATTATTTTAGAAAAAAACAATGAAATACAAGAAAAACTTCATATTAAAGAAAAATAGAAACAGTCAAAATTATAAAACATATTTTCCAAAACTGTGACACCTTCACCAAGTGGGAAAGAGATGATTAAAGAGCTGCAAATACTTCTCCAGATTGCAAGTAGATGGCCTTAATTCTTTATTATAGCCTCTGTTCTGAGATACTGCTTGGTGAAGGTGGGGCAGAGGGAAAAGAATATAGTGATTATAATATCCTAACTGGAAGGTCAGTAGCAATGAAAGGAAGAATATAGGTTGTTTGAAAAACTGAGATGACAACTATGTGTGTTCATATATATGCACACACACAAAGGTACATGGAGAGACAACAGCCACAGCTTAGAAATGCTAATGGCACCAGCTTACTTGTAAAAATTTATATCCTATTTGTTCCATCTAAAGTGAAATACTAGTCAACAGAGCAATTCATGAAAACTATGCATAGGGACTTCCAGGGGGCTCAGTGGTAAAAAATCTGCCCACCAATGCAGAAAAGAGACACACTTTCTATCTCTGGGTTGAAAAGATCCCCTGGAGGAGGAAATAGCAACCTGTTCAAGTATTCTTGCTTAGAGAATTCCAAGGACAAAGGATCCTGGTGGGCTACAGTCCATGTGGTGGCAAAGAGTTGGACATGAGCATGTGTGTGTGTGTACTCAGTCACACACACACACACACACACACACACACACACAGATATCGGAAAGAAAGAAGGTGAAGTCAGTCGGTCATGTCTGACTCGTTGCAACCCCGTGGACTGTATTCTACCAGGCTCCTCAGTCCAAGGAATTTCCCAGGCAAGAATACTGGATTGAGCAGCCATTTCCTTCACCAGGATATCTTCCCAACCCAGGAATTGAACCCACATCTCTGCATTACAGGCAGACACTTTATCGCCTGAGCCACCACGAAAGCCCGCATAGATATAGATGCATGGGGAAAAGGAGAAAATGAACACAGAAGACAGTTAGAACATATAGGAAAAAAGAATTACTTGAGGAAATATGGGGTGATCTCAGATAAATAATTATCCATATTCTCAAGTAAATTATAGTAAGCATAATCTTGTTTTTAAAAAGCTACACACAAAAGAGATACATGGTTTCAAGGATTAGGTAGAAATAAAGGATACTCAGAAACTAACTTTAAGAAAGAAGGATAAATACAAAATAAAAGTATCAGTACAGTACAGAATTGTTTATGAAGTAGAGTAAGTAATCATGACTGAAAATACTTTGGAGAAATGATTAAAGAATAGATACATATTCCTGAAATACTTTAGAGACATGGTTTATAGAAACAGAAGAACTCACAAAACAACACTGAAAACAATAAAATATACACAGTGAATACAAATGCTTGAGTGAAAAAACAGATATATATACACTACTGGCATTCTTATAAATGTTTAAGGATGCAACATATCAAATTCTATGTTTTTTTTTTTCAGATAACATTTCTGAAATTTAGAATGCAGTTTAGTGATTAATAGCATATGGAGAAAAAATTGAAGTTTATTTATTTTTTAAAGTAAAATTATTTATTAGACTAGCTTTTTAAATATGATCTCAATTTCATGTTAAAAATTCACAGAGCTTGTTAGTATCTTTTTCTTTTGTTGTTTTCTATAGTACTAACTAAGCAGTTGGAGTTTCCATGTTTAAGCATTATTCTTTTATTGATTTCTTTATCACTTGAAAAGTGTAGGAAATTTAATTTTCTTTAAACAAATAAGTAATAAATCCTTTAAACTGCAATTGCTATAGGAGTAAATCATCTTTTAAAATGTAGGCACTGACTTTCTTAAGATGCTTAGTTGTTAAGTCATGTCCAACTCTTTGGGACCCCATGGGCTGTAGCCCACCAGGCTCCTCTCTCCATGGGGATTCTAGGCAAGAATACTTGGGTGGGTTGCCATTCCCTCCTCAACGGGGATCTTCCCAACCCAGGGATCTAACCCAGGTCTTCTGCATTGCTGGTGGATTCTTTACCATCTGAACCATTAGGGACTTCCTTATAAAATCCCACAACCATTTGAAGTTTTTGTTTAAATATCCTAGGTGATTTGGTAGGAGACTTCAATAAGACTTAGACCTTTGTATTCGTTGTTTGGTCAAGTCATATTTATAATCTGCACTATTCAAAATATCATTCAAATACTGTTTAATAATTTAGTATCTATTGATGTTTCCATTGTAATTTTTCCTCTATGGTAATATAAAATGATGAACAATAAGAAAAAGTGACTATGCTAATACAGAAATATATAAAATAGATAAAAACAGCCATTACTTATGTTTTTCACAATAAAAGCACAAAAAATTTCCACACCAAGAACATAAAGCACATATTAAGACAATAAATTAAATATGTTAAAAAAAATTTAGGAAATTTTCTATAATATATAGTATTTTATAAAATCAGGAAAATATTTTTGTTTACACTTTCTATTATTTAAAAGTCATTTTCATTTTGTTCTTTTATTGGAATACTTTTTTCTAACCTTAGTAATGTTGCTGCTAAGTCACTTCAGTCGTGTCTGACTCTGTGAAACCCCATAGACAGCAGCCCACCAGGCTCCCCCATCCCTGGGATTCTCCAGGCAAGAACACTGGAGTGGGTTGCCAATTCCTTCTCCAATGCAAGAAAGTGAAAAGTGAAAGTGAAGTCGCTCAGTCGTGTCTGACTCTTAGTGACACCATGGACTACAGCCTACCAGGCTCCTCCATTCATGGGATTTTCCAGACAAGGGTACTGAAGTGGGGTGCCATTGCCTTCTCCATTAGCAATGTTAGGATTCTGAAAATCTTGCCTACAAGATGGCAGAGAAGAAGGACATGTGATCATCTTCTCCTGCAAGAACTCCAAAATTATATCTTACAGTTCAACAACCATCAACAGGAGAATGTTGGATCCCACCAAAAAAAATACCCCAAATACAAGGGCAAAGGAGAAGCCACAGCAAGATGGTAGGAGGAGGCAAAATCACGTTTAGAATCACCCCATCAGTTCAGTTCAGTTCAGTTGCTCAGTCATGTCCGACCCTTTGCGACCCCATGAATCGCAGCACACCAGGCCTCCCTGTCCATCACCAACTCCCAGAGTTCACTCAGACTCACGGCCATTGAGTCAGTGATGCCATCCAGCCACCTCATCCTCTGTTGTCCCCTTCTCCTCCTGCCCCAAATCCCTCCCAGCAACAGAGTCTTTTACAATGAGTCAGCTCTTCGCATGAGGTGGCCAAAGTACTGGAGTTTCAGCTTTAGCATCAGTCCTTCCAAAGAAATCCCAGGGCTGATCTCCTTCAGAATGGACTGGTTGGATCTCCTTGCAGTCCAAGGGACTCTCAAGAGTCTTCTCCAACAACACAATTCAGAAGCACAAATTCTTCGGCACTCAGCTTTCTTCACAGTCAAACTCTCACATCCATACGTGACCACTGGAAAAACCATAGCCTTGACTAGATGGACATTTGTTGGCAAAGTAATGTCTCTGCTTTTGAATATGCTATCTAGGTTGGTCATAACGTTCCTTCCAAGGAGTAAGCGTCTTTTAATTTCATGGCTGAAATCACCATCTGCAGTGATTTTGGAGCCCCAAAAAATAAAGTCTGACACTGTTTCCACTGTTTCCCCATCTATTTCCATGAAGTGATAGGACCAGATGCCATGATCTTCATTTTCTTAATGTTGAGTTTTAAGCCAACTTTTTCACTCTCCTCTTTCACCTTCATCAAGAGGCTTTTTAGTTCCTCTTCACTTTCTGCCATAAGGGTGGTGTCATCTGCATAGCTGAGGTTATTGATATTTCTCCCGCAATCTTGATTCCAGCTTGTGCTTCTTCCAGCCCAGCGTTTCTCAGGATGTACTCTGCATATAATCTAAATAAGCAGGATGACAATATACAGCTTTGACGTACTCCTTTTCCTATTTGGAACCAGTCTGTTGTTCCATGTCCAGTTCTAACTGTTGCTTCCTGACCTGCATACAAATTTCTCAAGAGGCATGTCAGGTGGTCTGGTATTCCCATCTCTTGAAGAATTTTCCACAGTTTATTGTGATCCACACAACCAAAGGCTTTGGCATTGTCAATAAAGCAGAAATAGACATTTCTCTGGAACTCTCTTGCTTTTTCAATGATCCAGCGGATGTTGGCAATTTGATCTCTGGTTCCTCTGCCTTTTCTAAAACCAGCTTAAATATCTGAGGATCACGGTTCAAGTATTGCTGAAGCCTGGCTTGGAGAATTTTGCACACTACTTTGCTAGCGTGAGAGATGAGTGCAATTGTGTGGTAGTTTGAGCATTCTTTGGCATTGCCTTTCTTAGGGATTGGAATGAAAACTGACATTTTCCAGTCCTGTGGCCACTGCTGAGTTTTCCAAATTTGCTGGCATATTGAGTGAAGCACATTCATAGCATCATCTTCCAGGATTTGAAATAGCTCAACTGGAATTCCATCACCTCCACTAGCTTTGTTCATAGTGATGCTTTCTAAGGCCCACTTGACTTCACATTCCAGGATGTCTGGCTCTAGGTGAGTGATCACACCATCATGATTATCTGGGTCTTGAAGATCTTTTTCGTACACTTCTTCTGTGTATTCTTGCCACCTCTTCTTAATATCTTCTGCTTCTGTTAGGTCCATACCATTTCTGCCCTTTATCCAGCCCATCTTTGCATGAAATGTTCCCTTGGTATCTCTAACTTTCTTGAAGAGATTGCCAGTCTTTCCCATTCTATTGTTTTCCTCTATTTCTTTGCATTGATCGCTGAGGAAGGCTTTCTTATCTCTTCTTGCTATTCTTTGGAACTCTGCATTCAGATGCTTATATCTTTCCTTTTCTCCCCACACCCACCAGAAACACTCAGAGGGCTCAAACAAAACCTCGTGCTCATCAGAGACTGAGCCAGACCTGCCTTTGAGTGTTTGAGTGTCTCCTACAGAGGTATGGGTCAGCAGTGACCTGCTGCAGGGTAAGGGGTCCTGGGTGCCACAGACCTGGTTGTGGCATTAGCCCTCTTGGAGGAGGTCACCATTACCCCACCATAGAGCTACCAGAACTTACACAGGACTGGGGAAACAGATTCTTGGAGGGCATAGACAAAACCTTGTGCACACCAGGACCCAGGAGAAAGGACCAGTGACCCCACAAGAGACTGACCCAGACTTGCCTGTGATGTCCAGGAGTTTCCAGCAAAGGCATAGGTCGGTGGTGACCTGCTGCAGGGTTGAAGGCACTGAGTGCAGCAGTGTGTGCATGGAAACATTTGAAGGAGGTCTCCGTTTTCTTCATTACCTCCACCATAGTTTGGTCTCAGGTCAAACAACAGGGAGGGAACACAGCCTGGCCCAACAATAGAAAATTGGTTTAAAGATTTACTGAGCATGGCGGTGCCCATCAAAAAAGACCCAGTTTCCCCCTCAGTCAGTCTCCCCCATCAGGAAGCTTCCACAAGTCTCTTATCCTTATCCATCAGAGGGGAGGTAGAATGAAAACCACAATCACAGAAAACTAACCAATCTGATAACATTGACCACAGCTTTATCTAACTTAATGAAAGTATGAGCCATGCTGTGTAGGGCCACCCGAGATGGACGGGTCATGGTGGAGAGGTCTGACAAAATGTGGTCCACTGGAGAAGGGAATGGCAAGCCACTTCAGTATTTTTAACTTGAGAATGTCATGAACAGTATAAAAAGGCAAAAAGATAGGACATTTAAAGATGAACTCCTCAGGTCACTAGCTGCCCAATATGCCACTGGAGAAGAGGGAGAAATAACTCCAGAAAGAATGAAGAGATGGAGCTAAAGCAAAAGCAACACCCAGTTGTTGATGTATGTTGGTGAGGGAAGTAAAGTCTGATGCTGTAAAGAACAATATTGCATAGGACCCTGGAATGTTAGGTCCATGAAACAAGGTAAATTGGAAGTGGCAAGAGATAGCAAGAGTGAACATCAACATTCTAGGAATCAGTGAACTAAAATAGACTAGAATGGGCGGATTTAACTCAGATGACCATTATATCGACTACTGTGGGCAAGAATCCCTTAGCAGAAATGGAGCAGCCTTCATAGTCAACAAAAGACTCTGAAATTCAGTGCTGGGATGCAATCTCAAAAACAACACAATGATCTCTGTTCATTTCCAAGGCAAACCATTCAATATCACAGTAATCCATGTCTATGCCCCGATCAGCAATGCTGAGGAAGCTGAAGTTAAATAGTTCTATGAAGACCTACAAGATCTTCTAGAACAAACAAGTGAAAAAGATGCCCTTTTGATTATAGGGGACTGGAATGCAAAAATAGGAAGTCAAGACACACCTGGAGTAACAGGCAATTTTGGCCTTGGAGTACAAAATAAAGCAGGTAAATGGCTAACAGAGTTTTGCCAAGAAGACACATTAGTCATAAAACAACCTATTCCAATAACAAAAGAGAAGCCTCTACACATGGACATCATCAGATGATCAATAACTAAATTAGCTTGATTATATTCTTTGCAGCTGAAGATAGAGAAGTTATATTCAGTCAGCAAAAACGAGACAGGGAGCTGACTGTGTCTCAGATCATGAACTTATTGCCATGCTGCTGCTGTGCTGCTGCAGCTAAGTCGCTTCAGTTGTGTCCGACTCTGTGTGACCCCATAGACAGCAGCCCACCAGGCTCCCCCGTCCCTGGGATTCTCCAGGCAAGAACACTGGAGTGGATTGCCTTTTCCTTCTCCAATATGTGAAAGTGAAAAGTGAAAGTGAAGTCGTTCAGTCGTGTCCAACTTTTAGCGACCACATGGACTGCAGCCTACCAGGCTCCTCTGTTCATGGGCTTTTCCAGGCAAGAGTACTGGAGTGGGGTGCCATTGCCTTCTCCGACTTATTGCCATATTCAGATTTAAATTGAAGAAAGTAGGGAAAACCAGTAGACCATTCAGGTATGACCTAAATCAAATCCCTATTATACAGAGGAAGTAACAAATATATTCAAGACATTAGATCTGATAGAGTGCCTGAAGAAATATGGACAGAGATTCATGACATTGTAGAGGAGGCAGTGGTCAAGACCATTCCCAAGAAAGGAAATGCAAAAAAGCAAAATAGTTGTCTGAGAAGGCCATACAAATAGCTAAGAAAAGAAGAGAAGCTTAAGGCAAAGGAGACAAGGAAAGACATACCCATTTGAATGCAAAGTTCCAAAGAATAGCATAAGAAAGACTTCCTCAGTGATCAATGCAAAGAAATAGAGGAAAACAATAGAATGGGAAAGACTAGAGATCTCGTCAAGAAATTAGAGATACCAAGGGAACATTTCATGCAAAGATGAGCACAATAAAGGATGGAAACGGCATGGATCTAACAGAAGCAAGAGATGTTAATAAGAGGTGGCAAGAATACACAGAACTATGAAAAAAGATCTTAATGACGCAGATAATCACGATGCTGTGATCACCCACCTAGAGCCAGACATCCTGGAATGCAAAGTCAAGTGGGCCATAGGAAGCATCACTACGAACAAAGCAAATGGAGGTTATGGAATTCCAGTTGAGCTATTTCAAATCCTAAAAGATGATGCTGTGAAAGCTCACCACTCAATATGCCAGCATTTTTGGAAAAATCATCAATGGCCACAGGACTAGAAAAGCTTAGTTTTCATTCCAATCCCAAAGAAAGGCAATGCCAAAGAATGCTTAAACTACTGCACAATTGCACTCATCTCACGTGCTAGCAAAGTAGTGTGCAAAATTTTCCAAGCCAGGCTTCAATAGTATGTGAACCATGAATTTCCAGATATTCAAGTTGGATTTAGAAAAGGTAGAGGTACCAGAGATCAATTTTCCAACATCTATAGGATCATCAAAAATGCAAGAGAATTCCAGAAAAATATCTACTTCTGCTTTATTGACTGCATCACATCCTTTGACTGAGTGGATCACAACAAACTGTGGAAAGTTCTTCAAGAGATGGGAATACCAGACCACCTGAGCTGCCTCTTGAGAAATCTGTATGCAGGTCAAGAAGAAACAGTTAGAACTGTACATTGAACAATAGATTGGTTCCAAATTGGGAAAGGAGTACATCAAGGTTGTATATTGTCACTGTGCTTATTTAACTTATATGCAGAGCACATCATGGGAAACTCTGGACCAGATGAAGCATGAGCTGGAATCAAGATTGCCAGGAGAAATATCAATAACCTCAGATATGCAGATGACACCACATTTATGGCAGAAAGAAACAGAGAACCAGAGAGTCCCTTGATGCAAGTGAAAGAGGAGAGTGAAAAAGTTGGCTTAAAAACTCAACATTCAGAAAACTAAGATCATGGCATCTGGTCCCATCACTTCATGACAAATAGATGGTGAAACAATGGGAACAATCAGAGAATTTACTTTTTTTGGCTCTAGTGTTGCTGCAGATGGTGACTGCAGCCATGAAATTAAAACACACTTGCTCCTTGGAAGAAAAGCTATGACCAACCTAAACAACATATTAAAAAGCAGAGATATTACTTTACTAACAAAAGTCTGTATAGTCAAAGCTATGGTTTTTCCAGTAGTCGTGTATGGATGTAAAAGTTAGACTCTATAGAAAGCTGAGCACCAAAAAGTTGATGCTTTTGAACCCTGGTGTTGGAGAAAACTCTCAAGAGTCCCTAGGACAGAAAGGAGATCAAACTGTCAGTCCTAAAGGAAATCAGTACTGAATATTCATTGGAAGGACTGATGCTGAAGCTGAACCTCCAATATTTTGGCCACCTGATGCAAAGAACTGACTCACTGGAGGAGACTCAGATGCTTGTAAAGACTGAAGGCAGAAGGAGAAGGGGACAACAGAGGATGAGATGGTTGGATGGCATCACCAAATCAACGGACCTGAATTTAGACATGGTTGGGGAGTTGAAGGACAGGGAACCTTGGAGTCCTGCAGTCATGGGTTCACAAAGAGTTGGACAAGACTGAGCAACTGAAATGAACTGAAAATCATATTTTGTTTTTTTTTAATAACAAGTGTACAAATGTTTATAGCAGCCTTTTTATACTCATTTTATTTATTCACATCAATTCTGAGTTAATCTGCTATGCACAGTTATTTTCTTTTAGCCTAATTTTAAAAACATAAGTTAGCTTACTTTTGAAAATTCAGTTGGGTATCATGTATGCAGTTGGGTATCATGAAACATTAACAAAATCAAACTCACCATAATCCTCATAACTTAGATTCCCAGATTCATTTCTGCCACCCCAACATGCTATGTTGTTTCTCTTTTCTCTTCTCTTCATTACCTTATTCCTGAAGGTTATGCTGTGTGTTCTCAGTCATGTTCGATTCTCTGCAACTCTATGGACTGTAGCCTACCAGGCTGCTCTGTCCATGGAATTTTTCAGGCATGAGTACTGGAATGAGGCTGCTATTTCCTTCCCTACAGGTTAATATCATTTGAGAAAATGTACTTAATATCATTGAATGGGATCCTGAGAGATAAAAGAAATAAATGCACATGTTAATATACTATATGCTTACCTGAGTCTTTTAGAGAAGGAAATGGCAACCCACTCCAGTGTTCTTGCCTGGAGAATCCCAGGGACGAGGGAGCCCACTGGGCTGCCGTCTCTGGGGTTGCACAGAGTTGGACACGACTGAAGCTACTTAGCAGCTACCTGAGTCTTTAAACATTTTAAAGTTAAAATTCACATAATCTAACTCCAGAGTGATTGCTTTGTCCAAACATAACCCAAAAATTTGAGAAATGCCAAATTTTCCTTGTATTATTTAAGCAGCATATAGTGTGGATGGGTATAGAGTTCAGAATGACACTTTGTAAACTTTGCTATCCAATCTTTTTCTTTCACTTCACTTTCTTAAAGAAAAGAAAAATTTTCTCAATATTTTTTGGCTAACTCTAGCCCCAACGCTTTATTTCTTCTGTATTTCACCTTATCTATATTAGGTCACCCTCGATTTTTCTTTTCTTTTTTTTTCTTTTTCACTATAACAGCAGTCTACAGCTGTTGTGATAAATGGCAGAATTCTTCTCAGAGAAAATGGCAGGCAGACAGTCCAGGGTAGATGAAAGAAGAAAAATCAGCAGTCAAGGACATTTAAAGTCCAGGAACTCTCAAAATAAATGTTTGCCTATTCATGCTTATTAATTTCCAGTATTATTCTACTTAATGAAATACTTAGAGTATGTTAATTTAAAACTCTAAGACAGAAACTAACAGTAAAATCCTTCCTTCTTTGTGAACAAAAATGGTGTTAATTGCAAGCTCTTAAAGGTATTAAGTGAATATGAACAGCTTTGGAACTTCTCTATTCTCTTTCTAAATACAGAACTAAATGAATGAAAAATAGGAACCTTATTTCATCATGTTTCTAGTTCATAAAAACTATTCTTGCCTCAAAAATCTGGATTTGAACAAGCAAATCCAGTTTTTCTTCTTTCTGTAACTGTCCTGTGTGCAGCAAATACATGGGATCCTGTGTTGAAATAGTCTGATCTTCTCTTCCTGGAAGAATATAATCTGTTAATTTCTGTGAAGTTCACAAAGAATCATCACCACTATTAGGAAGGGCCAAAAGTTTATATAAGTTTGCTATTCTCTTCATTATGGGTAAGTCCACAGTCTGGATGAAGGATAACTGAGGTCACTATCATTATGTTAGAAATTAGCTCTGGACTTGAAAAAAGGGGTTTGGAAGAAATAATGCAAGGAGAACATGCTTTACTGAAAGTGTTTGCAGTTTAGTGCTTGGCTTCTACTGGTGGAGAGCTAAGGTTAAAATCAGACACACTAGAAATTCAGGCAAGCAATGCATGTCTGGTGGTCAAAATGTTTCCATAGTGACAAGCTCTCCATTAGATACAGTGGAACTGGCCAGCCTGACTTCTAAGACTGTCTTGGTTAAACAGCAGGCCTAAGACCCATTCAGGAAGGAGGAGAAAGCATATTGCTTGAAGAAGTTTCCAACTTAATACTCATGGAACACCAAAGAGTTAAATCCTTCCTCTAGCCCCCTAGTTACAAAATATTAAGGTCCACGTTCTTAGTCTCATTCCATATTGAAGATTTTTATTTTTCCATGGGAACCCGCTTCAAGAACTGTGCCCAGGTGTGACACTTTTGGGCTTCTCAGGGGGCGCTAGTGATAAAGAACATGCTTTGGACAGTTTTTTAGTAGCAGGGGTAGGGGGGCCCTGCTCTGTGATAATGTGGAAATGCAGGACAACTTTCCTTTGCAAACTTTATTGTCACATATACGATTTTTCTTTCCAGAAACAAAAGAAAGCTCAAAAGCAACAACACAGCGATTCAATTGCAATTAAATCCATAAGGGAGAATAAAATAAAACCACTTTGACCATTTTCTCCATATTCTAGGACTATATAAAGCTTTTGTTTTCTTTTATTAAAACATTAACTTCCATATTTGAAGTGAACAGTAATCTCTGAGCTATCCAAGTCATGGTTAGAAATAGTGGTGCATACCTTGGATAAGTTCAGTTCAGTCGCTCAGTCATGAGTCATGAGTTCAGTCGCTCAGTCGCTCTTTGCGACCCTATGAATCGCAGCACGCCAGGCCTCCCTGTCCATCACCAACTCCCGGAGTTCACTCAAACTCATGTCCATTGAGTCGGTGATGCCATCCAGCCATCTCATCCTCTGTCGTCGCCTTCTCCTCCTGCCCCCAAACCCTCCCAGCTTGGATAAGTGCACTTTAAAAC
>NW_011494929.1:1854725-1873766 GCF_000754665.1 Bison bison bison
ATATTGAATAAACCTTAGCATAGAGGAACATGTTTCTTTGAAGAGGCAAAAATATCTTGAAAACACAGGAATACAGAATTTCACCAATTTGGGTAGTCTCTTTTCTGACTCTTACTAAACTTTAATTATAACAGAGTTAGATATTCCTCAAGGCTCACTGATGTCATTTGTATGAAAAGTTCATTAAGAACAGTTCCAAAGTTTATTCAAGCTTTATTTATTCAAACATTATTCCATGTGTTGTGAAGTTAACAGAGAAAAGCAGCTTTAAAATATCCACAGCAGTACCTATTGCAAACGGAATTTTGCTTTTAATCTTTACTTATTATTCTCAATTTTTCAACACTATAGCTAATAGTTCTACTGTGAATAATATATAACAGTTTTATAACTATTTTAATTCAAATGTATTTATAAGCTTAATAGCTACTCAGGCAAGCTATTATTAGCACTTTCACCAAATATGTTAGATTTCAAGCAGCCCATTGAAAGCACCATTGCTACCTTAGAACATATGAAGAGATAGGAAGGTATATGACAAGGATGAGTCAGTGATTATATGAATAAGTACAGACAAACTCAAATTTATCCATGGTATAGCATATTAAATTGTTGAAATGCAACTTATTTTGAAACATGAATTTTAAAACAAATTATATTAATTCCCAAATACTCCATTTCACAACCTTAGTTTGGAAAACACTAATGACATCTGAGTGTACCCAGAGGGAAAAATCACTTAATTCTACAGGTACATTATTAAATACTCTTCTTTGCTTTTTACATTCTATGAAAATTTGAAACGTCAGTGCCTGACTGAGGGCTTTACTTCTTAACATAATCTTTTTCTTACATATTCCTTTCATTTGCAACCTGCGTCTTGTGTAAGTATCATTTCCAACTACTCCATTAACCTTGATCCCTTCTAATCTGTCACCAGGCATACTTCCAGGGAGTTCTTTCACGGTCGTACTTCTTAAATGTCTAATGTGACACTTAATCACATTTTATAGAAGCTAAACACAATCTCAACATTGTATTTACTCAATTATCTTCACCATTGGGTAGCCAGGTAATTCGAGCTCACATGTTAACTCACTTCAGACATGTCTGACTCTGTGTGACACCATGGACTGTAGCCCACCAGGCTCCTCTGTCCGTGGGATTATCCAGGCAAGAATACTGGAGTGGATTGTCATGCCCTTCTCTGGGGATATCCCTGACACAGGGATCAAACCCATGTCTGTTACATCTCTTGCATTGGCAGGCAGATTCTTTATCACAGGCGCCACCTGAAAAGACCCAAAAGTGTCACATGCTAAGTTGTTTCTGACTCTGTGAATTAAATTAACCTAATTCGAGTTCATAGATATAAATAAATATAGATTAACTTGTTTAGTTATCTACACATCAGCTACAGTTTTACCAAATTACAATATTCTGTGATGTTATATTTAGCTCTAGGTATTAAAACAAACATATTAAAAAGAAAAACAAAATTTGTGAAGTATAAGCCTGATTAACTATTAATTTGTTGATTGAAAAAAATCTCTCTGCATATCTATTTTTTTTATTTCAGTTTTCTCTTTTTTCTTTTTAAGTTCTGGTCAGTGTAATCACCATATTTTTCAGTAACTGATTTTAATTTCACCTCACATTTAGAAACAGGTATTTCATTTGTTTAATTTTGAGAATATTTATGACCATTATATCTATTACTGTGGGCACGAATCCCTTAGAAGAAATGAAGTAGCCCTCATAGTCAACAAAAGAGTCTGAAATGCAGTACTTGTGTGCAGTCTAAAAAATGAAAGAAAGATCTTGGTTCTTTTCTAAGGCAAACCATTCAATATCACAGTAATCCAAGTCTATGCCCCAACCAGTAATGCTGAAGCAGCTGAAGTTGAATGGTTCTCTGAAGACCTACAAGATCTTCTAGAACTAACACCCAAAAAAGTCCTTTTCATCATGTGGGACTGAAATACAAAAGTAGGACGTTAAAAGATACCTGGAGTAGAAGACAAGTTTGGCCTTTCAGTACAAAACCATGATGCTAATAGAAGGCAGAAGGAGATAGAAGGCAGGAGGAGAAGGGGACGACAGAGGATGAGATGATTGGATGGTATCACTGACCCAAGGGATTTGAGTTTGAGCAACTTGGGGAGATGATGAAGGACAGGGAAGCCTGGCCTACTGTAGTCCATGGGGTCGCAAAAGTCAGACATGACTGAGTGAACAACAATGAGAACATTTTACTCTAATAGCAATCTTATATGAAGATTTTACCACCTTCTGAATTATCTTCATGCCAATTCCTTAATTCTATGGGTGAAATCTCCAACCAGTCCTTCATGGAAACTCATTCGGTTTTTCAACGCTGCTTGTATATTATTTCAAATAATCAGCAAAAGTCCTCTCTTGAAGAGAAATTTTAGTGGTATTGTTACTACTGCAAGCCAATATCCATTGTGTATGAAATATTTTGTTGTTGTATGCTAGCAGAAAGAACTGAACCCAAAACCAAAGATTAAAACAAAAAAAAAATCATCTTAAAAGTTCAAGTTTGGCATTTAGATAAATCTGGAAATAGATTTGCCTAAATGAATAGATAATGGATGATTTTAGATTATTTCTGTGTTCTGTGCTTTTCATGCATGATGTGACTGAGATTCTTTCCAAGCCATTTACACAAGCCTCCTTTTAACTGTGTACTTTTAATATATCTGTAATGAGTTTTTTTTTTTTTTTCCCCTTGGAAACAAATAAAAAACCCCAGAAAACTGCATATTTGATACAGCTGTGGACAGCGTCCTTAACAAATAATTCAATAGCTCTCTGGCACACATGTGATAAAGTTGACAATTTTAAACTGTCTATTAAACTAGAATTATCTTTGAATTTGTACTTTTATTATGTAGAAAAAATGAGATAAAGCTATTCAAAGCCATTCATCTTTAGACACAGTTGAACTGTGTTATAGGAAGATATGAATTTGGGATTACTGTTGAGATGATATTGTTTTAAATTCTAAGGTGAGAGAAACTGTTTCTTAATTATAAACCTCATAAATATTGGAATTGCTCATATTTCCTAGCTTGTTAACTAACCATAAAATAGTCTGGAGGACTTTGCATAATTTGGTATAGTTGAATTTACTGGAGCAATCACTTAGTGAAGAATTTTTAACCACCAAAATGAGGAGATACCATTTTCTCAAAGTATTTACATAACACCAACATGTACTTTGGTCCTATGTATGTGTGTGCTGACTACAGTCCCACTCTTTGAGCCCTCTAGAGCTGTAGCCTACCTAGCTCCTCTGTCCATGAGATTTTCTAGGCAAGGATACTGGAGTGGGTTGCCATTTCCTACTCCAAACTTGGCCTGCAAGAATGTAATTTCATGCTATTGCATTCTCATTTAGTGTAGTTGATTCATACAAGGAAGTTTTACTTCATCAAAAATTTTTATATTATGTCTTTCAATACAAACTAAATTTTGCTCTTATATCATACTATCTTATAGTATCAATAAAAACTCATGAGCTTGAAGTACACCATGATACTGAGATTTCTAATATTTTTCCTTTTCAAAGAGCTATCTCACTCACCCTAAACAGAAAATCATTTTTTTTTCCCATTTGTGAAATGATCAGATGATCTATTTAAAACAACAAATTGTAATAAGTCTTTGGAATAACGAAGTTTAACTATTATAATATTATGCATGAGCAGTTCAATTTTCTTCAGGTAGTCTCATAAAGAATCATACATTGTCATTATACTTAGTAATTATGTTGGAAAATATAATTATACATTATAATGCATTTTTAGTATTACAAGTAATTAAACTAAAAAACAATTACTCTACGAATAATTCATTTCTTTTTTAAAAATCTTTTTTTTAAGTAGTTGATATCAAAGAATTTTAGAGACTTTAAAAGGAACAAAGAGCCAAGTAGGGATTCTATTTGTTGTTGTTTAGTCTCTAAGTCAGTCCAACTCTCTTAAGACCCATGGACTTTAGCCCACTAGGTTCTTTCATTCATGGAATTCTCCAGGCAAGAATATCAGAGTGGATTGTCATTTCCTAATCCACAGGACTCTATTAAAACTACAATATTTTAGTAGTTCTGTAAAGGAAATTTAGAATATTATGTAAATATATCATGTAATTTAAGGTCTATGCTTAAATGATGTGGAACTCTTGCTTTGACAGCAATATTTTGACTCTGAGAATGCCCTTGGCAGAGAAGAGGACACATAGAAAATGCACATGAAATACATTAGCCCTCTGACACCTACATAATTTCTCTATATGCAAGATTTCATTGTAAAAAGTATCTTGACCTTGCACCACTGTACTTGATTTCTATCTATACACTTTTGTGACTCAGTTGTATTTATTATGATTATTTCAGGTGATTTGGAATAATTTTGCAATTGGAATTTATCCCACCTCTTTTTCGGTTGTCTAAACTTGCAGAAAACTTGGTGTTTTCTTAAACTCTTTTTTGGTTGTCTAAACTTGCAGGCAACGTGGTGTTAGAGAAGACTCTTAAGAGTCCCTTGGACTGCAAGGAAATCAAACCAGTCAATCCTAAAGGAAATCAGTCCTGAATATTCATTGGAAGGACTCATGCTGAAGCTGAAACTCCAATCCTTTGGTCACTTGATGCAAAGAACTGACTCACTGGAGAAGACCCTGATGCTTGGAAAGACTGAAGGTGGGAGGAGAAGGGGACAACAGAGGATGAGATGGTTGGATGGCATCCCCGACTCAATGGACATGAGTTTGAGCAAGCTGTAGGAGTTGGTGATGGACAGGGAGGCCTGGCCTGCTGCAGTCCATGAGGTTGCAAAGAGTCAGACACGACTGAGTGAACTGAACTGGACTGAAACTTGCAGAATATGATTAGAAATTTTAAGAATTTTAAGCCTCTTTTGATTATAATAGCTAACATATTGGGTTGGCCAAGAAGCTCATTTGGATTTTTCTTTAAGATGTTACAGAATACCCAAATGAACTTTTCACCAACCCAATATATTGAGTTCACCTTATGTTTTAGAATAGAGCTTCTTACTACATCATTTTTATTCTCACAAAAATTACCACTAGAAAGCCTTTTTTTTTTTTTGGTAAGGAAACCTAAGCTTAGCAAGATTACACTACTTGCTCAAATAACTTGCAAATAATGAAAGAGTTTGAACCCAGGTGGTTCAATCCAAGAGGATGCTATTTTAACCTCTATATTATAGTATGCCCTCAGATTTTACCAAACATTTCTATAATTGAGTGAGAAATATCCAAATTAGTTAATAATGACTATCAAAGAGAACTGGATTGTAGCTACACTGTGTTACATCATTCATTGGACAGTATATATCTAGTAAAATTTTAGATGATAAATGGATAGATTTTTTAAATAGACATTTCTCGCATAACAAACATATTCAGTTAAGAACAGTTTCATGACAATATACACTATATTTAGAAGTACTCTGATTCCATGAACTTTTTTTTATGATGCAAACTCATTTTGTTTCCATTCTACTGACTCCAAATGTTGAAGCTGACCACTTTGAGGCTTTAACTCAGTAGCATTCCAATTAGCTCATTATGGACCAACCATCTCCACTTCTCTTATAACAGTAAAGAAAGGGCATAGGCTTGAAATACAGCAGACACAAGTCTAAGTCTTTATTCTGCTACTGCTAATTTTGTAAGGTTAAATAATGGCTTAAGTTGTCTGGTATATAAACACAAGTCATCTCCCCAAAATTAATGTATCATTTCTAAAACATTGATAATACTGTCACATTGAACCATATATATGAAATCTTCACAGGGATTATGTTGAGTACTCAGTTGATATCAGCAAATAAAATAAGTGAATTATCTGAAACTTATCAGCTAAATAAGTTTCAGATATGTTTTCAAACAAGTGTTTAAATAAGAACATTCTCTTTAGCAGTGCACCAAAGAGTGGTATACAGACAGCAAAATCTTCCAGCAAGAACATATATAAAATTGTTAAATTGCATTCTTGGGATGACTATGAATATTATTAAATATGCAAAAATGTTAGGATATTGCAGGCAAATGTCTCCCTCTCCTTACCATCAAAGAAAACACAAATAGTACATTTGAGCATAGATCCCTAGAAAATCATCCTAAGTTATGAAATGTACATAATTACTTTTATGGAACTCTATTTAAAAGAAAATTAGTCTTGAAATAAAAGAAAAGAGATCTATGTTAGTGGAGAAAATCAAAAATCATGAAATAGAATGAAGAAAAGAAAAATAATTACTTAAATAATATGTGAACAAAAAATAGAATTTAATTTCTACTACTAGTGAGAAAAGAGTTTTCCATTCATCTCAATTGCTTACCATTCCAGATATTTATACTTAGCCATCCATCTCTCTTTAGCTTTAGTGGACAATCTTCATGATGTGATTAAATTACATTTAGCTTCTGTTTGTATTCATCCTGTAACAAGCCTCAGATTGATCCTTGTGTACTGTCAACATCCATGAATCTAATGGACAGTAGCAATAAAATTTTCCACATAAATTGCAATTAACATTTTTACTTTAGTTTGAGCAAATGGAAACATTGTGGCTGAAATATAAATTAGCATCTGCTTTGAAGTAAACCCTGTTGTGTTCCAGTGAGGCTTCACAAAATGTATCAACAAATTTTAACAAGACTGGCCCTGTAAAATACTGAATTATTCAGTTTAGTCAGAATGTTTGTTTAATCTGCCATTTTTGACATCTGATGAGTTATGAGACTCAGGACCCCAACTGTTGAAACAAAATCACATATTCACTATTTAGAACATTTTCCATTTGTAGGGTATGCAGCAATGTGTGCTTGTCTTAGCAAATTCAATAGCCTGAGAAGCCCTGTTTAGTAAAGAAGAGGTACATAATTTGTGGGAATCAGTGAAAAATTGAAAATATGGGACACATTTATCAAAAGTTATTAAGAATTTTAAAATGGTAACAGTTGGGTAAAACTTTGACATGCGGATCCTTGTGACAATATATACAGGTCACAAGCCCATGAAGCTGGCCCTGGATTTTGTTCACATCACCTGGCCTTAAGAATTATGCTGGAAATATGATCTGCAGTTACTTTATAGCAGATGTAAATAAATTGCATTTTAAGCAACTACTTCTCCCTGGTTTAGGTTCTTGTATAGCAATCTAATAATTCAAACCTTTGATGGTATCAGTATGCCAAAAAAGAAAAAGAAATAGAAATTTGGACAATCATCTAGTTATTTCAAGCCTCAAACTCATACTTCTACTTGACATTATGGGAAAAACTGAGCATTAATCGGATTACTTAAATTGTTATATATTTTTAGATTCTAGATTGCTATTATTATATATTACATGAATTGACTTAAGCTTTTATATTACAGTTCAATTTTTAGCTATTTGTTATCTTTGTTGTAATTATTTGAACTCTTACTTATGTGTAATATTACCTTAGTTTTTGCAGTGTGTAATATTAACTATTAATATGTGCAATATGCTTGTCATTTTATAATATGCTAAATCCCTATATAAATACAAATAGAAAGATAGTTGGATGGATACATAGATAGATAGACAATAGATGTACATGCATGCCAAATCACTTCAGTTGTGTCCAACTCTTTGCAACCCTATGGACCATAGTCCACCAGGCTTCCATCTCCATGGAATTCTCCAAGCAAGAATACTAGAGTGGGTTGTCATGCCCTCCTCCAGGACATCTTCCTGACCCAGGAATTGAATTCACATCTCTTACATCTCCTGCATTGGCAAGAAGGCTCTTAACCTGGGAAGCCAAGATAGAAGATAATAGGTACATAGACATAAATATATGATTAATAGACAGATGAATAGATAAATAGATAATAGTTATTTACTCCAAGTTGAATTTAATTCTACCCCTGAGATCAAATAAGAGTCCCTCAATTTCTAATTCCGTGAGAAGCAATATACTTCCAAATGACTTTTGTTCTGTTTTTAGGATCCCCTCTGGCTCCAGGAATGTTTTTTTCTGAAACATACTGACCCATACTTGCAGGTCAGTACCAAATTTAGCACACATGCACCCTCCCCAAAAGCTAATTACACAGGAAAACAATATTAATGTGATTTCCACTTCTAGCCATGATGGAATTACTGAGATATATTTCACTCCTCATCATAAAGAATAATTAGACCAAATGTAATGAAAATGATTTCTACTACTCAATAACAGATAATGCAGAGCAAAGAGTGGTAAGAAAAGGAAAAGAAAAAAAAAAATGAACTGAGTTTGTGTTTCCTGAGCGTCAAAGCTCAGGGATAAAGGAACTGATCAGTTTAGCAGTCCCTCTGAGTTGAAGGGATCCCTTTCCTGGTCATGCCCTGTCTTCAGGACATTCAGCACCATTGATGCTAATGCTTATGATTTGTTCCTGGGTCAGAAGAGCTGAGGGCTTTCAGTTCTGGTTTATAACTATCAGTTAACCCAGGGAGTCTGCCCTTCAGATGTATGGTTTTATCAGCCACCTGTTCCTTCCCTCTGGGAACCAAATTGCTCCCAAACTCTCCTCCCATTCACCTACAAGAGCAGTTTATTTCTTTTCTCCACAGCAGTATCCTGAGATAATAAGATTTTTATGTGTTCTCTATGGGTAGAGGCCATTTTCTTCCTTCCTCCACAAGTAGTTGATTTTTAACTGTACCAGGAATCCCAGGTAGCACTAGAGGTAAAGAACCCACCTGCCAATGCACGAGGCATAAGAGACATGGGTTTGATCCCTGGGTTGGGAAGATGCCACAGAGGAGGAAATAGCAACAAACTCCAGTGTTTTATCTGAAGAATTGGATGGACAGAGGAGATGGCAGGCTACAGTCCATTAGGTTGCAATGAGTCAGACACAGCTGAAGGGACTTAGCAAAGACACATGCCTCCAGATGCAAATATTTCCCGCCCCTACCACAACAGTTTGGGCTTCGCTGGTGCCACGTAGTAAAAAAAAAAAAAAAAAAATCTGCCTGCACTATAGGAGATGTAGGAGGTATGGTTTTGATCCCTGGGTCAGGAGGATCCTGGAGGAAGGCATGACAATCCACTGCAGTATTGTTACTTAGAGCATCCCATGGACAGAGTCCACAGGACTGGAAAAAGTCACTTTTCATTCCATTCCCAAAGAAAGGCAATGCCAAAGAATGTTCAAACTTCCCAACAACTGCACTCATCTGGCACACTAGCAAAGTAATTCTCAAAATTCTCCAAGCCAGGCTTCAACAGTATGTGAATCAAAAACTTCCAGATGTTCAAGCTGGATTTTAAAAAGGCAGAGGAACCAGAGATCAAATTACAAAAGTCCTTTGGATCATAGAAAAATCAAGAGAGTTCCAGAAAAA
Organism: Bison bison bison; assembly: GCF_000754665.1. Lineage (NCBI taxonomy): Eukaryota > Metazoa > Chordata > Mammalia > Artiodactyla > Bovidae > Bison > Bison bison. Next base: position 1,864,148 of record NW_011494929.1, read on the forward strand.
CATCTGCTTCTGCTTTACTGACTATGTCAAAGCTTTTGACTGTATGGATCACAAAAAACTCTGGAAAATTCTCAAGAGATGGGAGTACCAGCCCACCTTATCTGCCTCCTGAGAAATCTGTATGCAGGTCAAGAAGCAACAGGTAGAACTGGACATGGAACAACAGACTGGTTCCTAATCAGGAAAGGAGTACTTCAAGGTGGTATATTGTTACCCTGCTTATTTAATTTATGTGCAGAGTGCATCATGCAGAATGCCATGCTTGATGAAGTACAAGTTGGAATCAAGATTGCCAGGAGAAATATCAATAACCTCAGATATGCAGATGACACCACCCTTATGGCAGAAAGCGAAGAGGAACTAAAGATCCTCTTGATGAAAGTGAAAAAGTTGGTTTAAAACTCAACATTCACAAAACAAAGATCACAGCATTTGGTCCCATCACTTCATGGTAAATAGATGGAGAAATGATGGAAACAGTGACAGTCTTTATTTTCTTAGGCTCCAAAATCACTGCAGATGGTGACTACAGCCATGAAATTAAAATACACTTGCTCCTTGGAAGAAAAGCTATGACCAACCTAGACAACATATTAAAAAGTAGACACATTACTTTACTGACAAAGGTCTATATAGTCAAAGCTATGGTTTTTCCAGTAGTCGTGTATGGATGTGAGAGTTGGACTATAACGAAAGCTGAGCACCAAAGAATTGATGCTTTTGAAGTGTGGTGTTGGAGAAGACTCTTGAGAGTCCCTTGGACTGCAAGGAGATCCAACCAGTCCATCCTAAAGGAGATCAGTCCTGAATATTCATTGGAAGGATGAAACTCCAATACTTTGGCCCCCTGATGTGAAGAACTGACTCATTAGAAGAGGCTCCCATGCTGGGAAAGATTGAAGGCAGGAGGAGAAGGGGATGACAGAAGATGAGATGATTGCTTGGCATCACCAACTTGATGAACATGAGTTTGAGCAAGCTCTGGGAGATGGTGAAGGACAGGGAAGCCTAATGTGATGCAGTCCATTGGGCTGCAAAATTTGGACATGAATGAGTGATTGGAACAATAATGAAAGACTTAAACCTTTTTAAAATTTTTAACGGGAGGATAATTGATTTTTAAAATTGTTTTGACTTCTGAAATACAGCAGTGTGAAATAGCCGTAAGTATACATATTTCCCCTCCCTCTTGAACTTCCTCCCCACCCCTCAACCCATCCCACACCTTTAGGTTGTCACAGAGCACTAGGTTGAGCTCTTGTGCCTATGCAACAGCTTCTACTGGTTATCTATTTTACACATGGAGCTATAGATATATCAATGCTACTCTTTCAATTTACCTACCTTTTCCTTTCCCTGATGGGATATTCTTTGAAAACTAGAAATAAAATACCATTTGACCCAAGAAACCCACTCCTGGACATATACCCTGATAAAACCATATTTAAAAAGACACACATGCCCCTATGTTCATAGAAGCACTATTTACAAGAGCTAGGACACAGAAGCAGCCTAGATGTTCATCAACAGATGAATGGACAAGGAAGTTGTGTACATATACCCAATGAAATATTATTTAGCCATAAAAAGGAACACATTTAAGTCAGTTCTAGTGAGGTGAATGAACTGAGAGCCTGTTATACAGAGTGAAGTAAGTTGAAAGAGAAAAGCAAATTTTGTATATTAATGCTATATATTGAATCTAGAAAAATGGCTCTGGGATGAAACTATTTGCAGGGCACGAATAGAGACACAGACATAGAGAACAGACTTTGCATACTTATTTAAAAAAATTTTTTTTAGTGGTTTTTGCCATACATTGACATGAGTCAGCCATGGGTGTACATGTGTTCCCCATTCTGAACCCCCCTCACACCTCCCTCCCCATTCCATCCCTTAGGGTCATCCCAGTGCACCAGCCCTGAGCACCCTGTCTCATGCATGGAACCTGGACTGGCGATCTATTTCACATATGATAATATACATGTTTCAATGCTATTCTCTCAAATCATCCCACCGTCACCTTCTCCCACAAAGTCCAAAAGTCTGTTCTTTACATCTGTGTCTCTTTTGTTGTCTCACATATAGGGTCATCATTACCATCTTTCTAAATTCCATATATATGCATTAATATACTGTATTGGTTTTTTTTCCTTATGACTTACTTCACTCTGTATAATAGGCTCCAGTTTCATCCACCTTATTAGAACTGATTTCATTGTGTATATGTACCACAGCTTTCTTATCCATTCATCTGCCAACGGACATCTAGGTTGCTTCCATGTCCTGGCTATTGTAAACAGTGCTGTGATGAACACTGGGATACATGTGTTTCTTTCAATTCTGGCTTCTTTGGTGTGTATGCCCAGCAGTGGGGTTGCTGGGTCATATGGCAATTCTATTTCTAGTTTTCTAAGGAATCTCCACACTGTTCTCCTTAGTGGCTGTACTAGTCTGCATTCCCACCAATAGCGTAAGAGGGTTTCCTTTTCTCCACACCCTCTCCAGCATTTATTGTTTATAGACATTTTTATAGCAGCCATTCTGACCAGTGTGAGATGGTGAAGGTGGTTTTGATTTGCATTTCTCTGTGGATTCTTCTTTTATAACAACTATTCACCTTTCATAATTTTGTTGGAATTTCTTATGTACTATTGTTTGCCTTACTATTCGATTTGTCTTTCTAGGTTTAACTTTTCTATTCCGTTCCTGTTATTTTACTTTGTATTATATAAGGTACAAAATAGGAATATACACACATGAACATATAAAGCTGCTAAATTTAGCCTGATAGACCTTGTTGCAATGATTTATTGGAGGTACTCAGGCTATCTGCAGAGATCCTTATTTATGTATTATCCATGTCATATTCCAATATACAATGTTGAGGGGTTTATATTCAAAGTGCATAAAGACTCATACAACCCAATAACAAATGAATAGATTTAAGAAAAAAGAAAAATTGGTAAGGGACCTTGTCAGGGAAGGTTTAACAGGAGGATTCCTATGTGCTGTTTCTCATAAATCCTCTGTTCCTTATCAGTTTCTGGCAACAGAAACAAGTGGAATGGCAAGCTGCTCCCAGGACTGAGATCATAGGATGAGACAAGCATGAATCTACTTCAGTAAACATTCTCCTTACGACAAAACTGCTTAGTCTCAATCCTCTTTCTTAAGATATGAATTGTCTCCTGACCTCATGACCATTGTTAATCCCTTGGTAACAGTTGCTGCACGTTTGGTTTTCTGATCTTTATCATTGTCAAAAGAAATTCCTTGTACAACAGCCTATATATACTCACAGAAAGATCATTAAAGCACCTTTGCTCCATCAGAGCTTGGGTCTCCATGTCTTTCTTTCTTTCTCTCTCTCTCCCCCTCCCTCTGGCTAATTCTCTTTAGTGTAGAAACCCACCAAGCTCATTCTCCTGCCTGGGCTTTCAAGACTCATCTAGAGGGTGCCCTGTGCCTTCGTGAGCAGTACAAGCCCTGTTCTAGGGTTTTATTGGTTCTCTGCATAAACCAGGGAATATTAGCTTCTTTCTCTCCTTCACTTTCTTATCGTCAACTCTGGACCACCAGGTTCTGGTCCATTAAAGGACCACAACAGGACCTGAATAGACAATAAAAGGTATAAATGGCCAACAGATACATGGAAATCTGCTCAACTTCACTAAAATTCAGGGAACTGTAAATAAAAATCACAATGAGACTTTACTTCATACTGTTAGAGTGATTATCAAAAAAAAAGAAGAAGAAGAAGAAATAACAAGTGGTGATGAGGGTACAGAGAAAGGGAAGCATTATACATTGTTGTTGGGAATGAAAATTGCTGCGGTGATTATAAGAGACAATGTGAAGTTTCTGAAAAAGCTTAAAATACAACTACCATATGATCTATCAATCTCACTTCTGTGTTTATATCCAAAGGAAATGAAATCAGTATCTCAAAGAGATATCTGCACTCTTAAGTGAATGTAGCATTGTTTCCAGTAGCCAATATATGGAAATAGCCTGTCTGTCAACAGATAAATGAATGGAGGCAAAAACTATGTATATAGTGAAATAATATTCAGCTAGAAAAGAGAAGGAAATCTACCATGTAATAACATGGAAGAACCTGGAAGACACTATCTTTTGTGAAATACACCAGTCACAGAAAGACAAATACTGTACAATATCACTTATATGTGGAATTGAAAAGAGTTGAGCTCATAGAAGAAGAGAGCTGATTGATGGTTTCTTGGGGCTGAGGGTGAGGAAAATAGAGAGACTTAGATCAGAGGCTATGTATTTTCAGTTATAAGTTGACTATTTTCTAGAGAGCTAATATACAGCATGTGCAGACTGTTGCTTCAGTTGTCCCCAACCCTTTGAGATACTATGGACTGTAGCCCACCAGGCTCCTCTCCCCATGGTATTCTCCAGGCAACAATACTGGAGTGGGTTGTATGACTTCCTCCAGGGGATCTTCCTGACCCAGGCATCAAACCTGCATCTTTTATTTCTCCTCCTTTGGCAGGCAGTTCTTTACCACTAGTGCCACAAGGGAAGCCCAATATACAGCATGACTATGGTTAATACACGGGCTTCTCTCCTGGCTCAGATGGTAAAGACTCTGCCTGCAGTGCAGGAGACCCAGGTTCAATCTTTGGATCAGGAAGATCCCATGGAGAAGGGAATGACTACCGACACCAGTATCCTTGCCTGGAGAATTCCATGGACAGGGGAGCCTGATGGGCTAGAGTCCATGGAGTCGCAAAGAGTAAGAAATAACAGAGCGACTAACACTAACTAACGATGGTTAACATACTGTAGCATATACTTGAAATTTGCTGAAAAGGTAGATATTAATTGTTCTTGCTGCTGCTACTGCTGCTAAGTCGCTTCAGTTGTGTCCGACCCTGTGAGACCCCATAAATGGCAGCCCACCAGACTCCCCCATCCCTGGGATTCTCCAGGCAAGAGCACTAGAGTAGGTGGCCATTTCCTTCTCCAATGCATGAAAGTGAAAAGTGAAAGTGAAATTGCTCAGTCGTGTCCAACTCTTAATTGCTCTTACTACATACATAAAAACAGATTAAATATATGAGATGATAAATGTATTAATTGGCCTCACTATGATAATTATTTCACAATGTATAGATATATCAAGCTATAACATCAGTTCAGTTCAGTCGCTCAGTCATGTCCGACTCTTTGTGATCCCATGAATTGCAGCACGCCAGGCCTCCTGTCCATCACCAACTCCCGGAGTTCACTCAAACTCACGTCCGTCGAGTAGGTGATGCCATCCAGCCATCTCATCCTCTGTCGACCCCTTCTCCTGCCTCCAATCCCTCCCAGCATCAGAGTCTTTTCCAATGAGTCAACTCTTCGCATGAGGTGGCCAAAGTACTGGAGTTTCAGCTTCTTCCTTCCAAAGAAATCCCAGGGCTGATCTCCTTTAGAATGGACTGGTTGGATCTCCTTGCAGTCCAAGGGACTCTCAAATTTCTTATCCAACACCACAGTTCAAAAGCATCAATTCTTCAGCGCTCAGCTTTCTTCACAGTCCAACTCTCACATCCATACATGATCACTGGAAGAACCATAGCCTTCACTAGACGGACCTTTGTTGGCAAAGTAATGTCTCTGCTTTTGAATATGCTATCTAGGTTGGTCATAACTTTCCCTCCAAGGAGTAAGTGTCTTAATTTCATGGCTGCAATCACCATCTGCAGTGATTTTGAAGCCCAGAAAAGTAAAGTCTGACACTGTTTCCACTGTTTCCCCATCTATTTCCCATGAAGGGATGGGACCAGATGCCATGATCTTTGTTTTCTGAATGTTGAGCTTTAAGCCAACCTTTTCACTCTCCCCTTTCACTTTCATCAAGAGGCTTTTTAGTTCCTGTACTTACTGCAATAAGGGTGGTGTCATCTGCATATCTGAGGTTATTGATATTTCTCCTGGCAGTCTTGATTCCAGCTTGTGCCTCTTCCAGCACAGCGTTTCTCATGATGTACTCTGCATATAAGTTAAATAAGCCAGGTGACAATATACAGCCTTGACATACTCCTTTTCCTATTTGGAACCAGTCTGTTGTTCCGTGTCCAGTTCTAACTGTTGCTTCCTGACCTGCATACAAATTTCTCAAGAGACAGGTCAGGTGGTCTGGTATTCCCATCTATTTTAGAATTATCCACAGTTTATTGTGATCCACACTGTCATAGGTTTTGGCATAGTCAATAAACCAGAAATAGATGTTTTTCTGGAACTCTCTTGCTTTTTCCATGATCCAGCAGACGTTGGCACTTTGCTCTATGTGTTTTGTTTTTTTTTTTTAACTTTTTTAAAAATTTTATTTTATTTTTAAACTTTACATAATTGTATTAGTTTTGCCAATTATCAAAATGAATCCGCCACAGGTATACATGTGTACATTTTAATTTTTCCATTATACCTCAAAAAACCTGGAAAAATGTAAAAAGAAAGATAAAACTAAAGTTCTGAGTGGCAGAGACATTTAAATAGAGGCAGTCTAAAAAGAGTGTCCCACTCTTTACCACAATGCTATCATAAGCACCATAAAAACATTATTGATTAAACAATAACTTACCTTTTGCATACTTATTGTCAATGTTAGTCATGTTTACCTCAACTATTGTGTCTTATACCTGGTTTGCAAGGATTTTACTAAACTTCCTCCATCAGTCCCCAAAGACTATCTCCCCGAAGTTGTGTGTGTTTGTATTCACACTCAGTTTTGTGGGACTCTTTGCTGCCCCCTGGAATGTACCTCCACCAGACTCCTTTGTCTATAAAATTTTCCAGACAAAATTCTTGACCCAGTTGCCACTTCTTCCTCCAGGAGATCTTCCTGACCCATGAACTGAACCTGCATTTGCTTTGTTTGTTTTTTTTTTTTTCCACCACTAGTTCCACCTATGAAGGCCAAAGCATTAATCAAATAAACTTAAAAATTAAAGGACTATATAGGCATTTTATAGGGCCATAACAAGGTGCGACTAGAAACAGCCTTCAGTTCCATGAAGTTTCCATTCAACAAAATGCTTAAATATGTACTTACTAGGTGCTAAAAATGTGGTGATTGTATTTTACTGTTGCTATATCACGTTATGTAACATATTAGTCTCTTTTTTTTCCACTTTGCCTGGCATTGTTCCAGTTTTAGTTGTGTAAGTATCTCATCTTTAAAAATTCTTCATTTCCTGGTAAATAGAGATGTCCTATATCTTTATTTATCTCCTTACCCTCGTCCAAGGTAAGAAGCAGTGGCTGTGCTTTGCTGGAACAGCCATGAAGAGATACTCCACGTCCAAGGTAAGAGAAACCCAAGTAAGACAGTAGGTGTTGCAAGAGGGCATCAGAGGGCAGACACACTGAAACCATAATCACAGAAAACTAGTCAATCTAATCACACTAGGACCACAGCCTTGTCTAACTCAGTGAAACTAAGCCATGTCCAGTGGGGTCACTCAAGATGAGCAGTTCATGGTGGAGAGGTCTGACAGAATGTGGTCCACTGGAGAAGGGAATAGCAAACCACTTCAGTATTCTTGCCTTGAGAACCTCGTGAACAGTATGAAAAGGCAAAATGATAGGATACTGAAAGAGGAACTCCTCAGGTTAGTAGGGACCCAATATGCTACTGGAGATCAGTGGAGAAATAACTCCAGAAAGAATGAAGCGATGGAGCCAAAGTGAACAGAATACCCAGTTGTGGATGTGACTGGTGATAGAAGCAAGGTCCGATGCTATAAAGAGCAATATTGCATAGGAACCTGGATTATCAGGTCCATGAATCAAGGCATATTGGAAGTGGTCAAACAAGGGATGGCAAGCGTGAATGTCGACATTCTAGGAACCAGTGAACTAAAATGGACTGGAATGGGTGAATTTAACTCAGATGACCATTATATCTACTACTGTGGGCAGGAATCCCTTAGAAGAAATGGAGTAGCCATCATGGTCAACAAAAGAGTCCAAAATGCAGTACTTGGATGCAATCTCAAAAATGACAGAATGATCTCTGTTTCCAAGGCAAACCATTCAATATCACAGTAATCCAAGTCTATGCCCCAACCATTAATGCTGAAGAAGCTGAAGTGGAACAGTTCTTTGAAGACCTACAAGACCTTTTAGAACTAACACCCAAAAAAGATGTCCTTAGCATTATAGGGGACAGGAATACAAAAAAATGAGGTCAAGAAACACCTGGATTAACAGGCAAATTTGGCTTTGGAATATGTCATGAAGCAGGGCAAAGACTAATAGAGTTTTGCCAAGAGAACACACTGGTCATAGCAAACACCTCTTCCAACAACACAAGAGAAGAATCTACACATGGACATCACCAGATGGTTAAAACCAAAGTTAGATTGATTATATTCTTTGCAGCCAAAGATGGAGAAGCTCTATACAGTCAACAAAAACAAGACCAGGAGCTGACTGTGGCTCAGATCATGAACTTCTTATTGCCAAATTCAGAATTAAATTGAAGAAAGTAGGGAAAACCACTAAACCATTCAGGTAGAACCTAAATAAAATCCCTTATGATTATACAGTGAAAGTGAGAAATAGATTTAAGGGACTAGATCTGATAGACAAGGTGCCTGATGAACTATGGACAGAGGTTCGTGACATTGTACAGGAGACAGGGATCAAGGCCATCCCCATGGAAAAGAAATGCAAAAAAGCAAAATGTCTGTCTGAGAAGGCTTAGAAATAGCTGTGAAAAGAGGAGAAGGAAAAGCAAAGGAGACAAGGAAAGATATAAACATCTGAATGCAGAATTCCAAAGAATAACAAGAAGAGATAAGAAAGCCTTCCTCAGTTATCAATGCAAAGAAATAGAGGAAAACAACAGAATGGGAAAGACTAAAGATCTCTTCAAGAAAATTAGAGATACCAAGGGAACATTTCATGCAAAGATGGGCTCGATAAAGGACAGAAATGGTATGGACCTAACAGAAGCAGAAGATATTAAGAAGAGGTGGCAAGAATACACAGAAGAACTGTACAAAAAGATCTATATGACCAAGATAATCACGATGGTATGATCACTGACCTAGAGGCAGACATCCTGGAATGTGAAGTCAAGTGGGTCTTAGAAAGCATCGCTACGAACAAAGCTAGTGGAGGTGATGGAATTCCAGTGGAGCTATTTCAAATCTTGAAAGATGATGCCGTAAAAGATATGCCAGCAAATTTGGAAAACTCAGCAGTGGCCACAGGACTGGAAAAGGTCAGTTTTCATTCCAATCCCAAAGAAAGGCAATGCCAAAGAATGCTCAAACTACCGCACAAATGCACTCATCTCACACACTAGTAAAGTAATGCTCAAAATTCTCCAAACCAGGCTTCAGCAATATGTGAACCATGAATTTCCAGATGTTCAAGCTGGTTTTAGAAAAGGCAGAGGAACCAGAGATCAAATTGCCAACATCTGCTGGAGAATGGAAAAAGCAAGAGAGTTCCAGAAAAAACATCTATTTCTGCTTTCTTGACTATGCCAAAGCCTTTGACTGTGTGGATCTCAATAAACTGTGGAAAATTCTGAAAGAGATGGGAATACCAGACCACCTGATCTGCCTCTTGAGAAACCTATATGCAC
>NW_011494929.1:1873868-1874256 GCF_000754665.1 Bison bison bison
ATAGGAAAAGGAGTATGTCACAGCTGTATATTGTCACCCTGCTTATTTAACTTATATGCAGAGTACATCATGAGAAACGCTGGGCTGGAAGAAGCACAAGCTGGAATCAAGACTGCTGGGAGAAATATCAATAACCTCAGATATGCAAATATACCACCCTTACAGCAGAAAATGAAGAGGAACTAAAAAGCCTCTTGATTAAGGTGAAAGAGGAGAGTAAAAATGTCAGCTTAAAGCTCAACATTCAGAAAAAGAAGACCATGGCATCTGGTCCCATCCTTTCATGGGAAATAGATGGGGAAACAGTGGAAACAGTGTTAGACTTTACTTTTCTGGGCTCCAAAATCACTGCAGATGGTGATTGCAGTCATGAAATTAAAAGACACTT
>NW_011494929.1:1874402-1887176 GCF_000754665.1 Bison bison bison
TTTGGCCACCTCATGTGAAGAGTTGACTCATTGGAAAAGACTCTGATGCTGGGAGGGGTTGGGGGCAGGAGGAGAAGGGGACAACAGAGGATGAGATGGCTGGATGGCATCACTGACTTGATGGACGTGAGTCTGAGTGAGCTCCGGGTGTTGGTGATGGACAGGGAGGCCTGGCGTGCTGTGATTCACGGGGTCACAAATAGTCGGACACGACTGAGCGACTGAACTGAAGTGAAGTGATATCTTTATTATATTGTTTGAGAATTTAGAGACTCACATAAAAGAAATTCTACAAAGATATTCAAAGTACACAAGAGTTTAAAGTTTAGAACAAAATACTCACGCTGATTTGAAGACGTATATTGGTCATGATGTTCATCTTCACAGTGTCTGTTTTCCTTCATTCCTATAGTAATATTGAGCCTTATTTAAAATAATTTAATGTAGCAGTCAACAGCAATAGTTGATTATAGTATTACAGAAAATAAAATATTTTTCATTCGGGAGAGAAATCATTTCAGAGTGGAAATGTCCATAGTCACAATGCAGAACTAGGGAAAAAGTGAAGGGCACAGAATAAATATGGACAAAATCAGGACAAGGGGACAGTGGGAGGGAACTCCTAAGAGGGGAATGAAAAAGTAGAGTGGTGGTGTCTATTGATGTTGTCCTTCAGTGCTTAGTTAAGGGTTCAGATTTTCTTGAATGTGTTTAGCAGGGGAGTGTGTAATTTCCTCCATTCTGTCTCATTGCGACAAAAATTTGAAGCTACGAATGGACCAGTGTTACAGCCCTCAAACAGACTAGTGTTACAGCTCTGTGTTACAGCTCAGTTTTATTTAGAAAGCAAAGGAAAATACATGTTGGTGGCTTAAGGACACACCAATCCAAAAGACGTGAAGAGAAGAGAGGCCTCCATCCCAATTTTGGCTCCTCTTTTTTATGTTTTTTTTTCCTCCTCCCCCTAGGCCTGCCCTGTGTAAACTTGGCTATCCAGGAGTGCTGTTTGTTTTACCTGAGGTCCTTACTCTGGTCCTCGGACCTTCCTTTGTTCTATTTTTCCCTTCCTTGTCTTTTAGCCACCGCCATCCTGGACTCATTTTTCCTATCCTAACTACCTTACATGTTCAAGAAAGTTAAGTCTACAAAATGATGAAAATTATGCTCTTTCAGGAAAAGCAAACTATTCAAGTGAACACAGAACACTTCAACAGGGAGGAATCATCTAGAAAACTATGATAGAGTTATTTGGTTCTCCTAGGCCTCAGCTAGTGTTGAAGAAGGAGAGAGGGGCCCATTCATTCTCAGGAATTGAATAGTCTTGTTGTAAAAGGAGACAGCGTCTCACTATGCTACCGTTGACTTAAAGAAAACCATACAACATAAGAGCTATGAGTTAAAGTTTTGCTTAAACTCAGAGTCTTGCTGAGGATGGTAGCCCAGGAAACAGCCCCTCTATAGTTCTAAGGGGACTACTCTGTGAAGGTTGGGAATTAGTCAGTATTCATAAGATTTTGGCTAAAGAATATGAGCAGTCAAGTGTACAAATCAGTAATAGGTTACTATTGGTCACAGGAAACAAATTTCTCAGTTAATGATTTTAGTGCTTTTCTTATACATGAGAAGATGCAAAAATCTAGGTTCATTAATATTCTACCTGAGATATACATCTATCAAAGAGGCCTGATTTTCCAAAACACAGTGCAAACTCATCCTGTTTTCATCCTAAATTCCTCTCAGGGTACTCTGTTGGTTAGCAACTGCAGTGGCTGATGATTCAATCCTTGTAGAACTGGTTGTGAGCAACCTTCTTTGTTTTGTACCTCTCCTACCTTCTCATCTCCTGTCTTCCCCTGTAGATGTTCTTATGGTGAGACTTCCTGAGTGAAGAACTGTGCCTACTAACCATGAAACACATTGTATCATACATTTTGTTTCATAACTAACAGGGAAAATAAGGTCAAAAGTAAAATGTCTTTTAAAGAAAGCTGTGGGCTTCCCTCGGAGAAGGCAATGGCACCCGACTCCAGTACTCTTGCCTGGAAAATCCCATGGATGGAGGAGCCTGGTAGGTTGCAGTCCATGGGGTCGCAAAGAGTTGGACATGACTGAGCGACTTCACTTTCACTTTTCACTTGCATGCATTGGAGAAGGAAATGACAACCCACTCCAGTGTTCTTGCCTGGAGAATCCCAGGGACAGGGGAGCCTGGTGGGCTGCCGTCTATGGGGTCACACAGAGTCAGACACGACTGAAGCAACTTAGCAGTAACAATGGGCTTCCCTGATAGCTCAACAGGTAAAGAATCTTCCTTCCATGCAGGAGACACAGGAGATGATGGTTCAATCTCTGGGTTGAAGTTTCCCTGGAAGAGGAAATGACAATCCACTCCAGTATTCTTGCCTGAAAAGTCCCATGGACAGAGGAGCCTGGTGGCTACAGTTGAAAGGATCACAGAGAGTCAGACACTGCTGAATGAGTAAGGATGCACATTTATGCATGAGCCTGATTAAATATTGTGAAACTGATGAAACAAAGAAGCCATTTGACTGAGGTGGTCTAATAACTTGGTTGCCCAAGAAATCAATCCAAAATCCAAACCTGTAAGTGATTCAAAGTTAGAAAGTCAAAACCCAAGGACACCAGTCAGAAATATCCAACTTTTAATCAGAAATAGCCAGCTTTAAGCTACAGTCAATCAATAACTTTCTTATCTTGTTTCTTCTTTTTTCTCAGCTACTCCCTGAACTCCTATTGGTGGAGCACTTCTAAGCACTTCCAGGTTAACACTGCCTAATTCAAATCAATAAATGTTTAAATAAACCGTTGAAAAGTTCATACACCTCACTTTATCTTTCAACAATTTGTTTCTGTGCTCAGTCTCTCCTCTTATATCTCCATAGATCCACTCTACATTGCTCATTGAACTTTTGGTCTTTGGGAATAATGACTGTTCAGTTTTAAACAACTATGAGTAATGCTTCAAAGAAAACTAAATACCCAAGTGAAAATATCAAAGAGGCACATAAGACAGTCAATGCACAGAATCAGAAGTTTTGGGTTCCTTTTCTTGCAGTTTCTCTGTGCATTTAGTGATAAAGAATTTTACTTCAACACTGCAGATGAAATATTGTTAGGACAAACATTTACTTTGTTGAGTTCCAAGACTTTTTTCACTAATGAAATAAGCATCGGGAGTCTTATTTTTAGCAATGTGTGCTTCTCTTGATGCTGAGGACCTGCTATGTCTTATCTAACCATTAACTCACTTAATAGCAAATTCTAACAATGCAAGAGACTGTCTCCTACATTTCATTATATTCACATATAATCAGTAAACTATTGTGAATCTGCACTTTTTCTAATCAAAATTTGATCATGACTTTTCTTTTACTAAATTCTTTTTGGAATATAATGGCATATTTTGTTCATTGTTCTACATCTTTGCATTTCTTCCTGCATTTTTCCTTGTCTAGACATCTTTTTATATTATTCCATATGCTGATTCATTTAATTCATGCAGTATTATTGAAAGAAAATAAAAACTTTAAAATGACATTTTTTTTTTAATGAAAGAAAATCCAAAATAAATAGCATTGTATTTAGATGATGCTGAGTCTCATTCTATTCACAGCAGATAACAGGTGTGAATTGCTTCTTTACCAGCATAAATTCCCTGCTGTGAAGCCCTTTGTTAACTTCATGCTGCTTTCTTGCTCTATTAAGATTGCAAAAATACCAGATTCTACCTTAATGTAATTTTAAATGCTTTACTATTTTGAATAATGTTTCTTTGTAAATTCCTTCCTGAAATGAATGTGAATACAGTAATGCAAGTAAATATTATATACTCTACCCAATATTGATTCTAGAAAGACTACAGGACTATTGCGTATGCGCACAGTTCAATTCAGTTCAGTCACTCAGTTGTGTCCTGCTCTTTGTGATCCAGGGACTGCAGCATGCCAGGCCTCGCTGTCCATCAACAACTCCTGGAGTTACTCAAACTCATGTCCATTGAGTCAGTGATGCCATCCAACCATCACACCCTCTGTTGTCCCCTTCTCCTTCCACCTTCAATCTTTCCCAGCATCAGGATCTTTTCAAATGAGTCAGCTCTTCGCATCAGGTGCCCAAAGTATTGGAGTTTCAGCTTCTGCATCAGTGCTTCCAATGAATGCTCAGGACTGATCTTGTTTAGGATGGACTGGTTATATCTCCTTGCAATCCAAGGGACTCTCAAGAGTCTTCTCCAACACCACAGTTTAAAAGCATCAATTCTTCAGTGCTTATCTTTCTTTATAGTCCAACTTTCACTTCCATACATGACTACTGGAAAAACCATAGATTTGACTAGGCTGACTTTGGTTGGCAAATTAATGTCTCTGCTTTTTAAGTTGCTGTCTAGGTTGGTCATAACTTTTCTTCCAAGGAGCAAGCATCTTTTAATTTCATGGCTATAGTCAGCATCTGTAGTGATTTTGAACCCCAAAAGAATAAATCCTGTCACTGTTCCATTGTTTTCACATCTATTTGCCATGAAGTGATGGGAACAGATGCTGTGATCTTAGTTTTCTCAATGTTGAGCTTTAAGCCAACTTTTTCACTCTCCTCTTTCACTTTCATCAAGAGGATTTTTACTTCCTCTTCACCTTCTGCCATAAGGGTGGTGTCGTCTGCATATCTGAGGTTATTGATATTTCTCCCGGCAATCTTGATTCCAGCTTGTGCTTCTTCCAGCCCAGCATTTCTCATGATCCCCTATAAGGAAAAGGACATCTTTTTTGAGTGTTAGTTTTAGAAGTTCTTGTAGGTCTTCATAGAACCGTTCAACTCCAGCTTCTTCAGCATTACTGATCAGAGCATAAACTTGGATTACTGTGATATTGAATGGTTTGCCTTGGAAATGAACAGAGATCATTCTGTCATTTTTGAGACTGCATCCAAGTACTGCATTTCGGACTCTTGTTGACTAAGATGGCTATTCCATTTCTTCTAAGGGATTCTTGCCCACAGTAGTAGATATAATGGTCATCTGAGTTAATTCACTCATTCCACTCCATTTTAGTTTGCTGATTTCTAAAATGTCGATGTTCACTCTTTCCATCTCCTGTTTGACCACTTCCAATTTGCCTTGATTCATGGACCTAACATTCCAGGTTCCTATGCAATATTGTTCTTTACAGCATCAGACTTTACTTCCATCACCAGTCACATCCACAGCTGGTTGTTGTTTTTGCATTGGCTCCATCCCTTCATTATTTCTGGAGCTATTTCTCCACTGATATTCAGTAGCATATTGGGATTGTACTAACCTGGGGAGTTCATCTTTCAGTGCCCTATCTTTTTGCTCCTTTATATGGTACATGGCATTCTCAAGTTAAAAATATGGAAGTGGCTTGCCATTCCCTTCTCCAGTGTACCACGTTTTGTCCGAATTATCCACCATGACCCATCCATCTTGGGTGGCCCTACATGGCATGGCTTATAGTTTCATTGAGTTAGACAAGGCGTGGTCCATGTGATCAGTTTGATTAATTTTCTGTGACTGTGGTTTTCAGTCTGTCTGCCTCTGATGTAGAAAGATAAGAGGCTGAGGGGGAAACTGGGTCTTTTTTGATGGGCAGTCCCAGGCTCTGTAAATCTTCAATCCAACTTTCTGTTGATGATTACAAGGGCAGGGCTGTGTTCCCTCCCTGTTATTTGACTTGAGGCCTAACTATGATAGAGTTAATGAAGATAATGGTGACCTCCTTCAAAAGGTCCCATCAAGCACTGCTACACTCAGTGGCCCCAACCCTGCAGCAGGCCACCGCTGACTCACACCTCTGCCAGAGACTCCTGGACACTCATGGGCAAGTCTGGGTCAGTCTCTTGTGGCGTCACTGCTCCTTTCTCCTGGGTCCTGGTGCACACAAAGTTCTGTTTGTGCCCTCCAAGAGTCTGTTTCCCCAGTCCTGTGTAAGTTCTGGTGTCTCTATGATGGGATTAATGGTGACCTCCTCCAAGAAGGCTTATGCCATACCCAGGTCTACTGCACCCAGAACCCCTGCCCATGGGCAGTCCACTGCTGACCTGTACCTCCTCAGGAGACACTCAAACACCGTTCTGTCTCAGTCTCTGAGGGGTCTCCTGATGTGCACAAGGTATGTTTGAGCACTCTGAGCCTCTCTGGCAGGTATGGGATTTGATTCTAAATGTGATTTCACCCCTCCTATCATCTTGCTTGGCTTCTCCTTTTCCCCAGACATGGGGTATCTTCTCAAAGTCACTCCAGCACTGCACAGCAGCTGCTCAAGAACTGGGCAGCTGCCACTCCAGCACCTACTGTCAAATACATATAAATCATATATGAATATATAAACCTGTTTATTGTAATGTATGTGCATGCAAAAGTACTTTAGTTTTCATAGAGTTAGGCATATGCACATGTTTGCCTGTGTGCATGCATTCATTGGTAGGGAAGTGTGGTTCAATACTGCACATTTCTCCCCATCTTAGAATTTTATCCTCCGCATCTTAGAATTTTAAAGCTCCATCTTAGAATTTTAAAGTTCCATCTTAGAGATTATCATGTTAGATATTCTAAGATGGGGAGCTTGGCATCAATTAAATTCCTCATCCTTCATCATTTCCCTGTTGATATATGATCACCCTGACCTGGTAGATCATTTTAGCTAGAATCCCCTTAAGACTTATGCCTTCACCCAGTGACTTGTTGGCTATATCCTCCCCATATTGATTCTAGAAAGACTATGGGACTATTGCATATACACACAAATGCATATAAATCACATATGAATATATAGACATGTTTATTCTAATGTATGTGCATGCAATAATAGCACTTTAGTTTTCATAGAATCAGGTATATGCTTGTGTTATCATGCATATGATCTTCATCACAGAATTATCCTTCCCATCTTAGAATTTTAGAGCTCCATCTTAGAGACTTACTTAAAATTGGAGGAAATTATTTACGGAAATTTGTAAATGCTTTGTGCCAGCATTTGAGATATATAAGATAAATATAACCTTTTAATAGAGCTTTTAAGATACACATATCAGGAGAACTACAATTGCTCCATGAGTTATTTAGAGCATGTTTATGATCATGGTAAATTTTCTGGTTTCTTTTGGGATGATAGAATTCAACTGGGTTGACTTGTTTAGGAAAGGTCTGTGCTTAAAAAAGCTACCACCAAACCATCATAGTAAACCTACCAGAAAGTGTAACTGTCATATAATAATAAAAAAATTTTTGACACAATGAAATGTTAAGGAAGACTTTATTCAGGATGACGTTGATAGATGTTAGGACTATCACAATAAGAGTGAGAAATTGAGTTCAACTCCAAATACAAGGAAAAATGAGAATTTATAGCCAATAAGTCATTGAGTGGAGGCATAAGTGGTAAGGGGATTCTAGCTAAATTGATCTACCAGGTCAGGGTTATCATATATCAATAGGGGAATGATGAAGGATGGGGAATTTAACTAGATGCCAAGTTTGGGAGGATTCTCTCGCAGTGACATAGTAGGATTCTTGCTAAAACTAGACTTACAAGGACAGAAGAGGACACCCTAGGATGAAACTCAGTTGAGCTGATAACTCAGAGGAGCCTGACTGAAGTTTGGTTAAGGAGAGAATCTCTGCCATAATTTCCTAGTAGATTAGAAGAGACAATTCCACTACACAGATTGTAAGAGGAGAATGAAGCAAATTATGGTCTTCAGTAGCTTCAGGTGTTATTCTACCCACTGCTGTGATAGTACTAATCATAACTACAGTGACAACCATTGTGAAAGTTGGTGGAGAACTCCGGGCAGGATAGTATTGATTGAAAATTAATCAGTGATCTAGGAATAAAGAAGAAAATTTTATTTGAGCCAAATTTGAAGATGATGATTCAAAGATCATCTCAGAAAGCTCTGAGAACTGTTCTAGCAGTTAGAAGTCAAGACACAGTTTATATAAATGTTTTGAGACAGAAGTGAGTGATAGTTGCTCAGTCATGCCTGACTCTTTACAACCCCATGGACTGTAGCCTGCCAGGCTCCTCTGTCCATGGAATTCTTCAGGCAAGATTACCGGAGTGGGTTGCTGTTTCCTTTCCCTTGAGACAGAAGGCTGTACATCAAATTATGTATTATTGACAGTTTACATATTCCAGATGTAAGCATCATAGCGGTTGGCCATGTGATCCCTTACAAAATCAAAAGAGGGTCATCTTTTAAGGAGTTATCTGCATTGTTGCTGTTGTTATTTTGGCGAGACGGGGAGGGAAATGCAGTGCAGCTTGCGGGATCTTAAGTCCCCAGTTACGGATTGAACACGGGCCCCTGGCAGTGAGGGCACCAAGTCCTAACCACTGGACCACCAGGGAATTCCCAGGAGTTGTCAAGATGCTGGGAGAATGTTGTTCTTTATGGTTGAGCAAGTATTGGGAGAGGTTTGGTCAATGCATAATGCAGATACTCAATGCAGAGTGCAGGAAAAGAGGAGCTCAAAGGGTAGAGAAGAATTTTTTTGTTGAAATTTTTTGTGTCTTGCCATAAAATATAAATTGTATTTCACAGCATCACCTGTGACAGTGCACCCTGGCAGAACAAGCATAAAAGAGAGCCTAGAGTGATCAACAGGACAGAAATCAATAACACAGAAGAAACTGGGAGAAAACACATACAGACATTTCAAGCAAAAAAGAACCCTAAATATGAATCTGAGATATTGTCTTTCCATAGGTAAGGACTTATGCGAAAGTGATATCTTATTAAATTGACCTTATTTGTACCCATGGGCTGGTGAAGCCTGAGGACTTTCAGCTACTGAAATAATAAATCAGAACAAATATAAGCCATAAATACATAAATAATAAAAGTGTGAGTAAAATAAAAACCAGCTCATCCTTCATGCATTTCACCATTTTTGACTCATTAGAATTGGGACTGCGAATGTGAAGTTGATGAAGATGTCAAAGACAATGTCAAATGCAACTGAGAAAATTAAATCTCATCCAGAATACAAAGACAAATAAATAATTGGGATGCAAAATGTTTCCTCCTCAAATAAAGTATATCCATCTCCACTTGCAGTACATGGTTCAAGAGGTCATTAGAGGATACTACAAGAGATACAGGTTTGCATTCACTTACTCTTCTCTAGAGGTTGTCTTTGTGGGACTGGAAGAGCGCAAAGCCCCATCCAGCTACTGGAAATCCCTGAGTCAACACTTGGGTGCACTTTGGAAGATGAACAGCTGAGGACAAATTTTAAATATTGGTGGAAGGGATAATACTCTTAGAAATTAAGTAAGGTTGTCACTAAACAAAAGCAGGAGAGATTAAACACATGACACAATTCTGACCCCAGTGAAGCCACCTCTAATGCGGAAGTAGCCTCAGGTTGGCGGTAGGACTTCCTGCAAGAGTCCTCCTCTGCTGCAGGCACTGCAGCTGCTACTGATCATTCTGAAAGACTTTGCCAGCTTGCTCTCATGTGCATCCAACAACCAATGCTTAAGTTTTTACTGAGTGCTTTTTCTTTTTTCCTCTCTCTCTCTTTTTTTAACTGTGTTCACATATATTAAAAGGTAGTATATGTAATAAAGCTGTGATATATACTTTTTTCACCTTCAGTGTGAATATGAAACAAATAGGGGAAAGAATGATGTGGGAAATATGCATTATTTGAAGGATCATAAATTCCATTATCCTCATTTTCTGTCTCTGAGTGCTTTTTCTGTGTCTGGGATTAATTCAGTTTCATGAAAACATGGGGAAAAAAAGTGTGAAAAGCCCATTCCTGACATCTGGAAACTTTTGGTCATAGGGACAGAAGTTAATATACATGATTAATAAGCAAACTATAAACGATGTTTAATAGCAAAACACCAATGCATTGATTATAGAACCTAGCAGTTCACATTACAAAATTACTTACAGTTTTGGTTCTGCTAATACTGTGTGATTTGGGGCAAGTCTTACTGTATCCAATTCTCAGTGATCTCAGCAGTTGAATGAGTAAATTTAATAGCATGTTCTCCTAGGTGCCTTTCTTTTCAAGGTTTACAGTTTAGGACACTGTAGACTACACCCAAAGAAACAAGTAGTTTTATTTAATTATACTGACTCTTCAGTATTGCTCAGGTTATGAACCACGTATGAAGATGAATACTTGAGTACATATACATGCAATATATGCATACATTTTATGTGAAAGTGAAAGTGTTAGTTACTCAGTTATGTCTGACTCTTTTCAACCCATGGACTGTAGCCCACCAGGCTCTTCTGTCCATGGAATACTCTAGGCAAGAATACTGGAATTGGTTGCCATGCTCTTCTCCAGGGGATCTTCCCAACCCAGGGACTGAACTGGGGTATCCTGCTTTGTGGGCAGATTCTTTACCATCTGAGCCATTAGTGTATACATTTGTTTAAATAATGAAAGCAGTATTTATGCAAACACACTGAGAAGTTCTTTTATTGGACTGAGGACAGACATAAATCAACTTGAGATAAAAGAATCATGAGAAAGCCAAGAACCAATATTTCACCAAAGACAAAAAAAAATATGTACAAATAACCAACATACCCATGAAGACAATCAGCATCATTAGCCATCAGGCAGTGCCAATGAAAACAGTAGTATGATTCAATGTCAAGACCACTAGAATGGATTAAAAAATAAAACTGACATTATAAAATAAAATAACCATTTCTGAAAATAATTAAATCATTTCTTATAAATTTAAGTATACAATATAGCCTAGCAGTTTCATTCCTGGGTAAGGTGTCAGTACCAGGAATGCTCATAGGAGCTTTATTTGTGAATAAAAAATTGAAAACAAAATAATGTCCATTGTTTATTGATAAAAACCTTTTATTATCTTAATTCAAAGAGTATAGTAGTCACCAAAATAAAGAGCAAACTACTGATAAATACCTAATAACAGATGAATACTTGAAAAAATATGCTGAGTGAAAGAAGTCAGACAAAAATATAAATACTGTATGATTCCATGTATTGAAAATCTGCAACACTCAAAACAAATCCATAGTGATAGAAATCATGTCAATAGTTACCTGCGTCATGGGTAAGGGTGTGTAGACTGCCTGCAAAAGACATGAGGGAACTTTCCATATCATGATTAGGGTATTAAACATGTAGTATGTGTTTATAAAAGTCATCAAACTTACATTTAAATGCATGATGCCTCACAGTTTATAATTAAACAGACTACAATATTGAAACTAAAGTGGCGACTCATTGCATTATGAATTTTAGCATTTTGGCTACTTCTCTAGATGACTCTATGTAATATTCCACATTCACCAGTCTTCAGGAATTACTTGATAGGAGCTTATGTACTGATCAAGAGGTGAAAAACTATATTTAACAAGTAATAAACCAACAGTAAGCAAGAGAGTGTGTTATTGGCCAAAGAACAGATAGATAGATCAATGGCATAAAATGCAGAATCTGGAAATAGAGCCATATAAATAAAATTGATACCTTCAAATTGTGGTGCTGGAGAAGATTCCGGAGAGTCCCTTGGACAGCAAGATCAAACCAGTCAAATTTAAGGGAAATCAACCCTGAACATTTGTTGCAAAGACTGATGCTGAAGTTGAAGCTCCAGTATTTTGATCATCTGATGTGAACAGCTGACTCATTGGAAAAGTCCCTGATGCTGGGAAAGATTGAGGGTAAAAGGAGAAGATGACATCAGAGGATGAGATGGCTGGATGGTATCACCAATTCAATGGACATGAACTTGGTCAAAAGTCAGGAGAGACACAGGGAGGTTTTCTGTGCTGCAGTCCATGAGGTCACAAAGAGTTAGACATGACTGAACAATAGCAGCAATAACAAATATAGTCAACTGATATTTGACAAAGGAACAAAAGCAATACAATGGAATGAAAATAGTCTTTCAACAAATGGTGCTGAAATAACTGAACACTCAGATACCAAAAAAGAAGAAGAAGAATCTAGACACAGAGTGTATACCCTTCCCAATAATTAACTCAGAATGAATGCTAGAACTAAATGCAAACCAATACTATAAAGCTCCAAGAGAGCATAGAAAAAGCCTACCTGACCTTGGACATGACTATTTAGATACAGCACCAAAGTCATGATCTATGAAGGAAAACAATGATAAACCATAGTTCCTTTAAATTAGAAACTGTGCTCTGCAAAAGAAAGCATCAAGAGAATAAGAGACAAGCCACAGACTGGGAGAAAATATTTTTAAAAAACATCTAATAGCTAACTATTACTGAAAATAGACAAAGAACTCACAGAGCTCAAAAATAAGAGAAAAATCTAAAAATGAGCCAAAGTGCTTAACTGACTCCTCACCAAAGATAACAGATGGCAAATAAACATATACAAAGATGTTTCACATTATATGTCCTTAGGGGAATAGCAATGCAATCTCACTATATATCTACCAAAAAGGCCAAAGTTTGGAGCCCTGAGAGCAGTGAGGGGGAGGATGTGGAGCCACAGACAGTCTCACTCAGTGCTGATGGGAATGCAAGATTATACAGTCACTTGTGAAGACAGTTTGAAGGAAAATTCTTACAAAACTAAATATACTCTTACCATACGATCCAGCATTTACACATCTCAGCATTTACCTAAAATAGCTCAGAACTTATGTCCACACAAAAACCTGCATATGGATGTTTATAGCAGCTTTATTCATAATTGCCAAAACTTAGACGCAACCAAGATGCCCTTCAGCAAATGAATGGATAAATGAA
>NW_011494930.1:0-1922 GCF_000754665.1 Bison bison bison
GGGGGCAAACCCAGTGTGGCTGAGACACTGCGAGCACTCCCCACACATGCCAGTGATATTCGTTTGCAGTGTTCCTCCCTCCCCACAGCACTACTGAACAAGTGAGCCTAAAAAGTGACCATCATCGCCCCCTTGTGTCAGGGCAGAAATTAGACACTGAAGAGACCAGCAAACAGAAGAAGCTAAAATAAACAGAGGGAACCACTTTGGAAGTGACAGGTGCAAAAGATTAAAACCCTGTAGTTCGCACCGACTACATAGGAAGGGGCCTATAGATCTTGAGAAGTATAAGCTGGATCAAGGAACCATCTGAAAATGAATTGACCCCACACAGTCCGTAACAGCTCCAGAAAAATTCCTAGATATATTTTTACTATTAGCATTTTTTAAATTAAAAAAGTTTAAAAATTTTAAGTTTCTGTTACTCGTTTAACTTTCATTTTTATAACCTATAACCTTGAAAAAAAAAAGACCCTATTTTTAAGCAAACTTCACATATATATTTTATTATTTTTGTGACTTTGTTTTTTTTTTTTTTAATATTGTATTTTTGAGAGTCTAGCCTCTACCCTAGATTTTTAATCTTTGCTTTCCGGTATTTGTTATCAATTTTGTACCTTTAAGAACCCAATCTTCAGTACCCAGTTTTACTTGGGAGCAAGATTACTAGCTTGACTGATCTCTCCCCCTTTTGACTCTCCTTTTTCTCCACCAGGTTGCCCTATCTCCTCCCTCCCCCTTCTCTTCTCTACCCAACTCTGTAAATCTCTTTTTGTGTTCCAGGCTGTGGAGAACACTTAGGGAACTGATTACTGGCTGGATCTGTCTCTCTTCTTTTGATTCCCCCTTTTATCCTCCTGGCCACCTCTGTCTCCTTTCTCCCTCGTCTCTTCTCTGTGTAGCTCCGTGAACATCTCTAAGCAGTCCAGACTGTGGAGAGCACATAGGGAAATGATTACTAGCTAGATTGCTCTCTCCTCTTTTGATCCCCCATCTTCTTCTCCTGGTCACCTTTATCTCCCTCCTCCCTCTTCTCTTCTCCATGTAACACTGTGAACCTCTCTGGGTGTCCCTCACTGTGGAGAAACTTTTCATCATTAACCAAGATGTTTTATCATTGGTGCTATAGAGATGGAGAAGTCTTGAGGCTACTGTAAGAATAAGACTGAAAACCAGAGGCAGGAGGCTTAAGTCCAAAACCTGAGAACACCAGAGAACTCCTGACTCCAGAGAACATTAACCAATAAGAGCTCATCAAAAGCCTCCATACCTACACTGAAACCAAGCACCACCCAAGAGCCAACCAGTTCCAGAGCAAGATATACCACGCAAACTCTCCAGCAACACAGGGACATAGCCCTGAGCTTCAATATACAGGCTGCCCAATGTCACACCAAACCCATAGATATCTGAAAACTCATTACTGGGCACTTCATTGCACTCCAGAGAGAAGAGATCCAGCTCCATCCACCAGAACACCGACACAAGATTTCCTAACCTAGAAACCTTGACAAGCCACCCTTCCAGCCCCACCCGCAGCAAGAAACCTCCACAATAAAGAGGAACCACAAACTGCCAGAATATGGAAAGGCTACCCGAAACAGAGCAATATAAACAAGATGCAAAGGCAGAGAAATACTCAGCAAGTAAAGGAACAGGATAAATGCCCACCAAACCAAACAAAAGAGGAAGAGATAGGACATCTACCTGATAAAGAATTCCGAATGATGATAGTAAAAATGATTCAAAATCTTGAAAACAAAATGGAGTTACAGATAAATAACCTGGAGACAAGGATTGAAAAGGTGCAAGAAATGTTTAACAAGGGCCTAGAAGAAATAAAAAAGAGTCATTATATAATGAATAATGCAATAATGAGACCAAAAACACTCTGGAGGGAACCAAAAGTAGAATAACAGAGG
>NW_011494930.1:4827-5755 GCF_000754665.1 Bison bison bison
AGGAAAACAACAAGGGTGCCCACTCTCACCACTACTATTCAACATAGTTTTGGAAGTTTTGGCCACAGCAATCAGAGCAGAAAAAGAAATAAAAGGAATCCAAATTGGGAAAGAGAAGTAAAACTCTCACTGTTTGTAGATGACGTGCTCCTCTACATAGAAAACCCTAAAGACTCCACCAGAAAATTACTAGAACTAATCAATGAATATAGTACAGTTGCAGGATATAAAATCAACACACAGAAATCCCTTGCATTCCTATACACTAATAATGAGAAAACAGAGAGAGAAATTAAGGAAACAATTCCATTCACCATTGCAATGAAAAGAGTTAAATACTTAGAAATATATCTATCTAATGAAATAAAAGATCTCTATATATAAAACTATAAAACACTGGTGAAAGAAATCAAATAGGACATAAATAGATGGAGAAATAGACCATGTTCATGGATCGGAAGAATCAATATAGTGAAAATGAGTATACTACCCAAAGCAATCTATATATTCTATGCAATCCGTATCAAGTTACCAATGGTATTTTTCAGAGAACTAGAACAAATAATTTCACAATTTGTATGGAAATACAAAAAACCTCGAATAGCCAAAGCAATCTTGAGAAAGAAGAATGGAACTGGAGGAATCAACTTGCCTGACCTCAAAGCCACAGTTATCAAGACAGTATGGTACTGGCACAAAGACAGAAATATAGATCAGTGGAACAAAATAGAAAGCCCAGAGATAAATCCACACACCTATGGACATCTTATCTTTGACAAAGGAGGCAAGAATATACAATGGATTAAAGACAATCTCTTTAACAAGTGGTGCTGGGAAAACTGGTACAACCACTTGTAAAAGAATAGAAACTAGAACACTTTCTAACACCATATCAAAAATAAACTACAAAATAGGATTAAAGATACTA
>NW_011494930.1:9752-10585 GCF_000754665.1 Bison bison bison
AAGTTCTGAAGCATGGTATAAAGGGAAAAGAGACTTCAAAAGCAGGGCTCTGAGAACAAGAGGAGAGAGAGAGAGAGAGAGAAAAAAAAGACTGCTACTTGCTCCCAGGGACTGGAGAAAATAAAAAAAGGTTGGAATCCATCATCGTTCCTTTCATTAGTCATCTATCTTCTTCATCTTCCTCTCCTTCCTCCCCCTCATCTTCTTCACCTTCATTCTCATTCCCTTCTTCATCAGCATCTTCCAATCCTTCATCCTCTTCATCATCATTGTCTTCTTCTACTTCCCCTTCCTCATCATCCATGTCAGGAACCAAGTAGTACTGTAATGGATTTTTCAAATATCATCTTTGATGACCTCTCCTAACTCATCTGCACCTGCATCAGAATGATCAGTAAACCAGGTGAAGAAGCTTTCTGGTTCCTGATGCTGTCTCTTCCTGCTGGCTTTATTCTGTCTTTGACCTGATTGTTTCATCAAATCCTTTTCAGATTTCCATTTTATTTCAGTGGATTTTGAAGATGGGTCACCACTCTCATTCAGATGAAATTCGTTGGAGAGGTTTTTGCTTTCAAAGTAAGGGTTTTCATCAAAGTAAAAATCTATTCTGAAACCTGATTTAATGTTTTCAAATTCTGTCACTTTGACTCTTGTCAAATAATGTAGTGTGTCTTCATCCTCCTCCCCAAGCTGTGCAGACACTTGTGGATGGTTATCAAATATTGCTACCCCAAATTTTGGGATTTTTGCCATCAATTCTGACCTCTTTGGAAAAAATGGTTGGTGAAGTTTGTTATATTTCTATTCTACTTTCAAAATCTCCTCACTGGCTT
>NW_011494930.1:13416-15504 GCF_000754665.1 Bison bison bison
CCAGTTTTTTAAAGTAATCTCCACATTGTTCTCCATAGTGGCTGTACTAGTTTGCATTCCCACCAACAGTGTAAGAGGGTTCCCTTTTCTCCACACCCTCTCCAGCACTTATTGCTTGTAGACTTTTGGATCACAGCCATTCTGACTGGTGTGAAATGGTACCTCATAGTGGTTTTGATTTGCATTTCTCTGATAATGAGTGATGTTGAGCATCTTTTCCTGTGTTTGTTAGCCATCTGTATGTCTTCTTTGGAGAAATGTCTGTTTAGTTCTTTGGCCCATTTTTTGATTCGGTCATTTATTTTTCTGGAATTGAGCTGTAGGAGTTGCTTGTATATTTTTGAGATCAGTTGTTTGTCCGTTGCTTCATTTGCTATTATTTTCTCCCATTCTGAAGGCTGTCTTTTCACCTTACTAATAGTTTCCTTTGTTGTGCAGAAGCTTTTAAGTTTAATTAGGTCCCATTTGTTTCTTTTTGCTTTTATTTCCAATATTCTGGGAGATGGGTCACAGAGAATCCGGCTGTGATGTATGTCGGAGAGTGTTTTGCCTATGTTCTCCTCTAGGAGTTGTATAGTTTCTGGTCTTGCATTTAGATCTTTAATCCATTTTGAGTTTATTTTTGTGTATGGTGTTAGAAAGTGTTCTAGTTTCACTCTTTTACAAGTGGTTGTCCAGATTTCCCAGCACGACTTGTTACCAATTTTGTACCTTTAAGAACCCAATCTTCAGTACCCATTTTTCACTAGGGAGCGAGATTACTGGCTTAACTGCTCTCTCTCCCTTTGGTCTCTCCTTTTTCTCCACCAGGTCGCCTGTGTCTCCTCCCTAACCCCTCTCTACTCTACCCAAATCTGTGAATTTCTGTGTGTTCCAGACGATGGAGAACACTTAGGGAACTGATTACTGGCTGGATCTGTCTCCCTCCTTTTCATTCCCCCCTTTTATCCTTCTGGCCACCTCTGTCTCCTTCCTCCATCTTCTCTTCTCTGTATAACTCTGTGAACATCTCTGAGTGGTCCAGTTGTGGAGTGCACATAAGGAAGTGATTACTGGCTAGCCCACTCTCTCCACTATTGATTCCACCTTATCTCATTCAGGTCAACTCTAACTCCTTCCTCCCTCTTCTCTTCTCCATGTAATGCTGTGAACCTCTCTGGGTGACCCTCACAGTAGAGAAACTTTTCATCTTTAACATAGACGTTTTATCAATGGTACTGTATTGAAAGAGAAGTTTTGAAACTACTGTAAAAATAAGACCAATAACTGGAAGTAGAAGGCTTAAGTCCAAACCCTGACTCCAGGGAACTCCTGACTCCAAGGAACATTAATTGACAGGAGCTCATCAAATGCCTGCATACCTACACTGAAACCAAGTACCACACAAGGGCCAACAAGTTCCAGGACAAGACATACCAAGCAAATTCTCCAGCAAAAAAGGAACACAGCCCTGAACTTCAAGATACAGGCTGCCCAAAGTCACCCCAAAACCATAGACATCTAATAACTCATTACTGGACATTTCATTGCACTCCAGAGAGAAGAAATACAGCTCCACCCACCAGAACACCAACACAAGCTTCCCTAACCAGGAAACCTTGACAAGCCACCTGTACAAACCCACACACAGCGAGGAAATGCTACAATACACAGAACTCCACAAACTGCCAGAATACAGAAAGGACACCCCAAAATCAGCAATTTAAACAAGATGAAGAGACAGAGGAATGCCCAGCAGATAAAGGAACAGGATAAATGCCCACCAAACCAAACAAAAGAAGAAGACATAGGGAATCTACCTGATGAAGAATTCCGAACAATGATAGTAAAATTGATCCAAAATCTTGAAATCAAAATGGAATCACAGATAAATAGCCTGGAGACAAGGATTGAGAAGATGCAAGAAAGGTTTAACAAGGACCTAGAAGAAATAAAAAAGAGTCAATATATAATGAATAATGCAATAAATGAAATTAAAAACACTCTGGAGGCAACAAATAGTAGAATAACAGAGGCAGAAGATAGGATTAGTGAATTAGAAGATAGAATGGTAGAAATAAATGAATCAGAGAGGATAAAAGAAAAACG
>NW_011494930.1:15604-15857 GCF_000754665.1 Bison bison bison
AAACACAAAGAACAAATATTAAAAGCAGCAAGGGAAAAACAACAAATAACACACAAGGGAATTCCCATAAGGATAAGAGCTGATCTTTCAATAGAAACTCTTCAAACCAGGAGGGAATGGCAAGACATACTTAGAATGATGAAAGAAAATAACCTACAGCCCAGATTATTGTACCCAGCAAGGATCTCATTCAGTATGAAGGAGAAATCAAAAGCTTTTCAGACAAGCAAAAGCTGAGAGAATTCTGCACCAC
>NW_011494930.1:17856-18276 GCF_000754665.1 Bison bison bison
AATCTTAACAGACCCATCACAAGCACGGAAATTGAAACTGTAATCAGAAATCTTCCAGTAAACAAAAGCCCAGGTCCAGACGGCTTCACAGCTGAATTCTACCAAAAATTTAGAGAAGAGCTAACACCTATCCTGCTCAAACTCTTCCAGAAAATTGCAGAGGAAGGTAACCTTCCAAACTCATTCTATGAGGCCACCATCACCCTAATACCAAAACCTGACAAAGATCCCACAAATAAAGAAAACTACAGGCCAATATCACTGATGAACATAGAAGCAAAAATCCTTAACAAAATTCTAGCAATCAGAATCCAACAACACATTAAAAATATAATACACCATGACCAAGTGGGCTTTATCCCAGGGATGCAAGGATTCTTCAATATCCGCAAATCAATCAATGTAATACACCACATTAAC
>NW_011494930.1:18376-18708 GCF_000754665.1 Bison bison bison
GAGGCTGAACAACACGCTGCTGAATAACCAACAAATCACAGGAGAAATCAAAAAAGAAATCAAAATTTGCATAGAAATGAATGAAAATGAAAACACAACAACCCAAAACCTGTGGGACACTGTAAAAGCAGTCCTAAGGGGAAAGTTTATAGCAATACAGGCATACCTAAAGAAACAAGAAAAAAGTCAAATAAATAACCTGACTCTACACCTAAAGCAACTAGAAAAGGAAGAAATGAAGAACCCCAGGGTTAGTAGAAGGAAAGAAATCTTAAAAATTAGGGCAGAAATAAATGCAAAAGAAACAAAAGAGACCAATAGCAAAAAATCAA
>NW_011494930.1:18808-21246 GCF_000754665.1 Bison bison bison
TTAGGAATATATCTACCTAAAGAAACTAAAGACCTATATATAGAAAACTATAAAACACTGGTGAAAGAAATGAAAGAGGACACTAATAGATGGAGAAATATACCATGTTCATAGATTGGAAGAATCAATATAGTGAAAATGATTATACTACCCAAAGCAATTTATAGATTCAATGCAATCCCTATCAAGCTACCAACGGTATTCTTCACAGAGCTAGAACAAATAATTTCACAATTTGTATGGAAATACAAAAAACCTCGAATAGCCAAAGCGATCTTGAGAAAGAAGAATGGAACTGGAGGAATCAACCTACCTGACTTCAGGCTCTACTACAAAGCCACAGTTATCAAGACAGTATGGTACTGGCACAAAGACAGAAATATAGATCAATGGAACAAAATAGAAAGCCCAGAGATAAATCCATGCACATATGGACACCTTATGTTTGACAAAGGAGGCAAGAATATACAATGGATGAAATGGTCTTTCTTTTGAAAAATGTTTATTTGTCTGTTTATTTGGCTATGTCAGATCTTATAAATTGTGGTGGGATGTGGGATCTTTATTGCATCATGTGGGATATTTCATTGCAATGTGGGCTCAGTAGTTGCATGTGGGCTCAGTTGCCCCCAGCATATGAAATCATAGTTCCCCTACCAGGGATTGAACCCACTTCTCCAGCATTAACCAGTGGACCACCAGGGATCAAAAAAGATATTGTTACAGTTTATGCCAAGGAGGGTTCTGTCTGTTTTCCTCTAAGAGTCTTATACTATTTGGCCTTAAATTTAGGTGTTTAAACCATTTGAGTTTATTTTTCTGCATGGTGATTGAGAATGTTCTAATTTTATTTTATTTTTTCATGTGGCTGTCCAGTTTCTCAGCACCATTTAATGAAGAGACTGTCTCTTCTCCATTGTATATTTTTGCCTCCTTTGTCATAGAGTACATAACCACAGGTGTATGTGTTTGTTTCTGGACTTTATATCCTGTTCCATTGGTGTATATTTCTGGTTTTGTGCCAGTAGCATACTGCTTTGAATAACTGTAGATTTTTAGTACAGTCTGATTTCAGGGACCCTCATCCCTCTAGTTCTGTTTTCTTTCTCAAGATTGCTTTTGCTATTTCATACAAATTAAATATTTTCTGTTTTAGTTTTGTGAAAAAGGCCATATAAGACAAACCCACAGTTAGCATCATACTCAACAGTGAAAAGCTGAGAGCACTTTCTTTAATTAAGAAAATTTTGATGAATCCTCCTAATCATTTATGTAACAGTCATATCATTTGTGTGTGTGTGCACTGTATGTGTGAACCAGTGTTCCTGATGGTATATTTGTGGATGATCTTTTCTTAGAGTTTAGGCTTCTTTGTTGTATATCAGCTCTCTCTGGGATCAAGGAAAGGCATGACTTTGTAGTTTCTATGAATATTTGTCATTACTAGTTTGGTGTTACCTGTTTCCATTTTCTATTTTATAGCCAGAAATCTAAGTATTCTCTATTTTCTCATACATTTAATAATTTTATTTTATTTCTAAGTTTTAAACTTTAAATCATCACCACATAGCCATACTAATTCATATATTTATAAGGTATCTATTTACTAAGTTAGTTTTTTATTAAAAAAGACATTTTTTGTCTACCTAAAAATTCATGAGTATGTATGTTTTTAAGGAATTAACGACTGATTATAAATTTGTTTATTTTTATGATGTATCTTATTTATAATTTTAAGCAGAGAGAATTTGGTACAATGACACACTAAAATCTTGTATAGGCTATACCTTGAGACCACAGTTTTTAAC
Organism: Bison bison bison; assembly: GCF_000754665.1. Taxonomy (NCBI): domain Eukaryota; kingdom Metazoa; phylum Chordata; class Mammalia; order Artiodactyla; family Bovidae; genus Bison; species Bison bison. The sequence continues at coordinate 20,617 of NW_011494930.1, forward strand.
ATAGTGCCACATTATAAAATATTTCACAGTACATATACACATATGTATATTTTCCTGCTGATACTTGATTTTCAGTGTAGACATTGCAACACTTTATTCTTTAATACATCTTCATCAAGCATTTAAGAATTTATAGAATATGCTCTACATAATTATAATACTATTATTTCACCCAAGAAAATCAATAGTTTCATAAGTAACTTTAAATATCTGATGCATACTCAAATTATCCCAACTGTCTCCAAAACATTTTTATAGCATATATCCAAACCAGAGTCCTACTAAAATCGACATTGAATTTGATTGTCATGTCACTTTTCTCACTTTGATCTGGAATAACCTTATGAACTTTTTACAAGGATATTGACATTAGAAGAGTTTCCTATGTTCTGTAATTGCCTGATTGTTTCCTCATGATGTCATTTAACTTGTGTACTTTCCCCCTGTATTTCAAGTGTACTGAAAACCTGGTCTCAAAGAATAGGTTCCTGTAAGCTTTTTCTAGAATGAGCCAGAAGGTAAATATTTTTGGCTTTGTGGTCTTGCATTCTCTTTCACAAGCACTCAACTTGATATTGTAACCTGAAAGCAGCTATGGGCAATGAACCAGTGAATGGTGTGGTTAGGACC
>NW_011494930.1:21346-21452 GCF_000754665.1 Bison bison bison
TTGGGTTGTTGTGTTTTCCTTTTCATTCGTTTCTATGCAAATTTTGATTTCTTTTTTGATTTCTTCTGTGATTTGTTGGTTATTCAGCAGCGTGTTGTTCAGCCTC
>NW_011494930.1:22624-23062 GCF_000754665.1 Bison bison bison
GCAAAAATTATAAGAAAATATAAGTACAAAATTGATAACTAATACCAAAAAGCAAAAGTTAAAAATCTAGAGTAGAGTTTGGAATTTCAAAAATACAATGTTAGAAAAAAGAAGAAGAAAAATAAAGAGAGAAAACAACAAACAAACAAAAACAAACAATGTCACAAAAATTATAAAGAAAATACAGGTACAAAATTGATATCAAATAGCAAAAAGCATAAATTAAAAATCTAGAGTAGAGTTTGGAATTTCAGATATACAATGTTATATAAAAGAAGAAGAGAAAGAAACTCAGAAAAAAAAAAGTCACAGAAATTATAAAAAAAACTATAGGTACAAAATTGATAACATATACCAAAAAGCTAAAATTAAAAATCTAGAGTAGAGTCTGGAATTTCAAAAATACAATGCTAAAGAAAAGAAGAAGAAAAAAAAAAC
>NW_011494930.1:23162-24638 GCF_000754665.1 Bison bison bison
AAAAGGCAGAGTGTCCAGAGATCAAATTACCAACATTTGCTGGATCATAGAGAAGCAAGGAAATTCCTGAAAAACATCTACCTCTATTTCATGGACTATGCTCCTGACTGTGTGGATTGTAACAAATTGGAAAACTCTTCAAGAGATGGGAATACCGGACCATCTTACCTGTCTCCTGAGAAACCTGAATATGGGTCCAGAAGCAACTGTTAGAACCCTGTATGGAACAATTGACTGGTTCAGGGTTGAGAAAGGATTGCGACACTTTATAAGGCTGTTTATTGTCACTCTGTTTACTTAACTTATACACAGAGCACATCATGCTATATGCCAGGCTGGATGAGTTACAAGCTGGAATTAAGTTCTTGGGGAGAAATAGTGAAAGGTTGTTGTTGAATCATGCGAAGACACCGGGATTCTTGGCCCCAGGAGGAGAATTCAATCTGGGGCCAGAGACGAGGCTTGATCGCTCAGAGCTTTTGTGTAATAAAGTTTTATTAAAGTATAAAGACGACCCAGAGGGATGGTACAGGGAGGGAGGACGGAGGAGGGTTCAGGATGGGGAACACATGTATACCTGTGGCAGATTCATGTTGATATATGGCAAAACCAATACAATTTTGTAAAGTTAAAAAATAAAATAAAATAAAAAAATAAACAAGTGAATATCACGATTAAAAAAAAAAAGTATAAAGGAGATAGAGAAAGCTTCTGACATAGGCATCAAAGGGGGCAGAAAGAGTACACCCTTGCTGGTGTTAGCAATGCAGTTATATACCCTCCAATGAATCCAAAGAATGTCTGGAGGTTGTAAAGACCTCACCAGACCTACTCCCATAATTTACATTCTAAGATAACACAATTAGCCAGAAGGTTTAATCCAGAGACTGTCCTCAAGCAGGATACATTATTGTTATATAATCCTTGTAAAGACCAGCTCTACTCTCATAATTTACATTCTAAGATAGCAGAATTAGCCAGAAGGTTTAATCCAGAGACTGTCCTCAGGCAGGATACATTATTGTTATATAATCCTAAGGAATGTAAAGCAGGAAAAAAAAGTTTGTCCTTTCTTCCTCCTTGAGAATTCCAGACCCCTCTCTCCTTGGGGACCCCTAGACTTCTTATCAACCTGCCTAGGAAATGACTCTCTCAATAGCAACAACCTCAGATATGTGGGTGATACCCACCTAATGACAGAAAGCAAAGAGGAACTAAAGAGTCTCTTGACAAGGGTGAAGGAGGAGAGTGAAAAAGCTGGCTTAAAATTTAATGTTAAAAAACTAAGATCATGGCATATGGTCCTATCCCTTCATGGCAAATATAAGGGGAAAAGGTGGAAGCAGTGACATATTTCCTCTTTTTAGGCTCTAAAATCACTGTGGATAGTGACTGCAGCCATGAAATTAGAAGATGACTGCTACTTGGCAGGAAAGCTATGACAAACCTAGACAGTGTGTTGAAAACAAAGACATC
>NW_011494930.1:24738-25391 GCF_000754665.1 Bison bison bison
CCTATGTGAGAACTAGACAACAAAGAAGGCCGAGTGCTAAAGAATTAATGCTTTCAAACCGTAGTGCTGGAGAAGACTCTTGAGAGTCCCTTGGAAAGCAAAGAGATCAAACCAGTCAGTCCTAAAGGAAATCAACCCTGAATGCTGATGGTGAAGGGACTGATGCTGAAGCTGAAGCTCCAACACTTTGGTCACCTGATGTGAAGAGCTGACCCACTGGAAAAGACCTTGATGCTGGGAAAGATTGACGGCAGACAGAGCAGAGGAAGACAGAGGATGAGGTGGTTGGATGGCATCACCGATTCAATAGATATGAACATGGGCAAACTCCAGGAGATGGTGAAGGACAGAATGGTGAGGGACATCTTCTGACTCCAGGAGATAGTGAGGTGTGCTGCAGTCAATGGGGTCACAAATAGTCAGACATGACATATCAACTGAACAACATATACCCATTGATGAGGCTTCCCAGGTAACTCAGTGATAAAGAATCTGCCTGCCAGTGCAGGAGATATGTGTTTGATCCCTGGAATGAGAAGATCCCCCAGAGAAGAAAATGGCAACCCACTCCAGTATTCTTGCCTGGGAAATCCCTTGGAGAGAAGAACCTGTTGGACTGCAGTCCACAGAGTTGAACATGACTTAGTGACAAA
>NW_011494930.1:25491-26390 GCF_000754665.1 Bison bison bison
CTGGTCTCTTCAGTGTCTGGTTTCCGCTCTGACACAAAGGGGACGGTGGAGGTACACTTTTTTTTTTTTTAGGTCTCACTTGTTCAGTCGCGCTGTGGGGAGGGAGGGAGGGATGCTGCAAACGAATAACACTGGCGTGTGCTCGCAGTGCCTCAGCCACACTGGGTCTGCCCCTGCTCATAGCGTGTGTAGCCTCCCTGCCCACACTGCTTGGGCTCTAGGTTGTTCCGCCGGGAACCATCCGAGGCCGGCCTTGGGCTGCATGCACCTCCAGGTCCAAGCTGCTCAGGTTCAGGCACTCGGGTAGTTCTCAGAGGCGCAGACTCGGTTGTGCCTGCGTTTTGTGCTCTTCCCAGGTCTGAGCAGCTCAGGTGATGAGGTGTTTGGCGAGCGCCATTGCTGCGACTTATTGCCTCCCCGCCACTCGGTTATCTGGGTGTACAACCGGCCCACCTTCTCAGGCAGATGTTGACCGTCCAGACCCCCAAGAAGTTTTAGTTAGCAAAGAAGCCTGCTTACAGTTTTATAGATAATGTCTCTCTGGGGCTGCGATTGCCCCCTTCTGGCTCTGGCTGCCTGTCACCGGAGGAGGAAGGTCTGCAGCTGGCTATCTCTGTTCAGTCCTTTGTTCCGTGCGCGGGCCTGGCAGTGTCTTAGATTAGGGCTGGCTTTTCGCGTGGTAGATATCCCACAGTCTGGCTTGCTAGCCCAAATTATTTCGCTCAGATAGCGCTCAGGGTATTCAGGCCAGGTTCTTACTCTAAGCGATGCAGCCCCTGCCGTGCCTCCCTGCCCAGCCCCCGCTTGCTAATGGCGTGTGCAGGCGTCTGTGCTGCTTCTCCGCTGGGGGAGTTACCGTAGGGCTCGCAATCTGTGAGTTTTAATTGTTTATTGTTTTT
>NW_011494930.1:26490-28662 GCF_000754665.1 Bison bison bison
CCATGGGGTCGCTAAGAGTCGGACACGACTGAGCGACTTCACTTTCACTTTTCACTTTCATGCATTGGAGAAGGAAATGGCAACCCACTCCAGTATTCTTGCCTGGGAAATCCCTTGGAGAGAAGAACCTGTTGGACTGCAGTCCACAGAGTTGAACATGACTTAGTGACAAACAACAGCAACTGAAGGGCATTTTAAATTTAGTATATTATGATCATTTCCAGTCATTTTCCATTTGGTTTAAAGAGATACAAAGGGGTCAGTTGCTGTTTGTAGGGCATTCATTGTAGGTGAAATCTTTTGGTTTAGATCTTGCTTAGGTAACATTCTGAGAAAGAAATAATTTGTTATATATGTAATAATATGTTATATAAGTAAACAAAATAAAACTGTGCTGTAACAATATATATTTTTTTTATCCAGCTCAGCTTATAAGATGTAAGAATCACAGGGTTCCAATTTTACTCTGATAAAGCATTTTATTTATCATTTAAGCTCTGTGAAATTAGAATCCTAAGCTCTCTTAATTTAGTGCAGCGCATGATGAGCAGTAAAATATATTTTTCTAATGAAAATGTTAGTAATCTTTAGAAATGGAGAGTGAAGTTGAAGCATGCATGTATGGAGACCAACTTCCATAGGTTGCCTGTGACTCAAGTTTTTTTTAGGACATAATCCAGAAAAATCTTGGGAAACCATATTAGTTGTTTACCCTCCATGTAGGGTTTGACCTTATTTCCTCTCTTCCTGCATTTTAAGATAGACCTCTGAAGCTCAATTTCCTTGTCATATATCTTCAATTAGAGGCACTTTATAGGAAAAAAGATTGAAGCAGGTGATTTAATCCAAGTAAACTGGGGAATTGGGTCGTGACTCCTTGACTATGCTGGGAGTGAAGTGAGCATACCATGTGGAGCAGAAAACTAAAATTCTCCTGCAATCTGAATAGCAGACATTCCCTTCATGCTTTCTTCCATAATGGTTCCATGAAGAGTTACTTGTACAAACATGAAAAAGTGTCTTTTTTTTTTTTCCCCACAAAGATGACAGTTCAGAGTTTTCCTCATCATCCAAGACAGCAAATTATGTGGTTTACTGGTTAATCCAATTCTGAGAAGGAATGTGTGAAAAATAATACCTTGTTAGAAAGTAGTAGACTTTTACACTGGAAACTATAAAAGATCACCAAAAGAAGCCAGGGAAGACTCAAAGTAATAGATAAACATCCCATGTTCATGGATCAGAAGATAATACAGTTAATATGGCAGCATTCCACTAAATTGACCTGTAGATTCAATACAATCCTTATCAATATCTCAGTTATTTTTTTCAGAAATTGACAGGCATATCTTTGAATTTACATGGGACTTCATGGGATCCAAAATAGTTGAAAAATCTTGACAAGAACAAATTGGTAGAGTCAATTCTCCAAAGTAAAATTTACTACAAAACAACATGACTCAAGATAGATGAGTGTAACAGCCAAGGATGCAGGCATAAAAACTTATTGATAGTAACTTATCAATGAAAATGAAGATCATGGCATCCGGTCCCATCACTTCATGGGAAACAGATGGGGAAACAGTGGAAACGGTGTCAGACTTTACTTTTTTTGGGCTCCAAAATCACTGCAGATGGTGATTGCAGCCATGAAATTAAAAGGTGCTTACTTCTTGAAGGGAAAGTTATGACCAACGTAGATAGCATATTGAAAAGCAGAGACATTACTTTGCCAACAAAGGTCCATCTAGTAAGGCTATGGTTTTTCCAGGAGTCATGTATGTATGTGAGAGTTGGACTATAAAGATAGCTGAGGGCTGAAGAATGGATGTTTTTGAACTGTGTTGTTGGAGAAGACTCTTGAGAGTCCCTTGGACTGAAAGGAGATCCAACCAGTCCATCCTAAAGGAAATCAGTCCTGATGCTGAAACTCCAGTACTTGGGCCACTTGATGCGAAGTGCTGACTCATTTGAAAAGACCCTGATGTAGGGAAAGATTGAAGGCATGTGGAGGAGGGGATGACAGAGGTTGAGTTGGTTCAGTTCAGTTCAGTCGCTCAGTCATGTCCGACTCTTTGCGACCCCATGAATTGCAGCACGCCAGGCCTCCCTGTCCATCACCAACTCCCGGAGTTCACTCAGACTCACATCCATCGAGTCAGTGATGCCATC
>NW_011494930.1:28762-29021 GCF_000754665.1 Bison bison bison
CATATGTTTGAGTTGGGTTTAGAAAAGGCAGAGTGTCCAGAGATCAAATTACCAACATTTGCTGGATCATAGAGAAAGCAAGGAAATTCCTGAAAAACATCTACCTCTATTTCATGGACTATGCTCCTGACTGTGTGGATTGTAACAAATTGGAAAACTCTTCAAGAGATGGGAATACCGGACCATCTTACCTGTCTCCTGAGAAACCTGAATATGGGTCCAGAAGCAACTGTTAGAACCCTGTATGGAACAATTGACT
>NW_011494930.1:29121-29531 GCF_000754665.1 Bison bison bison
AAAAAAAGTTTGTCCTTTCTTCCTCCTTGAGAATTCCAGACCCCTCTTTCCTTGGGGACCCCTAGACTTCTTATCAACCTGCCTAGGAAATGACTCTCTCAATAGCAACAACCTCAGATATGTGGATGATACCCACTCTAATGACAGAAAGCAAAGAGGAACTAAAGAGTCTCTTGATGAGGGTGAAGGAGGAGACTGAAAAAGCTGGCTTAAAATTTAATGTTAAAAAACTAAGATCATGGCATATGGTCCTATCCCTTCATGGCAAATATAAGGGGAAAAGGTGGAAGCAGTGACATATTTCCTCTTTTTAGGCTCTAAAATCACTGTGGATAGTGACTGCAGCCATGAAATTAGAAGATGACTGCTACTTGGCAGGAAAGCTATGACAAACCTAGACAGTGTGTTGA
>NW_011494930.1:29631-30353 GCF_000754665.1 Bison bison bison
TTTGATATCTGGGTCAGGAAGATTCCCTAGAGGAGGACATGGCAACCCACTCCAGTATACATGACTGGAAAATCCCACGGAAAGAGAAGCCTGATGGGCTATGGTTCATAGGGTTGCAAAGAGTCAGACACAACTGAAGGGATTTGGCAGAAACACACACATATAGAGGGGTACCGTGGTGACATGAGTGCCTCTGGATTGCTTGTGCATCTCTGCTTCAGATCCAGAGTTCCGGTTTAAGTTGAGCCTAACATAGGACCATTCTCTGTTTTTTAACATATTTTGTGCATGAAAAAGTCCATGCAGCATGTTACAGAAAAGGGTGCTCAACCCAGGTGGAGAATAAGAAGATAGTTATGTACAAGGGTTAAGATGAACATAGAAACACAACGAGCAGAAGTAGAGGAAGACCTTTTTCCACGACAGAGAAATGTCCTGAGTGAGCCTAGATATAAACCACTGTGAGTCATAATAGGGTATCACCCGCTTTATACCCAATTGTCCAGTGTGATAGGCATGTGCTGCTCAACTGATCAGTGACTGAAGTGCTCTGGGGGACAGTTCATGATCTTACCTCACTGTGTTTAGAGGGTTCCGACATAGCCCTGCTGGAGAGTGTGTACTCCTCAGATTCAGCTTTGGTTTTCTTGATCTGTTTGAACCTTATCTTGTATTGCTTTTGCACCTGTAGAGGCAAATCATGCTCTGGATCAGCTCACAGA
>NW_011494930.1:30453-32180 GCF_000754665.1 Bison bison bison
TGGCCAAAGTATTGGAGTTTCAGCTTTAGCATCATCCTTCCAAAGAAATCCCAGGGGTGATCTCCTTCAGAATAGACTGGTTGGATCTCCTTGCAGTTCAAGGGACTCTCAAGAGACTTCTCCAACACCACAGTTCAAAAGCATCAATTCTTCAGTGCTCAGCCTTCTTCACAGTCCAACTCTCACATCCATACATGACCACAGGAAAAACCATAGCCTTAACTAGACGGACCTTTGTTGGCAAAGTGTCTCTGCTTTTGAATATGCTGTCTAGGTTGGTCATAACTTTCCTTCTCAAGGAGTAAGCGTCTTTTAATTTCATGGCTGCAGTCACCATCTGCAGTGATTTTGGACCCCTCCCAAAATAAAGTCTGACACTGTTTCCACTGTTTCCCTTGAAGGATGGGAAACATCCTTTTTACTTTCCATGAAGTGATGAGACCGGATGGCATTAAAAGGAAAAAAAGTGTTGGCATTACTGACTCAATGGACATGAGTTTGAGTAAACTCTGGGAGTTGGTGATGGACAGGGAGGCCTGGCGTGCTGCAGTCCATGGGGTCTCAAAGAGTTGGACACGACTGAGCGACTGAACTGAACTAAACCACCTGTAGTCATGATGTGCAAGTATCACTTCCTAACTCTGAATTCAACATACTTTATTCCTATAATTCTTTCTTCATGGCTGGCCGCTAATCCTTGCAGAATTAGAACTAAATTCTTGGGTAAAAGAGGAAAACTACTATACTTAGATGATGGCGGTAGCTTAAAATTCATATTGTCTGTCTCTTTTTGGCCTGGATGTATGCTCAGTCTCTCAACTGTGTCTGACTCTTTACAACCTCATGGACTGTAGGCTGCCAGGCTCCTCTGTCCATGGAATTTTCCAGCCAAGAATGCTGAAGTGGGTTGCCATATCCTCCTCTGGGGGATCTTCCCAACCCAGGAATTTGAACCTGTGTCCCCTGTGTCTTCTGCATTGGTAGGTGGATTCTTTACTACTGAGCCACCTGGGAAGCTCCCCTCTTTTTGGAAATCATCCAAAGTCCCTGAGGACAAGGAAAAAAATACCTGCCAATTGCTTTTTATTACTAGTCTAGGTAGGTAGAGAGAGAAAGGCAGAAGTAGATGCACAAAGGATGAAGAAAATGAACATTAAAACCGCAAATTAGGTGCTTCTGGATAAAAAGCAATTGAGTATGGTAGCATCAAGTTTATTTTTGCAGCATGTCTCTATGTTTGATTTTTTTTAAGGAATAAAATGTTTAAAAATAAATAACAAGCCCTCCAGATGATTCTGACGCATTTTAACTTTTGAGAATACTTGGCTTATTGCACAAAACTAATTTTTGTACCGTACTAAAATTCCCAAGAGACGTCCACATGGGAAGAAATGCAGGTAGCCCTAAGAGCTAAATATGGACACCTGCTGACAGATAAGAAGTCAAGGAGACCTCAGTCTTACCACCACAAGGAACTGAATTGTGCCAAAAATTAGAGGGTCAGAGGAGGACCCCAAACCTCAGATCAGAATGCAGCCCAGGCTGACAGAATGATTTCAGCCTTGGAGGAACCTAAGCAGACATCCTTGCTATACCATGCCTGATCACTGACCTGTGATAACTGGGAGACAGTATTTTTTTCAGGTTTTACATGTGTGAGAATTTGTTCCACATCAAGATATTGAATGCAACCCCCTGAGGGGTGTCACCTGCACATCGTAGTAGGC
>NW_011494930.1:32280-37516 GCF_000754665.1 Bison bison bison
GGCACAGATTCGGCAGTGAGAAGGTTTCCTGGTGTTTGGAAACTTCTCTCTTTTTAAGACTCCCTTCCCGGGATGGAACTCTGTCCCTCCCTCTTTTGTCTCTTTTTTTGTCTTTTGTATTTTTTCGTACCTCCTTTCGAAGACTTGGGTTGCTTTTCTGGGTGCCTGATGTCCTCTGCCGGCATTCAGAAGTTGTTTTGTAGAATTTACTCCGCGTTTAAATGCTCTTTTGATGAATTTGTGGGAGAGAAAGTGTTCTCCCCATCCTACTCCTCTGCCACCTTGGCTCCTCCCCTCCAGTATTCTTGCCTGGGAAATACCATGGACAGAAGAACCTGGTGGGCTGCAGTCCACAGAGTTGAACATGACTTAGTGACAAACAGCAGCAACCGAAGGGTTAAATTTAGTATATTATGATCATTTTCAGTCATTTTCCATTTGGTTTAAAGAGATACAAAAGGAGCTGTTTGTAGGGCATTTATTGTAAGTGAAATCTTTTGGTTTAGATCTTGCTTAGGTAACATTCTGAGAAAGAAATAATTTGTTATATATGTAATAATATGTTATATAAGTAAATAAAACAAAACTGTGCAGTAACAATATATATTTGTTATCCAGCTCAGCTTATAAGATGTACTAATCATAGGGTTCCAATTTTACTCTGATAAAGCATTTTATTTATCATTTAAGCTCTGTGAAATTAGAATCCTAATCGCTCTTAATTTTGTGCAGTGCATGATGAATAGTAAAATATATTTTTCTAATGAAAATGTTAGTAATCTTTAGAAATGGAGAGTGAAGTTGAAGCATGCATGTATGGAGACCAACTGCCTTAGGTTGCCTGTGACTCAAGTTTTTTTTAGGACATAATCCAGAAAAATCTTGGGAACCATATTAGTTGTTTACCCTCCATGTAGGGTTTGACCTTATTTCCTCTCTTCCTGCATTTTAAGATAGACTTCTGAAGCTCAATTTCCTTGTCATATATCTTCATTTAGAGGAACTTTATAGGAAAAAAGATTGAAGCAGGTGATTTAATCCAAGGAAACTGGGGAATTGGGTCATGACTCCTTGACTATGCTGGGAGTGAAGTGAGCATACTATGTGGAGCAAAAAACTAAAATTCTCCTGCAATCTGAGTATCAGACATTCCCTTCATGCTTTCTTCCATAATGGTTCCATGAAGAGTTACTTGTAAAAAACATGAAAAAGTATCTTTTTTTTCCCCACAAAGATGACAGTTCAGAATTTTCCTCATCATCCAAGACAGCAAATTTGTGGTTTACTGGTTAATCCAATTCTGAGAAGGAATGTGTGAAAAATAATACCTTGTTAGAAAGTAGTAGACTTTTATACTGAAAATTATAAAAGATCATCAAAAGAAGCCAGGGAAGACCCAAAGCAATAGATAAAGATCCCATGTTCATGGATCAGAAGATAATGCAGTTAATATGGCAGCATTCCACCAAATTGACCTGTAGATTCAATACGGTCCTTATCAATATCTCAGTTATTTTTTCTCAGAAATTGACAGGCATATCTTTGAATTTACATGGGACTTCATGGGATCCAAAATAGTTGAAAAATCTTGACAAGAACAAATTGGTAGAGTCAATTTTCCAAAGTAAAATTTACTACAAAACAACATGACTCAAGATAGATGAGTGGAAGAGCCAAGAATGCAGGCATAAAAACTTATTGATGGTAACTTATTTTAACAAGGATGTCAGTACAAGTCCCTGGGGAAAGAGTAATCTTTTCAATAAGTGAAGATGGGACAACTGTATATCCATATGCTGAAGGTGGACCTCACAAAATTTATGAAACTCATACCAATAAAAAGTTAATTCCAAATGGATATACCTATATGCAGTTACTAAAACTACTAAAGTCTTGGAAGAAATGTAAGTGTAAATTTTTGTGGTCTTGTGGTAGGTCACTGTTTTTAAGATAAGACAGCCAAAGGAGAAGTGAACAAAAAGTAGAGAAACTGGACTTGTTAAAAATTAAAACTTCTGTGCATCAATGAACACCATCAAGAGAGTAACAATATTGGGAGCAAGGATGGGCTAAAGTCCTTGCACAATTTATATAGACCCCATGGTCTCAGTTTTTTCACCTATCAAAGGGAAACATAATAATACTTACCTTACCTTCAAGTGGTGATATGAAGAATATATAAACAAAAAATATGACAACTGTTTGTGTAAACACAAAAATAAAATTGCTTGGTAAGATTCACCTTGCCAGGATCTCTCCTATGCACCCTGTGATTATCATCCTGTTTTGCATTGTTTGTGTGTGTTGCAAATCCCAGGAATGACTACATAATCTGAAGGAAAAAGGAAATTCTCCAGTCTAACCTAATGCTTATGTCACCTTACTTTTATGACTATATAAACCACGTATTTACTGTTTTCTATATAGAAGTCGTGTTAGTGGTAAAGAACTCACCTACCAATGCAGGCAGATGCCAGAGACAAGCATTTGATATCTGGGTCAGGAAGATTCCCTAGAGGAGGACATGGCAACCCACTCCAGTATACATGACTGGAGAATCCCATGGAAAGAGCAGCCTGATGGGCTATGGTCCATAGGGTTGCAAAGAGTCAGACACAACTGAAGGGATTTGGCAGAAACACACACATATAGAGGGGTACCGTGGTGACATGAGTGCCTCTGGATTGCTTGTGCATCTCTGCTTCAGATCCAGAGTTTCTGTTTAAGTTGAGCCTAACATAGGACCATTCTCTGTTTTTTTTACATATTTTGTGCATGAAAAAGTCCATGCAGCATGTTACAGAAAAGGGTGCTCAACCCAGCTGGAGAATAAGAAGATAGTTATGTACAAGAGTTAAAATGAGCATAGAAACACAATGAGCAGAAGTAGAGGAAGACCTTTTTCCATGACAGAGAAATGTCCTGAGTGAGCCTAGATATAAACCACTGTGAGTCATAATAGAGTATCACCTACTTTATACCCAATTGTCCAGTGTGATAGACATGTGCTGCTCAATTGATCAGTGAATGAAGTGCTCTGAGGGACAGTGCATAATCTTACCTCACTGTGTTTAGAGGGTTCTGAGATAGCCCTGCTGGAGAGTGTGTACTCCTCAGATTCAGCTTTGGTTTTCTTGATCCCTTTGAACCTTATCTTGTATTGCTTTTGTACCTGTAGCAGCAAATCATGCTCTGGATCAGCTCACAGAGAGGAGTGAGGATTGGACGAGTCCTGGGGTGGAGTCAGATAGTGGTACCTGCTGGCTGAGGAGGCAGTGCATCAGGAAGATGAAGAAACCCTGCAGACCGTTGATGATGGTGAAGAGGTAGGCCATGACGTGGGCAACCAGTCCCACATGCAGGATTTCCAGCCACCACGTGCATCCCAAGATGAAGAACTGAACTGTGGCTTTAAATGTCAGCATCCATAGGAGGAGAAAAGAGGCTCACAATACACCCTGAGCAACACAATCAAGGCCTTTTCTTCTCTACTGCTGGATGTCTCTGACTCGGTTGTAGCCACTCTGAACTTTACTGTGAATGATTCTCTAAATGTTTTTTTGGGTTCAATATGGCATTTATCTTGGACTGAAGTTGGTAGTGACACTTCATAATGTGAGTTTCAGTAATATGATGTTGTATGAATATTCTGTTTCAATCAACTGATATTACTGTAGATGTTTTGTGCTGGCTCTGTGCATTAACAGTAACAAAGGAAAGATTTCTGATTTCACAAACCACCTGGTAAAACCAGGCTGATTATCCACATATCATATCTTCTAAGAGGCTAGGTATGTCCTTTGCTTTATTTTTATTTACATAGAGTGAATCTTCTGAACAAAGAATGTTGTAGGTCAATTCATGGAGAGGAAAAAGATAGGGACATCATTGAAGGGACAAGGGCAGAGGGACCTCCCGTTTAATGAATATATTTGACTATTGTCAAATATAATTAACAAATATAAAATACCATTGTATTTGTCTTCCCACTAGATGGTAAGGTTTGTGAAATGCAGAGTTCCAAAGAATAGCAGGGAGAGATAAGAAAGCCTTCCTCAGCGATCAATGAAAAGAAATAGAGGAAAACAACACAATGGGAAAGACTAGAGATCTCTTCAAGAAAATTAGAGATACCAAGGGAACATTTAATGCAAAGATGGGCTCGATAAAGGATGGAAATGGTATGGACCTAACAGAAGCAGAAAATATTAAGAAGAAGTGGCAAGAATACACAAAGAACTATACAAAAAAGATCTTTGTGACCCAGATAATCACAATGGTGTGATCACTCACCTAGAGGCAGATATCCTGGAATGTGAAGTCAAGTGGGCTTAGAAAGCAAGCATCACTACAAACAAAACTAGTGGGGGTGATGGAATTCCAGTTGAACTATTTCAAATCCTGAAAGATGATGCTGTGAAAGTGCTGCACTCAAAAAGCCAGCAAATTTGGGAAACTCAGCAGTGGCCACAGGACTGGAAAAGGTCAGTTTTCATTCCAATCCCAAAGAAAGGCAATGCCAAAGAGTGCTCAAACTACCACACAATTGCACTCATCTCACACACTAACAAAGTAATGCTCAAAATTCTACAAGCCAGGCTTTAACAATACGTGAACCATGAACTACCAGATGTTCAAGTTGGTTTTAGAAAAGGCAGAGGAACCAGAGATCATATTGCCAACATCCACTAGATCACTGGAAAAGCAAGAGAGTTCCAGAAAAAACATTTATTTCTGCTTTAGTGACTATGCTGAAGCCTTTGACTGTGGATCACAATAAACTGTGGAAAATTCTGAAAGAGATGGGAATACCAGACCACCTGACCTGCCTCTTGAGAAACCTGTATGCAGGTCAGGAAGCAACAGTTAGAACTGGCCATGGAACAACAGACTAGTTCCAAATAGGAAAAGGAGTATGTCAAGGCTGTATATTGTCACCCTACTTATTTAACTTATATGCAGAGTACATCACGCGAAGTGCTGGCTGGATGAAGCACAAGCTGGAATCAAGATTGCCAGGAGAAATATCAATTACCTCAGATACACAGATGACACCACTCTTATGGCAGAACATGAAGAAGAACTAAAGAGCCTCTTGATGAAAGTGAAAGAGGAGAGTGAAAAAGTTGGCTTAAAGTTCAACATTCAGAAAACTAAGATCATGGCATCCGGTCCCATCACTTCATGGGAAATAGACGGGGAAACAGTGGAAACAGTGTCATACTTTATTTTTGGG
>NW_011494930.1:37616-38042 GCF_000754665.1 Bison bison bison
GGACTTATTCAGCAACTTTTCAATCCCAGATGTAGAGACAAGGCCCACCACAATGGGACCTGCAGGACAAGGGCATGGTTGATATCTTGGGGTATCCAACATAACTCCTCTTTTAATGAAGCATTTCCCTGTGGCCCCACCATTACCCATAGTTCCCTTTAAAGTATACATTTCTGTTTATTTCTTCTTTGAGTATTGTGTCCTACTTTGAATCCCTAGGGACCTGTCCCCTGCCACAACCATTACCTGAGTCATTAGATTCATGCACTGTATCCCAGATCAGTATCATCTTTATGTTATTCTGAATCAAGGTAATATTCTTACGTTCTTTATCTAGTCCCTTCAGTGACATTTCTAAGAGTTGTGAGGGTTATATAAGGGAGTTGATTTAGTAATTGTGCCAATAGTGGAACACATACTTCCATT
>NW_011494930.1:38142-39045 GCF_000754665.1 Bison bison bison
CCAGCCCTAATCTAAGACACCGCCAGGCCCGCGCACAGAACAAAGGACTGAACAGAGATAGCCGGCTGCAGACCATCCCCCTCCAGTGACAGGCAGCCAGAGCCGGAAGGGGGCATTCGCAGCCCCAGAGAGACATTATCTACAAAACTGTAAGCAGGCTTCTTTGCTAACTAAGACTTCTTGGGGTTCTGGACAGTCAACATCCACCTGAGAAGGTGCGCCGGTTGTACACCCAGAAAACCGAGCGGCAGGGAGGCGATAAGTCACAGGGACCGCACTCACCAAAAACCTCATCACCTGAGCTGTTTGGACCTGGGAAGGGCACAAAACGCAGGCCCAACTGAGTCTGCGCCTCTGAAGACTACTCAAGTGCCTGAAACTGAGCGGCTTAGACCTGGGAGGTGCATGCAGCCCAGGGCCAGCCTCCGATGGTTTCCGGCGGAGCAACCTAGAGCCTGAGCAGTGTGGGCAGGGAGGGTACACACGCCATGAGCAGGGGCAGGCCCAGTGTGGCTGAGGCAGTGCGAGCACACGCCAGTGTTATTTGTTTGCAGCATCCCTCCCTCCCCACAGCACAACTGAACAAGTAAGCCTTAAAAAAATAAATAAATAAATAAAAGGGTACACCACTGACCCCTTTCTGTCAGAGCGGAAATCAGACACTGAAGAGACCAGCAAACAGAAGAAGCTGCAATAGAGGGAACTGCCTTGGAAGCGACAGGTGCAATAGATTAAAACCCTGTTAGTACCGACTACATAGGAAGGGGCCTGTAGATCTTGAGAAATATAAGCTGGACCAAGGAACTAGCCAAAAATGAACTGACCCCACAATATCCACAACAACACCAGAGAAAGTCCTAGATATATTTTTACTATTTTTATGATCATTCTTTCTTTCTTTAT
>NW_011494930.1:39145-39826 GCF_000754665.1 Bison bison bison
GGAGGACCCCAAACCTCAGATCAGAATGCAGCCCAGGCTGACAGAATGATTTCAGCCTTGGAGGAACCTAAGCAGACATCCTTGCTATACCATGCCTGATCACTGACCTGTGATAACTGGGAGACAGTATTTTTTTCAGGTTTTACATGTGTGAGAATTTGTTCCACATCAAGATATTGAATGCAACCCCCTGAGGGGTGTCACCTGCACATCGTAGTAGGCTATGAGGACAGCAAAGCTGCTGAAGTGGGTGCACTGGCAGGTGGTGCTGTCGTCTCTGCTGTCCATCGTCCTGCAGCCTCTGGTTGCCCAATAGCCACTTCCATTCTCGGCCTGCTCCCAGAAGACACAGTGCACCTTCCCCTTTGTTTCATGGGTCCTTGACTCTAGAAACAGGAAGTAGGTTTGAGCTGGTGGTTCTGTTGCTCAGAAATGCTGACCCAAATCTAGCTCATGATGGACTTTCCTTGGGATATTATGTACCCGTGATGGACATCCCTGAAGCACAAAGGCTGTGCTCAGGACTCAGGTCTCTCCCACACCCACAGCTTTATCCCCCCAGGACTCACATGTTTGAAGACAAATTTGACTGGAGAACTGAGGTTCTGTGTATCACTGTTGCTGATAAAGGCAGATATGACATCAGACAGCAGGGTAGGGGGGATTTCCTGCAGCATTTCC
>NW_011494930.1:39926-45938 GCF_000754665.1 Bison bison bison
ATACAGGGGGAAACAGTGGAAACAGTGTCATACTTTATTTTTTTGGGCTCAAAAATCTTTGCAGATGGTGACTGCAGCCATGAAATTAAAAGACGCTTACTCCTTGGAAGGAAAGTTATGACCAACTTAGATAGCATATTAAAAATGGAGACATTAATTTGCCAACAAAGGTCCGTCTAGTAAGGCTATGGTTTTTCTAGTGGTCATGTACATATGTGAGAGTTGGACTATAAAGAGAGCTGATTGCTGAAGAATTGATGTTTTTGAACTGCGATGTTGGAGAAGCCTCTTGAGAGTCCCTTGGACTGCAAGGAGATCCAACCAGTCCATCCTAAAGGAAATCAATCCTTAATGTTCATTGGAAGGACTGATGCTAAAGCTGAAACTGCAGTACTTTGGCCACTTGATACGAAGTGCTGACTCATTTGAAAAGATCCTGATGTTGGGAAAGATTGAAGGCAGTAGGAGAAGGGGATGACAGAGGATGAGTTGGTTGGATGGCATTAAAAAAAAAAAGTGTTGGCATTAGTGATCAATGGACATGAATTTTAGTAAACTCTGGGAGTCGGTGATGGACATGGAGGCCTGGTGTGCTACAGTCCATGGGGTCTCAGAGTCGGACACGATTGAGTGACTGAACTGAAATGAACCACCTGTAGTCATGATGTGCAAGTATCAACTCCTAACTCTGAATTCAACACACTTTATCCCTGTAATACTTCTTCATGGCTGGCTGCTAATCCTTTCAGAATTAGAACTAAATTCTTGGGTAAAAGAGGCCACTGATTCTTACAGATTTAGAACTAAATTCTTGGGTAAAAGAGGAAAACTACTATACTTAGATGATGGCAGTAGCTTAAAATTCATATTGTCTGTCTCTTTTGGCCTGGATGTATGCTCAGTCTTTCTACTGTGTCTGAGTCTTTAGAACCTCATGGACTGTAGGCTGCCAGGCTCCTCTGTCCATGGAATTTTCCAGCCAAGAATACTGAAGTGCATTGCCATATCCTCCTCTGGGGGTCTTCCCAACCCAGGTTTTTGAACCTGAGTCTTCTGCGTTTTCTGCATTGGTAGGTGGATTCTTAACTACTGAGCCACCTGGGAAGCTCCCCTCTTTTTGGAAATCATCCAAAGTCCCTGAGGACAAGGAAAAAAATACCTGCCAATTGCTTTTTATTACTAGTCTGGGTAGGTAGAGAGAGAAAGGCAGAAGTAGATGCACAAAGGATGAAGAAAATGAATGTTAAAGCCTGCAAATTAGGTGCTTCTGGATGAAAAGCAATTGAGTATGGTAGCACCAAATTTATTTTTGCAGCATGTCTCTATGTTTGATTTTTTTTTAGGAATAAAATGTTAAAAATAAATAACCAGCCCTCCAGATGATTCTGACACACGTTAACTTTTGAGAATACTTGGCTTATTGCATAAAACTAATTTTTGTACTGTACTAAAGTTCCCAAGAGACGTCCACATGGGAAGAAATGCAGGTAGCCCTAAGAGCTAAACATGGACACCTGCTAACAGATAGGAAGTCAAGGAGACCTCAGTCCTACCTCCACAAGGAACTGAATTGTGCCAAAAATTAGAGGGTCAGAGGAGGACCTGAAACCTCAGATCAGAATGCAGCCCAGGCTGACAGAATGATTTCAGCCTTGGAAGAACCTGAGCAGATATCCCTGCTATACCATGCCAGATCACTGACCTGACATAACTGGGAGACAGTATTTTTTTTTTCAGGTTTTACATGTGTGAGAATTTGTTCCACATCAAGATACTGAATGCAGCCCCTCTGAGGGGTGTCACCTGCACATCGTGGTAGGCCATGAGGACAGCAAAGCTGCTGAAGTGGGTGCACTGGCAGGTGGTGCTGTCGTCTCTGCTGTGCCGGGAGCCAGCATGGGAGGTCCCACCCATGACAAAGGTCATGTGGAGAGGACCTGAAGGCAAAGGCGAATCAGGACTCGAGGGACCCCCTGGACCTGCTCGAGCACCTACCCCAAAACCAGAGTCTGTCTTACTATTTTATGACTTTCACCAACTCCTCTGACATTAACTGGGGGCTATCCCCGACCACCTTTCTCTGAAGGACATCAACTTAAAGTTCTAGTTAATAAGTCTCCTGGGCATAATAGGTGTGTTCCAATTCAAAGCCCTCAGATAGCTTTCTAACTTGCCTGACAGGTTTATCTGGACTCTTACAGCTATGTATGTGATTGTTTACAGCCTCCCAACCACGAGAGGCACGGGAAGCTTAAGATATTCTAACAGTGCAGAGCTTCTCAGGGAGTTAAAAATTATTAGAATAGAACTGGTAGAGGATTTCATTGTTGAGCTAACGCTTGCTGTCAAGTTTCCATATCCCTTACCCATTGTGTCCTTGTGAGTATATTAATTAATATAGTTGGTATATAGGAAAAATAAGTAGTAGCCTTGATGTTAACAATTTTAGACCCTCGAGGTAATAAATTCCTTCCTTGTTACACCCCACCACACCTTTGCCCTATAGAAATGCAACTTTATCTAGTGCTTTCGGGGAGTGGTGCCAAACTTTAGAAAGACCGCCTTTGGAGAAAATAAGTTTTCTGGTTAACTAAACTTTATCAGAAGAAAAATGTTAACAGGCTTCCTGGTCAGAAGATGATGTAAATCACCTAAAGCCTTTGTATATGATAAGTTTGCAGAAAGAAAGCCTGGTCTCGATAAGGGTCAAGGACTGCTGACCTTGCATGACTCCACACCCCCCTATTATCCTCTATGTACAACTGAGGGTATAAAAGCTCCTTTAAAAAATAAAGTTACGGTCCTTGCTCATCAGGCTTGGTCTCCCCGTGTCATTCCTTTTTTCCTTTTCTCTCTTTTTCTCTCTCTGTTCTTCTTTCAGGATGACTACTTGGAACACAGGAGCTCTCTGAGTTCACTTTTTCTCCTGGGCTTCTAAGACCCAACCGGGAAGGCGCCCTGCGTCTTCACCGGGGAGAGGCATCCTGCGTCCTCACCCCTCTGAGAGGGCGCCTGTGGCCTCCGTGAACAGAGCAAGTTCCGTATCAGGAGCTTTATTGCCATTCTGTGTAAACCAAGGAAGATCAAGCCTCTTTCTCTCCCCTTTTACTTTCCTTATTGCCGACACCATCCTCCTGAGGGAATCCCTGGATCCTACCGGGGCTGGACCCTGGTAAGTGGTGCCTAAACCAGGCTCCCAAAGGTAAGCCTCCCCCAACTGTGCAATTTTTCGGACGGCTAGGACCCTACTCAGGCTGCCGCAGACCGCCCTGCATAAGATAGGTTGGGTGAGAAGGAGTGGCAAGCAGGAATCTTTTTGAAGGAGAAGTAGAAAAGATAGAAATTTTCTGACATGGGTAACAATGAGTCAAAAGTACGACAACTCTTTATAGGAGTAATCTTGCAACTGTTAAACAAAAGAGGAATAAAAGTTAAGAAAGCTAATGTTCAATCTGTTTTTTACATTTGTACAAGAGCAATGTCCTTGGTTTCCAGAAGAGGGCAGTGTTAAACTAGATACCTGGGAAAAAATAGGGAAACAGCTAAAAACTTATTACACTCAGCACGGCCCAGAGAAAGTCCCTACTGACACCTTTTCTCTGTGGAATATGATTAGAGATGCTTTAGATCCAGCTCATGAATCTGAAAAGGTACATGTTAAAGAAAAAAGTAAAGATGAACAGGCTATACTTAGCTATCAACAATTAAACACCATGTTAGCTGCCATGGACACCGATAGTCATACTGAAAATAGGGATGAAAAGAAAGACCAGCTTTCCCCTCAAGATGAGGAAGATTTAGAGGAAACAGCAGCTCGATACCATTCTGATGAGGATTGGCCTCTTTTAGCTGAGGATGTTCCTAAGAGCTTAAGAGAAACATCCCCAATCAGGCCATCCATAGGTTTAAACATCAGACAGTTTAAGGATCTCCAGAACAGGAAAGGAGAAATGTGGGACACTCCCCACCCTGATACCTCCCTTCCTTGTGGGGATAAGGGGCCTCCGTTAGGAGTCTCCTGGAGGAGAGTTCTATCTGGCCCCGAGGATGAATTTGATCCCCACCATGAGGCTTGTTTCCCCATAATGTTTGATGAAACAGATAGGGGAGAGGTCCCCTCCTGGGAACCCCTTCCAATGAAACTACTTAAGGAACTTAAACAGGCTTGTGCCTTATATAGGGCTACAGCCCTGTATACTATAACACTGGTAGTGGCCTTGGTGGTCAGATGGATGACACCTCATGATTGGAAAGCAGTTGCTAAGGCTTGTCTATCTGGAGGGCAATATATGTTTTGGAGAACTGAATATGAAGATCTTGCCCCAAAGCAGGCTGATGCTAACTGCAAATATGGCCCGAGAAATGTTAATAGGAACTGGTGAATTTGGAACGCTTGGAGATCAGATGGGTTTAGACAAAAGGACTCTAGAACAGGTAACAGCCTGCACCCTTGGGTCCTGGTGATCATTGCCTCAAGGAAAAGAATCAACCTCTTCCTTTTCAAACATTAAACAAAAACCAGAAGAGCCATATGAGGACTTTATATCACGGTTTATGGAGGGAGTTCACAGAGTAATTTCTAATGATGAGGCAGCTGATATATTGATAAAACAACTAGCGTTTGAAAATGCTAACTCTACCTGCCAGGCCATCCTATGTCCTCTAAAAAAATCTGGGGAAGTAGGAGATTTCATCAGGCAATGTGCAGATGTAGGACCAGCAATGATGCAGGGCATTGCCATAGCTGTGGCCATAAAAGGAGATTCTTATCAACAGACAGTTCAATCCTTTCTCACAGGCAAGAATAACCCAAAGAATTATTCTAGTAATCAAGGTCGGAATGCTGGCTTGTCCAAAGCCTGCTTTTCTTGTGGCTGGGAGGGGCATTTTATGCGCGCCTGCTCCCAAAGAACAGCTAGTTCTTTTCTGTCAAACCCTACCTCCATGGCTATGACTCCTAATCTCCCTAAGGCTCCTTGCCCTCGTTGTCAAAGTGGGTATCACTGGGCAAGGGACTGCAGATCAAAATTCCATAAAAACGGAACATTGCTAATTCCTGACCAGCAGTCGGGAAACAGGTTGAGGGGCCAGCCTCAGGCCCTGACAAAGACTGGGACAACAACATTGAACCCATGCATACCCTTCGTCCCATCACAGAACTCATCAGAGCAACACCAGGCAGCGCAGGACTGGACCTCAGTTCCACCACCTCAACAGTATTAACACCAGATAGTCCTACTGTAAAAATCCCTACAGGGGTTAAAGGCCCATTACCGACAGGCTTGGTAGGAATTACATTAGGCAGAAGCTCTTTAGCCATGCAAGGACTTACAGTTATCCCTGGAGTGATCGATTCAGATTATACAGGAGAGATTCAGATAATGATTTCACCCCAAATTAAAACTATGCAAATTCATCAAGGACAAAGAATAGCTCAACTTTTACTTTTGCCTTATCAAACTGCCATAGGGCACACTGCTACTCAAAGTGAGAGGCAAGAGAAAGGATCTGGGTCCAGTGATATGGTCTTTTGGGTGACAGAAATTACTCAGAAACGCCCTATGAAAACTATTTTGGTTAGTGGCAGGTCTATTGTGGGACTATTAGATACAGGAGCAGATGTTTCCTGTATTGCTGGGAAGGACTGGCCCAGCTCCTGGCCAACACATACTACTGAAAATGAGTTGGTGGGAATAGGGAGAGCCCCCACAGTAGTTAAGAGTGCAAAAATGTTAGATTGTTGGTTTGAGGATACCTGTGGAACTTTCCAACTCTATGTAGTTCCTTCACTCCCCTTTACCCTATGGGGGAGGGATGTGCTATCTCAAATGGGAGTGCTGCTTTTTATCCCTGATGACAAAGTGGCCTCCCAAATGCTCCATATGGGCTATGATCCATCAAAAGGATTAGGTAAACAACAGACAGGAATAATTGAGCCAATTTGCCCAACTCCTAGACAGCAACATACTGGATTGGGGTATCCAAATTTATAATAGAGGCCATTGTTTTTGC
>NW_011494930.1:46038-46381 GCF_000754665.1 Bison bison bison
CAGATGTGGTTGCTGTCCAGGGACAGGGCTGGCTGGGGAACATGGGGCCACCTTGAATATCCCCCTTCCGACATTTCTAGACAGAGTTCTTGGGTCCATCATCGCAGGAGAGTCTGAAAGGATCCCTGACTTGCCCAAACCCGTATAGGATCCAGTGCAGGATGGTCTCATCTTGGCAATTGATGAAGAACACAGATAGTGCCCTAGGACTCATTGCACTGGAGGTCAACTCCTGAAATGTCTTTAATACCACCCCTCTGTTTGTTTTAAGAATATAAGATGCCAAGTGTCAAGGGGGCATTCCAAAATTGCAGAAATGATACTCTGTGAGAGGTTCTGACCC
>NW_011494930.1:46481-48451 GCF_000754665.1 Bison bison bison
GCCTCCCAAATGCTCCATATGGGCTATGATTCATTGAAAGGATTAGGTAAACAACAGACAGGAATAATTGAGCCAATTTGCCCAACTCCTAGACAGCAACATACTGGATTGGGGTATCCAAATTTATAATAGAGGCCATTGTTTTTGCTGCCAACCTCATTACATGGAAATCTCAAGACCCAGTGTGGGTAGAACAATGGCCTTTGCCCAAAGAAAAATTACTGGAAACCACTTCAGTATTCTTGCCTTGAGAACACCATGAATAGTATGAAAAGGCAAAATGATAGGATACTGAAAGAGGAACTCCCTGGGTCAGTAGGTGCCCATATGCTACTGGAGATCAGTGTAGAAATAACTCCAGAAAGAATGAAGGGATGGAGCCAAAGCAAAAACAATACCCAGCTGTGGATGTGACTGGTGATAGAAGCAAGGTCCAGTGCTGTAAAGAGCAATATTGCATAGGAATCTGGAATGTCAGGTCCATGAATCAAGGCAAATAGGAAGTGGTCAAACAAGGGATGGCAAGAGTGAATGTCGACATTCTAGGAATCAGCAAAATAAAATGGACTGGAATGGGTGAATTGAACTCAGATGACCATTATATCTACTACTGCAGGCACGAATCCCTCAGAAGAAATGGAGTAGCCATCATGGTCAACAAAAGAGTCCGAAATGCAGTACTTGGATGCAATCTCAAAAACGACAGAATGATCTTTGTTCGTTTCCTAGGCAAACCATTCAATATCACAGTAATCCAAGTCTATGCCCCAACCAGTAATGCTGAAGGAGCAGAAGTTCAATGGTTCTATGAAGACCTACAAGACCTTTTAGAACTAACACCCAAAAAAGATGTCCTTTTCATTATAGGGGACTGGAATGCAAAAGTAGGAAGTCAAGAAACATCTGGAGTAACAGGCAAATTTGGCCTTGGAATATGCAATGAAGCAGGGCAAAGACTAGTAGAGTTTTGCCAAGAAAATGAACTGGTCATAACAAACACCCTCTTCCAACAACACAAGAGAAGACTCTATACATGGACATCACCAGAGGGGCAACACCGAAATCAGATTGATTATATTCTTTGTAGCCAAAGATGGAGAAGCTCTATACAGTCAGCAAAACCAAGACCAGGAGCTGACTGTGGCTCAGACCATGAACTCCTTATTGCCAAATTCAGACTTAAATTGAAGAAAGTAGGGAAAACCACTACACCATTCAGGTATGACCTAAATCAAATCCCTTATGATTATACAGTGGAAGTGAGAAATAGATTTAAGGGCCTAGATCTAATAAACAGGGTGCCTGATGAAGTATGGAATGAGGTTCGTGACATTGTACAGGAGACAGGGATCAAGACCATCCCCATGGAAAAGAAATGCAAAAAAGCAAAATGGCTGTCTGGGGAGGCCTTACAAATAGCTGTGAAAAGAAGAGAAGTGAAAAGCAAAGAAGAAAAGGAAAGATATAAACATCTGAATGCAGAGATGCAAAGAATAGCAAGAAGAGATAAGAAAGCCTTCTTCAGCTATCAATGTAAAGAAATAGAGGAAAAAAACAGAATGGGAAGGACTAGAGATTTCTTCAAGAAAATTAGAGATACCAAGGGAATATTTCATGCAATGAAGGGCTCGATAAAGGACAGAAATGGTATGGACCTAACAGAAGCAGAAGATATTAAGAAGAGATGGCAAGAATACACAGAAGAACTGTACAAAAAAGATCTCCATGACCCAGATAATCATGATGGTGTGATCACTGACCTAGAACCAGACATCCTGGAATGTGAAGTCAAGTGGGCTTAGAAAGCATCACTATGAACAAAGCTAGTGGAGGTGATGGAATTCCAGTGGAGCTCTTTCAAATCCTGAAAGATGATGCTGTGAGAGTGCTGCACTCAATATGCCAGCAAATTTGGAAAACTCAGCAGTGGCCACAGGACTGGAAAAGGTCAGTTTTCATTCCAATCCCAA
>NW_011494930.1:48551-49061 GCF_000754665.1 Bison bison bison
GGAGGACCCCAAACCTCAGATCAGAATGCAGCCCAGGCTGACAGAATGATTTCAGCCTTGGAGGAACCTAAGCAGACATCCTTGCTATACCATGCCTGATCACTGACCTGTGATAACTGGGAGACAGTATTTTTTTCAGGTTTTACATGTGTGAGAATTTGTTCCACATCAAGATATTGAATGCAACCCCCTGAGGGGTGTCACCTGCACATCGTAGTAGGCTATGAGGACAGCAAAGCTGCTGAAGTGGGTGCACTGGCAGGTGGTGCTGTCGTCTCTGCTGTCCATCGTCCTGCAGCCTCTGGTTGCCCAATAGCCACTTCCATTCTGGGCCTGCTCCCAGAAGACACAGTGCACCTTCCCCTTTGTTTCAGGGGTCCTTGACTCTAGAAACAGGAAGTAGGTTTGAGCTGGTGGTTCTGTTGCTCAGAAATGCTGACTCAAATCTAGCTCATGATGGACTTTCCTTGGGATATGATGCACCCGTGACGGACATCCCTGAAGCACAAA
>NW_011494930.1:49161-49786 GCF_000754665.1 Bison bison bison
TTATTTCCGATATTCTGGGAGGTGGCTCATAGAGGATCCTGCTGTGATGTATGTCAGAGAGTGTTTTGCCTATGTTCTCCTCTAGGAGTTTTATAGTTTCTGGTCTTACGTTTAGATCTTTAATCCATTTTGAGTTTATTTTTGTGTATGGTGTTAGAAAGTGTTCTAGTTTCATTCTTTTACAAGTGGTTGACCAGTTTTCCCAGCACCACTTGTTAAAGAGATTGTCTTTAATCCATTGTATATTCCTGCCTCCTTTGTCAAAGATAAGGTGTCCCTAGGTGCGTGGATTTATGTCTGGGCTTTCTATTTTGTTCCATTGATCAATATTTCTGTCTTTGTGCCAGTACCATACTGTCTTGATAACTGTGGCTTTGTAGTAGAGCCTGAAGTCAGGTAGGTTGATTCCTCCAGTTCCATTCTTCTTTCTCAAGATCGCTTTGGCTATTCGAGGTTTTTTGTATTTCCATACAAATTGTGAAATTATTTGTTCTAGCTCTGTGAAGAGTACTGTTGGTAGCTTGATAGGGATTGCATTGAATCTATAAATTGCTTTGGGTAGTATACTCATTTTCACTATATTGATTCTTCCAATCCATGAACATGGTATATTTCTCCATCTATT
>NW_011494930.1:50006-50409 GCF_000754665.1 Bison bison bison
ACAGAGAGGAAAAATAAACAATTAAAACCCACAGATTACAAGCCCAATGGTAACTCCCCCAGTGGAGAAGCAGCGCAGACGCCTGCACCCGTCACTAGCAAGCGGGGGCTGGGCAGGGAGGCGTGGGATGCATCATTTAGAGTAAGAGTAAGGATCTGGCCTGAATGCCCCAAGCGCTATCTGAGAAATAACTTGGGCTAGCAAACCAGACTGTGGGATAACTACCATGCGAAAAGCCAGCCCTAATCTAAGACACCGCCAGGCCCGCGCACAGAACAAAGGACTGAACAGAGATAGCCGGCTGCAGACCATCCCCCTCCAGTGACAGGCAGCCAGAGCCGGAAGGGGGCATTCGCAGCCCCAGAGAGACATTATCTACAAAACTGTAAGCAGGCTTCTTTGC
>NW_011494930.1:50509-50935 GCF_000754665.1 Bison bison bison
ATGCGAAGAGTTGACGTCATTGGAAAAGACGTCTGATGCTGGGAGGGATTGGGGCAGGAGGAGAAGGGGACAACAGAGGATGAGATGGCTGGATGGCATCACTGACTCGATAGACGTGAGTCTCAGTGAGCTCGGGAGTTGGTGATGGACAGGGAGGCCTGGCGTGCTGCGATTCATGGGGTCGCAAAGAGTCAGACACGACTGAGCGACTGAACTGAACTGAGATATTCCTCCAATAAAAATAGACAAATTTGGGCAGTCCTAAGATGGCGGAGGAATAGGACAGGAAGACCACTTTCTCCCCGACAAATTCATCAAAAGAACATTTATACGCTGAGTAAAATCCACAAAACAACTTCTGAATGCTGGCAGAGGACATCAGGCACCCAGAAAAGCAGCCCATTGTCTTCGAAAGGAGGTAGGAAA
>NW_011494930.1:51035-53011 GCF_000754665.1 Bison bison bison
ATAGCTACCACTCGAAAAGCCCTAAGACACCACCAGGCCCGCGCACAGAACAAAGGGCTGAACAGAACTAGCCAGCTGCAGACCATCCCCCTCCAGTGACAGGCAGCCAGAGCCGGAAGTGGGCAATTGCAGCCCCAGAGAGACATTATCTACCAAACAGCAAGCAGGCTTCTTTGCTTACTAAGACTTCTTGGGGTTCTGGACAGTCATCCACCTGAGAAGGTGGGCCGGTTGTACACCCAGAAAACCGAGCGGCAGGCACGGGAGAGGTGATAAGCCACAGTGACCATGCTCGCCAAACACCTCATTACCTGAGCTGCTCGGAGCTGGGAAGGGCACAAAACGCAGGCTCAGCAGAGTCTGCGCCTCTGAGGACTACCCGTGTGCCTAAATCTGAGCGGCTTAGACCTAGGAGGTGCATGCAGCCCAGGGCTGGGCTTGAATGGTTCCCGGCGGAGCAACCTAGAACCTGAGCATTGTAGGCAGGGAGGGTACACGTGCCGTGAGTGGGGGCAGGCCCAGTGTGGCTGAGACACTACGAGCACACGCCAGTGTTATTTGTTTGCAGTGTCCCTCCCTCCCCACAGCGTAACTGAACAAGTGAGCCTAAAAAAGTGTCCACCACCGCCCCCTTGTGTCAGGGCGGAAATCAGACACTGAAGAGACCAGCAAACAGAAGCTAAAACCGAGGGAACAGCCTTGGAAGTGACAGGTGCAATAGATTAAAACCCTGTAGTTAGTACCGACTACATAGGAAGGGGCCTATAGATCTTGAAAAATATAAGAAGGATCAAGAAATTATCCGAAAAGGAACTGACCCCACACTGCCCACAACAACACCAGAGAAAGTCCTAGATATATTTTTACTATTTTTATGATCATTCTTTTCTTTTTCCTTTCTTCTTCTTCTTTTTTCTTTTTTTAACTTAAAAAAAATTTTAAGTCCTCTATTACTCCTTTAATTTACATTTTTATAACCTACTATTACTTTTCAAAAAATACTACTTTTTATTTTTGTATTATTTTTTTCTTTTATTATTATTATTTTTTACTTTACAATTTTGTATTGGTTTTGCTATACATCAACATGCATCTGGCACGGGTAAAGCAAACTTTATATATATTATATATATATATATATATATTATATATATAATATATATAATAACTTTTGTGACTTTTTTTTCTTCTTTCTTTAATATTTTATTTTTGAAAATCCAACCTCTACTCTAGAATTTTAACCTTTGCTTTTTGTATTTGTTATCAATTTTGTACCTTTAAGAACCCAATCTTCAGTACCTATTTTTACTTGGGAGCGAGATTACTGGCTTGACTTCTCTCTCCGCCTTTGGACTCTCCTTTCTCTCCACTAGGTCGACTCTGTCTCCTCCCTCCCCCTTCTCTTCTCTACCCAACTCTCTGAATCTCTGTGTATTCCGGGTGGTGGAGGACACTTAGGGAACTGATTACTGGCTGGATCTGTCTCTCTCCTTTTCATTACCCCCCTTTATCCTTCTGGTCACCTCTGTCTCCTTCTTCCCTCTTCTCTTCTCTGTGTAACACCATGAACATCTCTGAGCAGTCCAGACCATGGAGCACACATAAGGAAGTGATTACAGGCTAACTTGCACTCTCCTTTTTTGATTCCACCTCATCTCATTCGGGTCACCTCTAACTCCCTCCTCCCTCTTCTCTTCTCCATGTAACTCTGTGAACCTCTCTGGGTGTCCCTCACTGTGGAGAAACTTTTCATTTTAACCTAGATGTTTTATCAACTGTGCTGTATAGAAGGAGAAGTCTTGAGACTACTGTAAAAATAAGACTGAAAACCAGAAGCAGGAGGCTTAAGTCCAAATCCTGAGAACATCATAGAACACCTGACTCCAGGGAACATTAAGTGATAGGAGCTCATCAAACGCCTCCATACCTGCACTGAAACCAAGTGCCACCCAAGGGCCAACAAGTTCCAGAGCAAG
>NW_011494930.1:53111-53660 GCF_000754665.1 Bison bison bison
ACTCTGTGGGAGAGGGAGAGGGTGGCATGATTTGGGAGAATGACATTGAAACATGTATAATATCATATATGAAACGAGTCGCCAGTCCAGGTTCGATGCAGGATACTGGATGCCTGGGGCTGGTGCACTGGGAAGACCCAGAGGGATGGTATGGGGAGGGAGGAGGGAGGAGGGTTCAGGATGGGAAACACGTGTATACCTGTGATGGATTCATGTTGATATATGGCAAAACCAATACAATATTGTAAAGTTAAAAAAAAGAAAAAAAATGTTAAAACTAGAACAAGTAGGACAAAAACAGGGGTAGGTAACTCTTCATGACCTTGGATTAGGAAATGGATTATTAGATATGAAAAAATATGCAGAACATAAAAAGTCCCAATAGATTATATGACCTTCATCAAAATGGAAATATCTATTTTTAAAGTGAAAAGATCACAAAAAAGTGAAAGGCAATCTACAGAACATATTTGTTAAGACATATCTGATAGGATCTACTATTAGAATATACAAAGATCTCCTACAGCTTAAAAACCAAATGCCAAATAA
>NW_011494930.1:53760-54579 GCF_000754665.1 Bison bison bison
AGAACATCATAGAACACCTGACTCCAGGGAACATTAAGTGATAGGAGCTCATCAAACGCCTCCATACCTACACTGAAACCAAGCACCACCCAAGGGCCAACGGGTTTCAGAGCAAGACATACCACACAGATTCTCCAGCAACACAGGAACACAGCCCTGAGCTTCAAGATACAGGCTGCCCAAAGTTACTCCAAATCCACTGACATCTCATAACTCATTACTATACACTTTATTGCACTCCAGAGAGAAGAAATCCAGCTCCACCCACCAGAACACCGACACAAGCTTCCCTAACCAAGAAACCTTGACAAGCCACCGATACAACCCCACCCACAGTGAGGAAACTCCATAATAAAGAGAACTCCACAAACTGCCAGAATACAGAAAGGCCACCCCAAACTCAGCAATATAAACAAGATGAAGAGACAGAGGAATACCTAGCAGGTAAAGGAACCGGTTAAATGCCCACCAAACCAAACCAAAGAGGAAGAGATAGGGAATCTACCTGATAAAGAATTCCAAATAATGATAGTGAAAATGATCCAAAATCCTGAAATAAAAATGGAATCACAGATAAATATCCTGGAGGCAAGGACTGAGAAAATGCAAGAAAGGTTTAACAAGGACCTAGAAGAAATAAAAGAGTCAATATATAATGAATAATGCAATAAATGAGATAAAAAACACTCTGGAGGCAACAAATAGTAGAATAATGGAGGCAAAAGATAGGATTAGTGAAATAGAAGATAGAATGGTAGAAATAAATGAATCAGAGTGGAAAAAAGAAAAAAGAATTGAAAGAAATGAGGACAATCTCAG
>NW_011494930.1:54679-55120 GCF_000754665.1 Bison bison bison
AAAACACCCCAAGACACATATTAATCAAATTAACAAAGATCAAACATAAAGAACAAATATTAAAAGCAGCAAGGGAAAAACAACAAATAACACACAAGGGGATTCCCATAAGGATAACAGCTGATCTTTCAAGAGAAACTCTCCAAGCCAGGAGGGAATGGCAAGACATACTTAAAGTGATGAAAGAAAATAACCTACAGCCTAGATTACTGTACCCAGCAAGGATCTCATTCAAATATGAAGGAGAAATCAAAAGCTTTACAGACAAGCAGAAGCTGAGAGAATTCAGCACCACCAAACCAGCTCTCCAACAAATACTAAAGGATATTCTCTAGACAGGAGACACAAAAACGGTGTATAAACTCCAAACCCAAAAACAAATAAAGTAAATAGGCAACGGGATACATACTTAACAATAATTACCTTAAACATAAATGGGTT
>NW_011494930.1:55220-56161 GCF_000754665.1 Bison bison bison
TTCTTCTTTTTTTTAACATTGTATTTTTGAAATTCCAAACTTTACTCTAGATTTTTAATTTTTGGTTTTTGGTATTTGTTATCAATTTTGTACCTTTAAGAACCCAATCTTCAGTACCCGTTTTTTACTTGGGAGCATGATTACTGGCTTGACTGCTCTTTCCCCCTTTGGACAATTTGTATGGAAATACAAAAAACCTCAAATAGCCAAAGCAATCTTGAGAAAGAAGAATGGAACTGGAGGAATCAACCTGCCTGACTTCAGGCTCTACTACAAAGCCACAGTCATCAAGACAGTATGGTCCTGGTACAAGACAGAAATATAGATCAATGGAACAAAATAGAAAGCCCAGAGATAAATCCACGCACATATGGACACCTTATCTTTGACAAAGGAGGCAAGAATATACTATGGATTAAAGATATTCTCTTTAACAAGTGGTGTGGGAAAACTGGTCAACCACTTGTAAAAGAATGAAACTAGAGCACTTTCTAACACCATACACAAATATAAATTCAAAATGGGTTACAGATCTAAAAGTAAGACCAGAAACTATAAAACTCCTAGAGGAGAACATAGGCAAAACACTCTCCGACATACATCACAGCAGGATCCTCTATGACCCACCTCCCAGAATATTGGAAATAAAAGCAAAAATAAACAAATGGGATGTAATTAAAAGCTTCTGCACAACAAAGGAAACTATAAGCAAGGTGAAAAGAGAGCCTTCAGAATGGGAGAAAATAATAGCAAATGAAGCAACTGACAAACAACTAATCTCAAAAATATACAAGCAACTTCTACAGCTCAATTCCAGAAATATAAATGACCCAATCAAAAAATGGGCCAAAGAACTAAACAGACATTTCTCCAAAGAAGACATACAGATGGCTAACAAACACATGAAAAGATGCTCAACATCACTCATTATCAGAGAAATG
>NW_011494930.1:56261-56944 GCF_000754665.1 Bison bison bison
CTGTGTGTGGGTTTGTACAGGTGGCTTGTCAAGGTTTCTTGGTTAGGGAAGCTTGTGTCGGTGTTCTGGTGGGTGGAGCTGTATTTCTTCTCTCTGGAGTGCAATGAAATGTCCAGTAATGAGTTATGAGATGTCCATGGTTTTGGGGTGACTTTGGGCAGCTTGTATCTTGAAGCTCAGGGCTGTGCTCCTTTGTTGCTGGAGAATTTGCTTGGTATGTCTTGCCCTGGAATTTGTTGGCCCTTGTGTGGTGCTTGGTTTCAGTGTTGGTATGGAGGCGTTTGATGAGCTCCTGTCAATTAATGTTCCTCGGAGTCAGGAGTTCCCTGGAGTCAGGGTTTGGACTTAAGCCTCCTGCTTCCAGTTATCGGTCTTATTTTTACAGTAGTTTCAAAACTTCTCCTTCTATACAGCACCACTGATAAAACATCTACGTTAAAGATGAAAAGTTTCTCTACTATGAGGGTCACTCAGAAAGGTTCACAGCGTTACATGGAGAAGAGAAGAGGGAGGAGGGAGTTAGAGTTGACCTGAATGAGATAAGGTGGAATCAATAGTGGAGAGAGTTGGGTAGCCAGTAGTCACTTCCTTATGTGCACTCCACAACTGGACCACTCAGAGATGTTCACGGAGTTATACAGAGAAGAGAAGAAGGAGGAAGGAGACAGAGGTGGCCAGAGGGA
>NW_011494930.1:57044-57859 GCF_000754665.1 Bison bison bison
AGCTTCCAAGGCGTTTCCCTCTGTTATAACTTCTTCTGTTTGCTGGTCTCTTCAGTGTCTGGCTTCTGCCCTGACACAAAGGGGACGGTTGGGGGAACTTTTTTTTTTTTAGGTCTCACTTGTTCAGTTGCGCTGTGGGGAGGAGGGGGGGATGCTGCAAACAAATAACACTGGCGTGTGCTCGCAGTGCCTCAGCCACACTGGGTCTGCCCCCATTAACGGCGCGTGTAGCCTCCCTGCCCACACTGCTCAGGCTCTAGGTTGTTCCGCCGAGAGCAATCCGAGGCCAGCCCTGGGCTGCATGCACCTCCCAGGTCCAAGCCGCTCAGGTTCAGGCACTCGGGTAGTCCTCAGAGGCGCAGACTCAGTTGGGCCTGCATTTTGTGCTCTTCCCAGGTCCGAGCAGCTCAGGTGATGAGGTGTTTGGCGAACGCCAGTGCTGCGACTTATCGCCTTCCCGCCACTCGGTTATCTGGGCGTAAAACCGGCGCACCTTCTCAGGCAGATGTTGACCGTCCAGACCCCCAAGAAGTTTTAGTTAGCAAAGAAGCCTGCTTACAGTTTTATAGATAATGTCTCTCTGGGGCTGCAATTGCCCCCTTCTGGCTCTGGCTGCCTGTCACCGGAGGGGGAAGGTCTGCAGCCGGCTATCTCTGTTCAGTCCTTTGTTCCGTGCATGGGCCTGGCGGTGTCTTAGGTTGGGGCTGGCTTTTCGCGTGGTAGATATCCCACAGTCTGGTTTGCTAGCCCAAATTATTTCGCTCAGATAGTGCTCAGGGTATTCAGGCCAGATTCTTACTCTGAGCGATGCAGCC
>NW_011494930.1:57959-58700 GCF_000754665.1 Bison bison bison
AAAAAATACTTGAGTAGATATTCCTCCAATAAAAATAGACAAATTCAACAATGACATGAAAAGATGTTTTGACATCTTTAGTTACAGGGAAATGTAGATGAAACCATGAGATATCACCTGACACACACTAGAATGGCTACAAGGAAAAGAAAGCAAAATGGAAGTAACAAGTGTTGCTGAAGGATGAGGAAATTGAAACCCTCATGCATTTCTGTTGAAAATATAAAATGGAGAAATAACCAGTTTGGAAAACTAGTTTTGTGTTTCCTCAAAAAGCTGAAAATAGAACTACTACATCACTAAGCAATTTTAAACACTATTATGTGCCCCAAAGAACTTTATTCAACAGTTATTCAAGCCTAAAGTTATACTACAGGGATTTTTTGGAACGGAAATGAAGTGGTAAGATTCATCATCTGAGTGAGGCCAGCTTTGTGTGAGGGCTGGGTGGCCAAACAAGGGAGCAGGTGGTGATGGATGAGGAGTGGCTGGTGCTTCTGTCTTCTTAGCCCTGGGCATCCAACTAAGGATGCAAACTTGTGGGCTCCTTCTGCACAAGTCTCAAGTGGTCTGGGTCAATATGGGGCCTTTGTTGAATTCCTAAGTAGAGAGTTGGGCTAGGGTAATGAAGCCCAGTGACACTCTCTCTTTCCATCTGCTCCAGATGGGAGCCACTTTGAGTATGTGTGGTGTGGTTCATGTCAACCTACCCATTCTGACATAACATCCTCCCAGGTCATT
>NW_011494930.1:58800-59951 GCF_000754665.1 Bison bison bison
ATAGATTCAATGCAATCCCTATCAAGCTACCAACGGTATTCTTCACAGAGCTAGAACAAATAATTTCACAATTTGTATGGAAATACAAAAAATCTCGAATAGCCAAAGCGATCTTGAGAAAGAAGAATGGAACTGGAGAAATCAGCCTACCTGACTTCAGACTCTATTACAAAGCCACAGTTATCAAGACAGTATGGTACTGGCACAAAGACAGAAATATTGATCAATGGAACAAAATAGAAAGCCCAGAGATAAAACAAAAGCTGTAAAAAGAGACAAAGAAGGACACTACATAATGATCAAAGGATCAATCCAAGAAGAAGATATAACAATTATAAATATATATGCACCCAACATAGGAGCACCGCAACATGTAAGACAAATGCTAACAAGTATGAAAGGGTAAATTAACAATAACACAATAAAGGTGGGAGACTTTAATACCCCACTCACACCTATGCATAGATCAACTAAACAGAAAATTAACAAAGAAACAGAACCTTTAAATGATACAATAGACCAGTTAGACCTAATTGATATCTATAGGACATTTCACCCAAAACCAATGAATTTCACCTTTTTCTTAAGTGCACATGGAACCTTCTCCAGGACAGATCACGTCCTGGGCCATAAATCTAGCCTTGGTAAATTAAAAAAAAATTGAAATCATTCCAAGCATCTTTTCTGACCACAATGCAGTAAGATTAGATCTCAGTTACAGGAGAAAAACTATTAAAAATTCCAACATATGGAGGCTGAACAACACGCTGCTGAATAACCAACAAATCACAGAAGAAATCAAAAAAGAAATCAAAATTTGCATAGAAAAGAATGAAAATGAAAACACAACAACCCAAAACCTATGGGACACTGTAAAAGAGTGCTAAGGGGAAAGTTCATAGCAATACAGGCATACCTCAAGAAACAAGAAAAAAATCAAATAAATAACATAACTATACACCTAAAGCAAGTAGAAAAGGAAGAAATGAAGAACCCCAGGGTTAGTAGAAGGAAAGAAATCTTAAAAATTAAAGCAGAAATAAATGCAATAGAAAAAAAGGAGACCATAGCAAAAATCAACAAAGCCAAAAGCTGGTTCTTTGAAAGGACAAATAAAATTGACAAACCATTAGCCAGACTCATCAAGAAAC
>NW_011494930.1:60051-62799 GCF_000754665.1 Bison bison bison
GGAAACTATAAAAGATCACCAAAAGAAGCCAGGGAAGACTCAAAGTAATAGATAAACATCCCATGTTCATGGATCAGAAGATAATACAGTTAATATGGCAGCATTCCACTAAATTGACCTGTAGATTCAATACAATCCTTATCAATATCTCAGTTATTTTTTTCAGAAATTGACAGGCATATCTTTGAATTTACATGGGACTTCATGGGATCCAAAATAGTTGAAAAATCTTGACAAGAACAAATTGGTAGAGTCAATTCTCCAAAGTAAAATTTACTACAAAACAACATGACTCAAGATAGATGAGTGTAACAGCCAAGGATGCAGGCATAAAAACTTATTGATAGTAACTTATTTTAACAAGGATGTCAGTACAAGTCCCTGGGGAAAGAGTAATCTTTTCAACAAGTGATGATGGGACAACTGTATAACCATATGCTGAAGGTGGACTTCACAAAAAGTTATGAAACTCATACCAATAAAAAGTTAATTCCAAATGGATATACCTATATGCAGTTACTAAAACTACTAAAGTCTTGGAAGAAACATAAGTGTAAATTTTTGTGGTCTTGTGGTAGGTCATTGCCTTTAAAATAAGACAGCCAAAGGTGAAGGGAACATAGAGAAACTGGACTTCTTAAAAATTAAAACTTCTGTGCATCAATGAACACCATCAAGAGAGTAACAATATTGGGAGCAAGGATGGGCTAAAGTCCTTGCACAATTTATATAGACCCCATTGTTTCAGTTTTTTCCCCTATCAAAGGGAAACATAATAATACTTACCTTACCTTCAAGTGGTTATATGAAGAATATATAAAACAAAAATATGACAACTGTTTTTGTAAACACAAAAATAAAATTGCTTGGTAAGATTCACCTTGCCAGGATCTCTCCTATGCACCCTGTGATTATCAACCTGTTATGCATTGTTTGTGTGTGTTGCAAATCCCAGGAATGACTACATAATTTGAAGGAAATTCTCCAGTCTAACGTAATGCTTATGTCACCTTACTTTTATGACTAAACCACGTATTTACTGTTTTCTATATAGAGGTGGTGTTAGTGGTAAAGAACACACCTACCAATGCAGGCAGATGCCAGAGACAAGCATTTGATATCTGGGTCAGGAAGATTCCCTGGAGGAGGACATGACAACCCACTCCAGTATACATGACTGGAGAATCCCATGGAAAGAGAAGCCTGATGGGCTATGGTCCATAGGGTTGCAAAGAGTCAGACACAACTGAAGGGATTTGGCAGAAACACACACATATAGAGGGGTACCGTGGTTGACATGAGTGTCTCTGGATTGCTTGTGCATCTCTGCTTCAGATCGAGTTACTGTTTAAGTTGAGCCTAACATAGGAACATTCTCTGTTTTTTTTTTTTTTTTTACATATTTTGTGCATGAAAAAGTCCATGCAGCATGTTACAGAAAATGGGTGCTCAACCCAGGTGGAGAATAAGAAGATAGTTATGTACAAGGGTTAAGATGAGCATAGAAACACAATAAGCAGAAGTAGAGGAAGACCTTTTTCCATGACAGAGAAATGTCCTGAGTGAGCCTAGATATAAACCACTGTGAGTCATAATAGGGTATCGCCCCCTTTATACCCAATTGTCCAGTGTAATAGGCATGTGCTGCTCAATTGATCAGTGAGTGAAGTGCTCTGGGGGACAGTGCATGATCTTACCTCACTGTGTTTAGAGGGTTCTGACATAGCCCTGCTGGAGAGTGTGTACTTTGAACATTATCTTGTATTGCTTTTGCACCTGTAGAGGCAAATCATGCTCTGGATCAGCTCACAGAGAGGAGTGAGGATTGGATGAGTCCTGGGGTGGAGTCAGATAGTGGTACCTGCTGGCTGAGGAGGCAGTGCATCAGGAAGATGAAGACATCCTGCAGACCGTTGATGATGGTGAAGAGGTAGGCCATGACATGGGCAACCAGTCCCACCTGCAGGATTTCCAGCCACCACGTGCATCCCAAGATGAAGAACTGAACTGTGGCTTTAAACGTCAGCATCCGTAGGAGGAGAAAAGAGGCTCACAATGCACCCTGAGCAACACAATCAAGGCCTTTTCTTCTCTACTGCTGGATGTCTCTGACTCGGTTGTAGCCACTCTGATCTTTACCGTGAATGATTCTCTAAATGTTTCTTTGGGTTCAGAATGGCATTTATCTTGGACTGAAGTTGGTAGTGACACTTCATAATGTGAGTTTCAGTAATACGATGTTGTATGAATATTCTGTTTCAATCAACTGATATTACCGTAGATGTCTTGTGCTGGCCCTGTGCATAAACAATAACAAAGGGAAGATTTCTGATTTCACAAACCACCTGGTAAAACCAGGTTGATATCCACATATCACATCTTCTAAGAGGCTAGGTATGTCCTTTGCTTTCTTTTCATTTACATAGAGTGAATCATCTAAACAAAGAATGGTCTAGGTCAATTCATGGAAAGGAAAAAGATAGGGACATCATTGAAGGGACAAGGGCAGAGGGATCTCCCATTTAACAAATATAATTGACTATTGTCAAATATAATTAACAAATATAAAATACCACTGTATTTGTCTTCCCACTAGATGGTAAGGTTTGTGAAATGCAGAGTTCCAAAGAATAGCAGGGAGAGATAAGAAAGCCTTCCTCAGTGATCAATGAAAAGAAATAGAGGAAAACAACACAATGGGAAAGACTAGCGAGCTCTTCAAGAAAATTATAGATACCAAGGGAACAT
>NW_011494930.1:62899-63959 GCF_000754665.1 Bison bison bison
CAATGATACTGAGACATCTGGCTTTTCATAAGCAAATGAAGGAATTCAGTGACCTACTTCACACAATAAATGTTTAAAAAATTAACTCAAAGTAGGTTGAAGATCTACATTTAAAAGTTAAAACTAGGGAGGAGCTAAGATGGCAGAGGAATAGGACGGGGAGACCACTTTCTCCCCCACAAATTCACCAAAAGAACATTTAAATGCCGAGTAAATTCCACAAAACAACTTCTGAATGCTGGCAGAGGACATCAGGCACCCAGAAAAGCAGCCCATTGTCTTCGAAAGGAGGTAGGAAAAAATATGAAAGACAAAAAAAGAGACAAAAGAGGGAGGGATGGAGCTCCATTCCGGGAAGGGAGTCTTAAAAAGAGAGAAGTTTCCAAACACCAGGAAACACTCTCACTGCCGAGTCTGTGCCGAGCCTTGGAAGCACAGAGGGCAACATAACAGAGAGGAAAAATAAACAATTAAAACCCACAGATTACAAGGCCAGTGGTAACTCCCCCAGCAGAGAAGCAGCGCAGACACCTGCACCCGCTACTAGCAAGCGGGGGCTGGGCAGGGAGGCGCAGGATGCATCATTTAGAGTAAGAGTAAGGATCTGGCCTGAATGCCCCAAGCGCTATCTGAGTGAAATAACTTGGGCTAGCAAACCAGACTGTGGGATAACTACCGTGCGAAAAGCCAGCCCTAACCTAAGACACCGCCAGGCCCGCGCACGGAACAAAGGACTGAACAGAGATAGCCGGCTGCAGACCATCCCCCTCCAGAGACAGGCAGCCAGAGCTGGAAGGGGGCATTCGCAGCCCCAGAGAGACATTATCTATAAAACTGTAAACAGGCTTCTTTGCTAACTAAGACTTCTTGGGGTTCTGGACAGTCAACATCCGCCTGAGAAGGTGCGCCGGTTGTACACCCAGAAAACCGAGCGGCAGGGAGGCGATAAGTCACAGGGACTGCGCTAACCAAAAACCTCATCACCTGAGCTGCTTGGACCTGGGAAGGGCACAAAAACGCAGGCCCAACTGAGTCTGCGCCTCTGAGGACTACCTGAGTG
>NW_011494930.1:64059-64216 GCF_000754665.1 Bison bison bison
CAAAAGCCTCTTGATGAAAGTGAAAGTGGAGAGTGAAAATGTTGGCTTAAAGCTCAACATTCAGAAAACCAAGATCACGGCATCTGGTCCCACCACTTTATGGGAAATAGATGGCGAAACAGCAGAAACAGTGTCAGACTTTATTTTTCTGGGCTCC
>NW_011494930.1:64316-66544 GCF_000754665.1 Bison bison bison
TGGAGAATTCCAGGGACGGGGGAGACTGGGGGGCTCCCGTCTATGGGGTCACACAGAGTCAGACACGACTGAAGCGGCTTAGCAGCAGCAGCAGCAGCAAACACAAGAGAAGCAAAAATAGGGAGGTGGGACTCCATCAAATTACAAAGCTGTGTACAGCAAAGAAAACTATCAAAAAATAAAAAGGCAGTCTACAATTTCAGAGAATAATTTACAAATCATATATACACAAGGGGTTAATATCCAAAATATATAAAGAACTCATACAAATCAATGGCAAAATAAACAAAGTGATTGAGTCAAAAATGGGTAGATGACCTGAAGAGACATTTTTCCAAAGAAGACTACCAAATGGCCAACAGGTACATGAAAATGTGTTCAACATCACCAATCATCAACGAAAAGGAAATCAAAACCAGAATCAGATATCACCTCACACTTGTTAGAATAACTATTATCAAAAAGACAAGAAAGAACAAGTGTTAGCGATGATGTGGAGGAAAGGACTTTTTTCCATTGTTGGTATCAATTAAAGTTGCAGCCCCTCTGGGACTGCTCAGTTCCTTCATGCTTTCTTAAAGTGTCTCCTTTTTATTCTCAACAAAGTGCTTCTGTGCTGTCCTCAGAGCTGAATGCTATAGATGTACCACAGCCTCTCCCCAAATATGTCTGAGCATTTCCACCACCCCAAGGCTCTGTACCATGGCAACTCTTTAAGGGGTCGGTGAAGCTGTCCTTAGATGCAGAACTGAATCCTGGAATGCAGTGGCAGGCATCAGTGTTGACACATGGAGGGTTTGGAGGGCACCACCAAGCACAGGCTGTGAGGGAAGAAGCAGTGGGGATGGAGACTTAGTCAGAAAGTCAAGGAATGAACAAAGCCCGCTTCAAGCTGGTGATATAGTAGTAGAGGAAGGGAAGGAATGGATGGGGTGACTTCCATTAGAAGTTGTTGTTTAGTCACTAAGTCGTGTCTGAGTCTTTGTGACCCCATGGACTTTAGCCCGCCAGACTCCATGGGATTCTCCTGGCAAGAACACTGTCATGGGTTGCCATTTCCTTTACCAGGTGCTTGTCATTATCCAGGGATTAAACCTGTGTCTCCTACATTGGCAGGCACATTCTCTATCACTGAGTCACCTGGGAAGCCCTCTGTTGGAATAGGAAGAGACAAGAACTTCGGAGCATGTTGGGGTGGGGAGGAATAACTTCTCTTACATTCATAAAACTGTGTCTGAGCCTTACATTCAGGATAATCCTACCTTCCTCTTCCTTTGTTGGTAAGAGGACGTAGACCCCAGCAAATACTTCACAGTTTATGTCCCTAATGGGCCTGGCTGAGCAGACTTATGTTTCTTGTTTGAGGATATGGATTCCAATGGCAAAAACAGCAGCATCAAGAATCCTGGGACAGATAAACAGAAAGAGGACAAAAATAGAGTCACACACAATTTCACCTCCTGTCCCCATAACCGTTGCCTCCTGGGGAGGTGGCTCTGGGCCCTGCATCCTTCTTCTTCAATGGCATCCCATATCCTCCTATACTGTACTCAGAAATGAGAACTCAGCCTTTCACCTCCAACTCTTGGGACTCCCTGAGGAGTCAGTCAGCAATGGACACGGTCCTCATAGAACTTCAGATGCTACAGGTAGAGGACAGAGCATACATAGACTGACAGCTGATATCAGCAGTATATCTTAGAAATTCCACCCTCTCCCAGTGGAATTGTTAGACTGTAGAGGAGAAAGTTCTTTAGATTGGTGTACCTAGGTTCTTTGTTCTCTGGCAATGGCAGAAATCTGCTCTGAAGATTTCTCTTCCAGGATCTCTCCTCAGGTTTAAGATACATGACACAAGATGAGCATGGATAGTAGAAGTGAAACAGCCTTGAGTTTGAGCTCGAGCTCACAATTGTCAGCAGGGCTTGGAGCCCTGGAATCAGGAGACAGGGAGTTGAGGACAGGTGACAAGTAAGAACTAAGGCAACTTCTAAGGTAGAATAACTAAGGTATAGTCACTGTCCCCTGGTTAAGTGGCTTCTCCATGTATAGCACAAATGACTTCTATGAAACTGAAGGAAAATGTTAGTCACTCAATCATGTCCGACTCTTTGTGACCCCATGGACTGTAACCCACCAGGCTCCTCTGTTCATGGAATTCTCCAGGCAAGAATATTGGAGGGGGTAGCCATTCCTAACTGATAGCTTATGGTAATGGTGTCAGATTC
>NW_011494930.1:66644-66998 GCF_000754665.1 Bison bison bison
CAGTCCATTCTGAAGGAGATCAGCCCTGAGATTTCTTTGGAAGGAAGGATGCTAAAGCTGAAACTCCAGCACTTTGGACACCTCATGCAAAGAGTTGACTCATTGGAAAAGACTCTGATGCTTGGAGGTATTGGGGTCAGGAGGAGAAGGGGACAACAGAGGATGAGATGGCTGGATGGCATCACTGACTTGATGGACCCGAGTCTCATTGAACTCTGGGATTTGGTGATGGACAGGGAGGCCTGGCATGCTGCGATTCATGGGGTCAGAAAGAGTGGGACACGACTGAGCGACTGATCCGATCTGATACGTAGGAGTATGTAACTAGCATTTTTCACATAAAAATAGTCCTTT
>NW_011494930.1:67098-67379 GCF_000754665.1 Bison bison bison
GAATCAAGATTGCCGGGAGAAATATCAATAACCTCAGGTATGCAGATGACATCACCCTTATGGCAGAAAATGAAGAAGAACTAAAGAACCTCTTGATGAAAGTGAAAAAGGAGAGAGAAAAAGTTGGCTTAAAGCTCAACATTCAGAAAACTAAGATCACGGCATCTGGTCGCATCACTTCATGGTACATAGATGCGGAAACAGTGGAAACAGTGTCAGACTTTCTTTTTTTGGGCTCCAAAATCACTGCAGATGGTGATTGCAGCCATGAAATAAAAAGA
>NW_011494930.1:68201-68938 GCF_000754665.1 Bison bison bison
ATACCTGTGGCAGATTCATTTCGATATTTGGCAAAACTAATACAATATTGTAAAGTTTAAAAATAAAATAAAATTTAAAAAATAAAATTAAATTAAAAAAATAAAATAAATATGAAAGGCATCTATGAAATATACACATATATATACACATATGTATGAAGAGCTAAATATAACAATATAATACTGTGTATATAAATTAACTGTATGCAGGTAAAGGAGTGTGTAAAGACAAATTTATAGCTTTAAATGCAAATATAAAAAAACAATAAATAAATATTTTCAGGAAAAAAAAAAAAGAAAGCAGTGGTACATATACACAATGGATTATTACTCAGCCATTGAAAAGAATACATTTGAATCAGTTCTAATTAGGTGGATGAAACTGGAACCTATTATACAGAGTGAAGTAAGCCAGAAAGAAAAACACCAATACAGTATACTAACGCATATATATGGAATTTAGAAACATGGTAACAATAACCCTGTATACGAGACAGCAAAAGAGACACTGATGTATAGAACAGTCTTATGGATTCTGTGGGAGAGGGAGAGAGTGGGGAGATTTGGGAGAATGGCATGAAACATGTATAATATCATATATGAAACGGGTCGGCAATCCAGGTTTGATGCACGATACTGGATGCTTGGAGCTGGTGCACTGGGACGACCCAGAGGGAGGGTATGGGGAGGGAGGAGGGAGGAGGGTTCAGGACGGGAAACACAGGTATACCTGTGAT
>NW_011494930.1:69038-75625 GCF_000754665.1 Bison bison bison
AATAACAAGCCCTCCAGATGATTCTGACGCACTTTAACTTTTGAGAATACTTGGCTTATTGCATAAAACTAATTTTTGTACTGTACTAAAGTTCCCAAGAGAGGTTCACATGGGAAGAAATGCAGGTAGCCCTAAGAGCTAAACATGGAGACCTGCTGACAGATAGGAAGTCAAGGAGACCTCAGTCCTACCACCACAAGGAACTGAATTGTGCCAAAAATTTGAGGGTTAGAGGAGGACCCCAAACCTCAGATCAGAATGCAGTCCAGGCTGACAGAATGATTTCAGCCTTGGAAGAACCTGAGCAGACAATCCAGCTATACCATGCCAGATCACTGACCTGTGATAACTGGGAGACAGTATTTTTTTCAAGTTTTACATGTGTGAGAATTTGTTCCACATCAAGATATTGAATGCAACCCCCCCTGAGGGGTGTCATCTGCAATCGTAGTGGGCCATGAGGACAGCAAAGCTGCTGAAGTGTGTGCACTGGCAGGTGGTGCTGTCGTCTCTGCTGTCCATTGTCCTGCAGCCTCTGGTTGCCCAATGGCCACTTCCATTCT
The DNA here is from genome assembly GCF_000754665.1 of Bison bison bison. Classification (NCBI taxonomy): domain Eukaryota; kingdom Metazoa; phylum Chordata; class Mammalia; order Artiodactyla; family Bovidae; genus Bison; species Bison bison. The sequence continues at coordinate 69,602 of NW_011494930.1, forward strand.
GGCCCTGCTCCCAGAAGACACAGTGCACCTTCCCCTTTGTTTCAGAGGTCCTTGACTGTAGAAACAGGAAGTAGGTTTGAGCTGGTGGTTCTGTTGCTCAGAAATGCTGACCCAAATCTAGCTCATGATGGACTTTCCTTGGGATATGATGCACCCGTGACGGACATCCCTGAAGCACAAAGGCTGTGCTCAGGACTCAGGTCTCTCCCACACCCACAGCTTCATCCCCCCAGGACTCAGATGTTTGAAGACAAATTTGGAGAACTGAGGTTCTGTGTGTTACTGTTGCTGATAAAGGCAGATATGACATCAGACAGCAGGGTAGGGGGGATTTCCTGCAGCATTTCCTTGTGTGTCCCATGTGGAACTGCCTGTTCCTCAGCATCCACGATTGGGGGGCTTATTCAGCAACTTTTAAATCCCAGATGTAGAGATAAGGCCCACCACAATGGGACCTGCAGGACAAGGGCAAGGTTGATATCTTGGGGTATCCAACATGACTCCTCTTTTAATGAAGCATTTCCCTGTGGCCCCACCATTACCCATAGTTCCCTTTAAAGTATACATTTCTGTTTATTTCTTCTTTGAGTATTGTGTCCTACTTTGAATCCCTAGGAACCTGTACCCTGCCACAACCATTACCTGAGTCATTAGATTCATGCACTGTATCCCAGATCAGTATCATCTTTATGTTATTCTGAATCAAGGTGACATTCTTATCTTCTTTATCCAGTCCCTTCAGTGACATTTCTAAGAGTTGTGAAGGTTATAGAAGGGAGTTAAATTAGTAATTGTGTCAATAGTGGAACACATACTTCCATTATTTGCATACATAAAAATAAAAATTTTATAAATATGTAAACATGCTATATATTACATAATGCATTTTATATACACATAATGGTATTATTTATTATAAGTAATACCATTCAGTACACATAATAATGGCATATGTGTATATCATTTGAATTTACAAATGATTGTAAGAGAACATTATAAGCAATTATTCAACAACATGTTAGGAAACCTAGGTAAAATGGAGAAATTCCTAGAGACATGGTATACCAAAAAGTGACTTAATAAATTAGAAAATCAGAACAATTCAGTAACAGGTAAGTACATTGAATCAGTATCCAAACCTCTCCAAAATGAAAAGACCAGGACATCTGGCTTCTACAGTGAATTTTCCCAGCCATGCATAAAAGAATTAACACTAATTCTTTGTAAACTCTTCCACAGAATAGAAGAGAAAGAGCACTACATAAATAATTCTATGAGACCATCATTACCAAAGAACAAAACAAGATAATATATCACAGAAATCTCAATAGAAAGCCAGTATCTATTATGAACATAGATACACACGTAGTCATCAAAATACAAGGAAAATTTTTATTCAAGGAAACTCAAGATTTGTATATTGAAAACTACAAAATACTGTTGAAAGAAATTAGAAACTCTAAATAAGTCATAAGACGTCCTATATTTATGGATTGGAACCATCATATATCTCAAAAGTCCCTGAAATAATCTATAGATTCAATGTAATCTGTATCAAAATTCTGACATCATTTAATTAATTTTTTGTTAGAAATGGAAAGTTCATCCTATAATCTATAAATGATTACAAGTAGCCTGGAAAAACAAAGCAATCTTAAAAATGAAAAATAAATTTGGAGGAGTTATAATTTCTGATTTCAAAACTTACTGCCAACCCACAGTATTCAAAACAGTGTGAAGTTACCATTTGAATACAGACCAGTAAAACAGAATTGAGGATCCAGTAATAAATTCATTCATCTATGGTCAGTTGATCTTCAAGAAGCAATAACAAGATCCTTCAATGGCCAAAGAAAAATCTGTTCAACAGTGATACTGAGACATTTGGCTTTTCATAAGCAAATGAAGGAATTCAATGACCTACTTCACACAATAAATGTTTAAAAAATTAACTCAAAGTAGATTGAAGATCTACATTTAAAAGTTAAAACTAGAACAAGTAGGACACAAACACAGGGGTAACTCTATATGACCTTGGGTTAGGAAATGGATTATTAGATATGAAAAAATATGCAGAACAGCAAAAGTCCCAATAGATTATATGACCTTCATCAAAACGGAAACATTTATTTTTTAAAGTGAAAAGATCACAAAAAAGTGAAAAGGCAATCTACAGAACATATTTGTTAAGACATATCTGATAGGATCTACTATTAGAATATACAAAAATCTCCTACAGCTTAAAAACCAAATGCCAAAAAAAAAAAACCAAAAACCCAAATGCCAAATAACTGAATTTGAAAAGAAAGAAAAAAATACTTGAGTAGATATTCCTCCAATAAAAATAGACAGATTCAACAATGACATGAAAAGATGCTTTGACATCTTTAGTTACAGGGAAATGTAGATGAAACCATGAGATATCACCTGACACACACTAGAATGGCTACAAGGAAAAGAAAGCAAAATGGAAGTAACAAGTGTTGCTGAGGATGAGGAAATTGAAACCCTCGTGCATTTCTGTTGAAAATATAAAATGGAGAAATAACCAGTTTGGGAAACTAGTTTTGTGTTTCCTCAAAAAGCTGAAAATAGAACTACCACATCACTAAGCAATTTTAAACACTATTATGTGCCCCAAAGAACTTTATTCAACAGTTTTCAAGCCAAAACTTATACTACAGGGGTTTTTTTGAATGGAAATGAAGTGGTAAGATTCATCATCTGAGTGAGGCCAGCTTTGTGTGAGGGCTGGGTGGCCAAACAAGGGAGCAGGTGGTGATGGATGAGGAGTGGCTGGTGCTTCTGTTTTCTTAGCCCTGGGCATCCAACTAAGGATGCAAACTTGTGGGCTCCTTCTGCAGAAGGCTCAAGTGGTCTGGGTCAATATGGGGCCTTTGTTGAATTCCTAAGTAGAGAGTGGTCTAGGGTAATGAAGCCCAGTGACACTCTCTCTTTCCCTCTGCTTCAGATGGGAGCCACTTTGAGTATGTGTGGTGTGGTTCATGTCATTCTGACATGAACACCCATTCTGACATAACATCCTCCCAGGTCATTTGAGTTTCCCATAGGCCTGTGAATTGAAATTATTGGTCAGGGGCATGGCGGATCCTTGCCAGGAGAAATAAACAAAGGCTGAGTGGCCAAGGAACTGGGCCAGGGGCCAGATGTGGTTGCTGTCCAGGGACAGGGCTGGCTGGGGAACATGGGGCCACCTTGAATATCCCCCTTCCCACATTTCTAGACAGAGTTCTTGGGTCCATCATCCCAGCAGAGTCTGAAAGGACCCCTGACTTACCCAAACCTGTATAGGATCCAGTGCAGGATGGTCTCATCTTGGCAATTGATGAAGAACACAGATAGTGCCCTAGGGCTCATTGCACTGGAGGTCAACTCCTGAAATGTCTTTAATACCACCCCTCTGTTTGTTTTAAGAAAATAAGATGCCAAGTGTCAAGGGGGCACTCCAAAATTGCAGAAATGATAATCTGTGAGAGGTTCTGACCCTTGGGGTTTGGAGAGAGAGGGGATACCAGTAGATGCTGAGAACAGACCTCTCTGGCTTGGAGTAAGTGGCCAAATCTCATGAAAGAGGAAATGAAAGAACGGATTCCTTTTTACCAGAACATGTGTTAGTACACTCATTCTCAAACACTACTTGAGAAAGAGATCTGTTTCCTCTGCATTGACGGTAGCTCTTGTTTAAGTTCTGGCAGTCTATATAAATTCCACAGGACAGTTTCCATGATGTTCCACACTTGTTGATGTCTGGAACACACAGAACGAAAGGTCACCTTACAAAGGTGTGAATTCCATTGTGAATTCACATGGCTCTGGCCTCCATCCTGATCCTGACCCAAGGACTGAACTGACTCAGTTCCTCAATAGCTCTCCTGGAGTTGGACTGAGCTAGAACCAGCTGCTCTAGAAAGCTGGCTTACTATTCCATTCATCTCTGCTCTCTGGCCGTATCTGAGTGTACCTCAATTCAGACACCCATATGGGGGTTAGAAGGAAGTCTGCATCCCCAATGTAGGCCTTTTGGGGTAGACAGAGGCCATGATTCTGTTCCAGACCATCCTCTTGGTACTGTTTGCATCATCAGGGACCTGAATATGAGCTCCAGTCAGTCCTAAGTGTGAGTGACAGTGACATTTAAGGCTTTCCACGATGCTGAGGAAATGGAGGGAAGTTACGGCTTGGGGATTATCCAGAGTAATATGAATCATTTGCACTGAGGTTAGATCTAGGTGGTCAGGCTCCTACACATTGCTCTCCTCCATCTCCCCTTTAGCTATAGAATCCCTAGAATACCCTGAAATCCTCATCAGGCACTTGCCCAGTTCTCAATGTTAAGACTTCTCAAGATGCTTGAGGAAGTCTCTGGGGGAGTCTTGCTTTCTCCACTCCTGGAAAAATCCCATTTTATCAGAACCTGTTATGCATGGGAGATGAGGAAGCAACAGGAATGCTCATAGCTGAGTTGTTTTGAGTGTTTTCTGGCATCTTACCTCTTCCTGTTCCTAAACATAAGAAAAAAGGTGCCCATGACCCAGGTCTCCTTGGAGTAGGCCAGGAAACCATACAGCAAGTGTTAGACACCAATGCTAAGAACAACAACAACTTAGTAAAAATGTAGGGATAGGATGTTTGGCCTTTGTACATGTTTGAGCTCCTTGCAGTCAGGAGACTAAAGACTTTTGGAGCCTGGAAGGACTCACAGGGTCATGATCAGTCAGGGAAGACAATTGGTGTTCCCCAGGTCAGAATTTCTTATCCAGACTCTTGATGTTCCCTTCTAAGGCCCCAGGTCCAGGTTGTGGGTAGTATTAACATAAGGATATGAATGGAAGTGGGAGGGATGCTGAGGAATTCCTGTTCGGCCCCCATCTGAGCGCTGAAACTTCCTTCTCTCAGATGATGGCAATAGCTGGAGACCTGTATTAAAGGCTGAGGGATAGAAAGGAGTGAATGGGGGCATATGGGAATGAGTGCCAGAAGGGGAAGACATGAGGATGGGAGATTCCTCAACCTGACAAGCGTAGTCCAAGGAAGGAGCAGGAATCCAGTTACAGCAGCAGCCAGATTTCCTCTCCATGTTCAAAAGTCTGCATATCTCTGTAAGACACAGACACACACTTTGTCTAAGTGCACAAAGGAATCTTTAGGATACCTCCAGGGTCATGTAAGGGCTGTGCAGTAACCATAACATCTTTTTTTTTCTTTTATAAAATTTACTTTCTCCCCAATTTTAAATAATACATGGATACTTGGAAAACAGAGAAAAAGTAAAAAAAAATGGAAAAAAAAATCACCCAGAAGTCTAGTATCCTAGAATATTGTAGGGTTTTTTTTTTTGTAACTCATTGTTTCAAATATACTATGAATAATTTATTTTATTACCAATAATAAAGACTATTTTAGGTAGATGAAGAGTACTTCACAATGAAAATTCATATAATTTCCCCCCCTCATTTTAAAAATAATTATGGTAAAATGCCCATAGCAAAAGTTTTCATCTTAACATTTATGTTTAATAATTTCCTTTCCTGATTCTATTTTGTTGAAGAATAAAAACTCCTTGGCTTTAAGCATGGTCTGTTTCTACCACCTTATTAGTTATATAACTTTGGACCAGTCACTCAAACTCTTTGAGCCTGAATTTGATAATTACAAAATAAGAGTACCATGAAATCATAAAATTCATTAGAAAAATAAAAATGAAAGCTCCTTGACCCTGGTCTTGGCAATAACTTTTTTTTTTTATTTGACAGCAAATGCAAACACAACAGGAGAAGGCAATGGCATCCCAATGGCATCCAGTACTCTTGCCTGGAAAATCCCATGGATGGAGGAGCCTGGTAGGCTGCAGTCCATGGGGTCGTGAAGAGTCGGACAGGACTGAGCAACTTCACTTTCACTTTTCACTTTCATGCATTGGAGAAGGAAATGGCAACCCACTCCAGTGTTCTTGCCTGGAGAATCCCAGGGACGGGGGAGAATGGTGGGCTCCCGTCTATGGGG
>NW_011494930.1:75725-77646 GCF_000754665.1 Bison bison bison
TATAGGATCCAGTGCAGGATGGTCTCATCTTGGCAATTGATGAAGAACACAGATAGTGCCCTAGGACTCATTGCACTGGAGGTCAACTCCTGAAATGTCTTTAATACCACCCCTCTGTTTGTTTTAAGAATATAAGATGCCAAGTGTCAAGGGGGCATTCCAAAATTGCAGAAATGATACTCTGTGAGAGGTTCTGACCCTTGGGGTTTGGAGAGAGAGGGGATACCAGTAGATGCTGAGAACAGACCTCTCTGACTTGGAGTAAGTGGCCAAATCTCATGAAAGAGGAAATGAAAGAATGGATTCCTTTTTACCAGAACATGTGTTAGTACACTCATTCTCAAACACTACTTGAGAAAGAGATATGTTTCCTCTGCATTGACGGTAGCTCTTGTTTAAGTTCTGGCAGTGTATATAAATTGTACAGGACAGTTTCCCTGACAGTTCACACTTGTTGATGTCTGGAACACACCAGAACGAAAGGTCACCTCACAGAGGTGTGAATTCCATTGCAAATTCACATGGCTCTGGCCTCCATCCTGATCCTGACACAAGGACTGAACTGACTCAGCTCCTCAGTAGTTCTCCTGGAGTTGGGCTGAGCTAGAACCAGCTGCTCCAGAAAGCTGGCTTACTATTCTGCTAATCTCTGCTCTCTGGCTCTATCTAACTGTACCTCAATTCAGACACCCATATGGGGGCTGGAAGGAAGTCTGCATCCCCAGTGTAGGCCTTTCGGGGTAGACAGAGGCCATGATTCTGTTCCAGACCATCCTCTTGGTACTGTTAGCATCATCAGTTACCTGCATATGAGCTCCAGTCAGTCCTAAATGTGAGTGACAGTGACATTGAAGGCTTTCCACGATGCTGACGAAATGGAGGGAAGTTACGGCTGGGGGATTATCCAGAGTAATATCAATCATTTGCACTAAGGTTAGATCTAGGTGGCCAGGCTCCTACACATTGCTCTCCTCCATCTCCCCTTTAGCTATAGAATCCATAGCATACCCTGAAATCCTCATCAGGCACTTCCCCAGCTCTCAATGTTAAGACCTCTCAAGATGCTTGAGGAAGTCTCTGGGGGAGTCTTGCTGTCTCCACTCCTGGAGAAATCCCATTTTATAGGAGCCTGTTATGCATGGGAAATGAGGAAGCAGCAGGAAGCTGCTCATAGCTGAGTTGTTGTGAGTGTTTTTTGGCATCTTACCTCTTCCTGTTCCTAAACATAAGAAAAAAGGTGCCCATGACCCAGGTCTTCTTGGAGTAGGCCAGGAAACCATACAGCAAGTGTTAGACACCAATGCTAAGAACAACAACAATTTAGTAAAAATGCAGGAATAGGATGTTTGGCCTTTGTACATGTTTGAGCTCCTTGCAGTCAGGAGACTAAAGACTTTTAGAGCCTGGAAGGACTCACAGGGTCATGAGCAGTCAGGGAAGACAAATGGTCTTCCCCAGGTCAGAATTTCTTATCCAGACTCTTGATGTTCCCTTCTAAGGCCCCAGGTCCAGGTTGTGGGTAATATGAACATAAGGATATGAATGGAAGAGGGAGGGATGCACAGCTGAGGAATTCCTCTTTGGCCCCCATCTGAGCACTGAGAATTCCTCCTCTCAGATGATGGCAATAGCTGGAGACCCATATTAAAGGCTGAGGGATAGGAAGCAGTGAGTGGGGGCATATGGGAATGAGTGCTGGAAGGGGAAGACATGAGGATGGGAGATTCCTCAACCTGACAAGTGTAGTCCAAGGAAGGAGCTGGAATCCAGTTACAGCAGCGGCCAGATTTCTTCTCCATGTTCAAAAGCCTGCATATTTCTGCAAGACACAGACACACACTTTGTCTAAGTACACAAAGGAATCTTTAGGATACCTCCAGGGTCATGTAAGGGCTGTGCAGTAACCATAACATCTTTTTTT
>NW_011494930.1:77746-79644 GCF_000754665.1 Bison bison bison
GTACATGAAAATGTGTTCAACATCACCAATCATCAATGAAAGGGAAATAAAAACCAGAATCAGATATCATCTCACACTTGTTAGAATAACTATTATCAAAAAGTCAAGAAAGAACAAGCGTTAGCGATGATGTGTAGGAAAGGACTTTTTTCCATTGTTGGTATCAATTAAAGTTGCAGCCCCTCTGGGCCTGCTCAGTTCCTTCATGCTTTCTTAAAGTGTCTCCTTTTTATTCTCAACATAGTGATTCTGTGCTGTCCTCAGAGCTGAATGCTCTAGATGTACCACAGCCTGTCCCCAAATATGTCTGAGCATTTCCACCACCCCAAGGCTCTGTACCATGGCAACTCTTCAAGGGGCTGGTGAAGCTGTCCTTAGATGCAGAACTGAATCCTGGAATGCAGCGGCAGGCATCAGTGTTGACACATGGAGGGTTTGGAGGGCACCACCAAGCACAGGCTGTGAGGGAAGAAGCAGTGGGGATGGAGACTTAGTCAGAAAGTCAAGGAATGAACAAAGCCCACTTCAAGCTGGTGATATAGTAGTAGAGGAAGGGAAGGAATGGATGGGGTGACTTCCATTAGAAGTTGTCGTTTAGTCACTAAGTCGTGTCTGAGTCTTTGTGACCCCATGGACTTTAGCCCGCCAGACTCCATGGGATTCTCCCTGGCAAGAACACTGTCATGGGTTGCCATTTCCTTTACCGGGGGCTTTTCATTATCCAGGGATTAAACCTGTGTCTCCTACATTGGCAGGCATATTCTCTATCACTGAGTCACCTGGGAAGCCCTCTGTTGGAATAGGAAGAGACAAGAACTTCGGAGCATGTTGGGGTGGGGAGGAATAACTTCTCTTACATTCATAAAACTGTGTCTGAGCCTTACATTCAGGATAGTCCTACCTTCCTCTTCCTTTGTTGGTAAGAGGACGTAGACCCCAGCAAATACGTCACAGTTTATGTCCCTAATGGGCCTGGCTGAGCAGACTTATGTTTCTTGTTTGAGGATGTGGATTCCAATTGCAAAAACAGCAGCATCAAGAATCCTGGGACAGATAAACAGAAAGAGGACAAAAATAGTAGAGTCACACACAATTTCACCTCCTGTCCCTATAACCATTGCCTCCTGGGGAGGTGGCTTTGGGCCCTGCATCCTTCTTCTTCAATGGCACCCCATATCCTCCTGTACTGTACTCAGAATCAAGAACTCAGCCTTTCACCTCCAACTCTTGGGACTCCCTGAGGAGTCAGTCAGCAATGGACACAGTCCTCATAGAACTTCAGATGCTACAGGTAAAGGATAGAGCATACATAGACTGACAGCTGGTATCAGCAGCATATCTTAGAAATTCCACCCTCTCCCAGTGGAAGTGTTAGACTGTAGAGGAGAAAGTTCTTTAGATTGGTGTACCTAGGTTCTTTGTTCTCTGGCAATGGCAGCAATCTGCTCTGAAGATTTCTCTTCCAGGATCTTTCCTCAGGTTTAAGATACATGACACAAGATGAGCATGGACAGTAGAAGTGAAACAGCCTTGAGTTTGAGCTCGAGCTCACAATTATGTCAGCAGGGCATGGACTCCTGGAATCAGGAGACAGGGAGTTGAGGACAGGTGAGAAGTAAGAACTAAGGCAACTTTTAAGGTAGAATAACTAAGGTATAGTCACTGTCCCCTGGTTAAGTGGCTTCTCCATGTATAGCACAAATGACTTCTATGAAACTGAAGGAAAATGTTAGTCACTCAGTCATGTCCAACTCTTTGCGTCCCCATGGACTGTAACCCACCAGGCTCCTCTGTCCATGAAATTCTTCAGGCAAGAATATTGGAGGGGGTAGCCATTCCTACTGATAGCTTATGGTAACGGTGTCAGATTCATGATCTCCACAGAAGATTTAACTTTG
>NW_011494930.1:79744-80634 GCF_000754665.1 Bison bison bison
TATCTTAGAAATTCCACCCTCTCCCAGTGGAAGTGTTAGACTGTAGAGGAGAAAGTTCTTTAGATTGGTGTACCTAGGTTCTTTGTTCTCTGGCAATGGCAGCAATCTGCTCTGAAGATTTCTCTTCCAGGATCTTTCCTCAGGTTTAAGATACATGACACAAGATGAGCATGGACAGTAGAAGTGAAACAGCCTTGAGTTTGAGCTCGAGCTCACAATTATGTCAGCAGGGCGTGGACTCCTGGAATCAGGAGACAGGGAGTTGAGGACAGGTGAGAAGTAAGAACTAAGGCAACTTCTAAGGTAGAATAACTAAGGTATAGTCACTGTCCCCTGGTTAAGTGGCTTCTCCATGTATAGCACAAATGACTTCTATGAAACTGAAAGAAAATGTTAGTCACTCAGTCATGTCCAACTCTTTGCGACCCCATGGACTGTAACCCACCAGGCTCCTCTGTCCATGAAATTCTTCAGGCAAGAATATTGGAGGGGGTAGCCATTCCTACTGATAGCTTATGGTAACGGTGTCAGATTCATGATCTCCACAGAAGATTTAACTTTGGGACCAGGGACCAGGCTTGATCACTCAAGAACTTCTGTATAGCAGAGTTTTATTAAATTATAAAAAGGGGCAGAGAAAGCTTCTGACATAGACATCAGAAGGGGGGTGGAGAGTGCCCCCCCCCCGCTAGTTTTAGCAAGCTGTTTTATGTATGTTAGAAAGCTATTAATCAGATAAAAGAGACACCTCAAGGCTGAAGGAGTTTCACCAGGTCCCTCTCCTACAATATGCATTTTTGATGTAGGATGGCACGATGTGTGCCATCTCCTAGCCATAAAACATTGATATAAATACTGGTTTGCTGAGCTATTATTAGTCCAAGGTTTGA
>NW_011494930.1:80734-81683 GCF_000754665.1 Bison bison bison
CACTGATGAACATAGATGCAAAAATCCTTAACAAAATTCTAGCAGTCAGAATCCAACAACACATTAAAAAGATCATACACCATGACCAAGTGGGCTTTATCCCAGGGATGCAAGGATTCTTCAATATCTGCAAATCAACCAATGTAATATACCACATTAACAAATTGAAAAATAAAAGCCATATGATTATCTCAATAGATGCAGAGAAAGCCTTTGACAAAATTCAACATCCATTTATGATAAAAACTCTCCATAACGCAGGAATAGAAGGAACATACCTCAACATAATAAAAGCTACATATGACAAACCCACACCAAACATTATCCTCAATGGTGAAAAATTGAAAGCATTTCCCCTAAAGTCAGGAACAAGACAAGGGTGCTCACTGTCACCATTACTATTCACCATAGTTTTGGAAGTTTTGGCCACAGCAATCAGAGCAGAAAAAGAAATAAAAGGAAACCAAATTGGGAAAGAAGAAGTAAAACTCTCACTATTTGCAGATGACATGATCCTCTACATAGAAAACCCTAAAGACTCCACCAGAAAATTACTAGAGCTAATCAATGAATCAAGGCAAACTGGAAGTGGTCAAACAAGAGATGGCAAGAATGAATGTCGACATTCCAGGAATCAGTGAACTGAAATGGATTGGAATGGGTAAATTTAACTCAGATCACCATTATATCTACTACTGTGGGCAGGAATTCCTCAGAAGAAATGGAGTAGCCATCATGGTCAACAAAATAGTCTGAAATGCAGTACTTGGATGCAATCTCAAAAACAACAGAATGATCTCTGTTATTTTCCGAGGCAAACCATTGAATATCACAGTAATCCAAGTCTATGCCCCAATGAGTAACGCTGAAGAAGCTGAAGTTGAACGGTGCTATGAAGACCTACAAGACCTTTTAGAACTAACACCCAAAAAAGATGTCCTTTTCATTA
>NW_011494930.1:81783-83589 GCF_000754665.1 Bison bison bison
CCCCATTGTATATTCTTGCCTCCTGTGCCAAAAATAAGGTACCCGTAGGTGCATGGGTTTATCTCTTGGGTCTCCATCTTATTCCATTGGTCTATATTTCTGTTTTTGTGCCAGTACCGTACAGTCTTTATGACTGTAGCTTTAGAGTATAGTCTGAAGTCAGGAGGGTTGATTCCTCCAGCTTCATTCTTATTTCTCAAGACTGCTTTGGCTATTTGGGTCTTTTGTGTTTCCATACGAATTGTGAAATTTTTGAACAAAGGCATTATTAACCAGATACAATCAAGTCAACCCTTCTAAATGGGGATATGACTACCAATGTCCTTTCTAGCTCACAGCTGCCTCCAGGGATGGGGATCAGTAAGTATGTTGTCAGGAAAGACAGATACTGAGGATGAACCAGTCAAAACTTGAATGCTGTGCAGTGGGTCCAAGATGACTTTCACACTCTGTTCACTGCCCATTTTCTGACCTCTATGCACAGGAGTATCTGGATACACCAGGCTCACTTGATAATGATGCATGTCCATGCTCATGTTGGTAGCAAACAGGGTAAATATCATCCCCATTACAATTGTAGTAAGATGAAATTGGCAGTTATGTCATTACAAACTTTTATTTTGGTCTAGTTTTTCAATTATTTACTATACGGATTTTGCTTTAGTCTTGCCTAGGACATTGTCCTTCATCTTCCAATGTTTATTTGGTAGGTTTTTAGTATCCCTGGAATTTGTTCAATCAATAATTTTTCCTGAATAAATAACCTGCTGTCTTGATGTGATTTATTAAAGAAATTATTGTGACTTTCCTGACTTCACATGTAATCTTTGATAACATAGACTTAAAATACCATATCTACCAAACATTAAATTTCTATACATGATGTATTTGTGATTCTGTTTCATGAATCCATTTTTCCATTTCCAGACCAATATCATGCTTAAAATGCTTTAGTTTCGTTTTTATAGATGCTATGAAGCAAATTTGTGTATTTTCTTTAAAATTATTGTAAATCTGGTTGGATAAGAAGAGACTTTCATCAAGAAGTCTATTGCAATAGGGAGAATGCTCTGATCTCAGAAATCTGTGAGCATCTCAAAATCATACAGAAAAAAAAGTTTTTCTTTTATAGGGTAAAGGAGGAAGCAGGCAAAAATAAACTTAATTTTAGGGGGCTGGTGGACAAATAAGGGGAAATTATCCCTGGTTAGTGACAGGAAATGTATCTCACTGTGGTCAGCCATTTTCCAGGAGAAGTTATAAATGAAGGCATGTTCCACTTTATTTTGGTGCTTACACAGGCTTGTGGATAAACTTAGGTCAGGGACCTGTAGGAAGGAGAAACACCTGTTTCAAGTTTGATCACTGGCAAAGCAGAGGGTAAGAAATATCAGTTATGAACAATTAATCAATGTCATTCTTTACAACTGTGCTATTTCCCCTTTCACATTTTTCTTCTATAAACTTTAATAAGTTAATAATTTCCACAAAATGTTCTTTGGACTTTGATTTTGATTGAACTGGTTGTGTAGATTAATTTGAAGGTAATTGATTCCTTATAAAACTAAGATTTCCCAACACCACCAGTATAGCTCTCTATGTAAGCATATGATTTCTTTTACTTACACTTTATAGTTTTCTCCTTGAGAAATTACAGCATTTCAACAATGGAGGATTTTTCTTAGTTTTATTCTTAAATTTCAAACAATTTTTCCAATATTAAAGTTGGATTTTCCTTTGATAGGAAAACCAGTGAACTTTTCATGTTTATCTTGGTATAGACGTGAAAGTGAAAGTGAAGTCGCT
>NW_011494930.1:83689-84128 GCF_000754665.1 Bison bison bison
GAAAGGCAAATTCCAAAGCAAATGCATAGTTTCATTAACACAGCTTAAGAAAAACATTTCCATAGAGAAACCTCCTTTTAATTTTGTATGGAGAAGGAAAAAAATCTGACACTTGTAGTTTGTTTCTTCCTGCTGCTTAAGAGAGAGATAAAAAATGTCTGACACTTGAAGCCTATTTCCTCCATTTGGAGATCCCTGGCCTTCCTGCCTGTTACCCTCTCACTATCTCCAGGGGATCTTTCCAACCTAGGGATCAAACCTGGGTCTCCTGCATTGCAAGGACATTCTTTACCATCTGAGCCATGAGAGAAGTCCAGTGACCTCCCTGGTTCTTTCCAAGTGAGTTCCTGGTCCTGTGCATCAGGGCACAGCCTTTTTCCTTGATCTCCCAGTTCAGTCTGAGAAAATGAGTTACTGATCAAGGTTTCTGTTATGAAAA
>NW_011494930.1:84228-84870 GCF_000754665.1 Bison bison bison
CTATGGGGTCGCACAGAGTCAGACATGACTGAAATGACTTAGCAGCAGCAGCAGCAGCAGCAGCAGCAGCAGGAGCAGCAGCAAACACAACAGAAGTAAAGAGAGGGAGATGACACTCCATCAAATTACCAAGCTCTGTACAGCAAAGAAAACTATCAAAAAATGAAAAGACAATCTACAGTTTCAGAGAATAATTTACAAATCACACATACACAAGGGGTTAATACCCAAAATATATAAAGAACTCATACAAATCAATGGCAAAATAAACAAACAAAGTGATTGAGTAAAAAATGGGTAGATGTCCTGAATAGACATTTTTCCAAAGAAGGCTACCAAATAGCCAATAGGTACATGAAAAGGTGTTGAACATCACCAATCATCAACGAAAAGGAAATCCAAACCAGAATCAGATATCACCTCACACTTGTTAGAATAACTATTATCAAAAAGACAAGAAAGAACAAGTGTTAGCGATGATGTGGAGGAAAGGACTTTTTTCCATTGTTGGTCTCCTGGAATCAGGAGACAGGGAGTTGAGGACAGGTGACAAGTAAGAACTAAGGCAACTTTTAAGGTAGAATAACTAAGGTATAGTCACTGTCCCCTGGTTAAGTGGCTTCTCCATGTATAGCACAAATG
>NW_011494930.1:84970-85679 GCF_000754665.1 Bison bison bison
CTCCTTTAGAACGGACTGGTTGGATCTCCTTCCAGTCTAAGGGACTCTCAAGAGTCTTCTCCAACACCACAGTTCAAAAGCATCAATTCTTCAGCACTTAGCCTTCTTCACAGTCCAACTCTCACATCCACACATGGCCACAGAAAAACCATAGCCTTGACTAGACGAACCTTCGTCGGCAAAGTAATGTCTCTGCTTTTCAATATGTTATCTAGGTTGGTCATAACTTTCCTTATCAAGGAGTAAGCATCATTTAATTTCATGGCTGGAGTCACCATCTGCAGTGATTTTGGAGCCCCCCAAAATAAACTCTGACACTGTTTCCACTGTTACCCCATCTATGTCCCATGAAATGATGGGACCAGATGCCATGATCTTAGTTTTATGAATGTTGAGCTTTAAGCCAACTTTTTCACTCTCCACTTTCACTTTCATCAAGAGGCTTTTTAGTTCCTCTTCACTTTCTGCCATCAGGGTGGTGTCATCTGCATATCTGAGGTTATTGATATTTCTCCTGGCAATCTTGATTCCAGCTTGTGTTTCCACCAGCCCAGCATTTGTCATGATGTACTCTGCATATAAGTTAAATAAGCGGGGTGACAATATACAGCCTTGACGAACTCCTTTTCCTATTTGGAATCAGGCTGTTGTTCCATGTCCAGTTCTAACTATTGCTTCCTGACCTGCATACAGATTTCTCAAGAGGCAG
>NW_011494930.1:86593-86823 GCF_000754665.1 Bison bison bison
CACCCTTATGGCAGAAAGTGAAGAGGAACTAAAAGGCCTCTTGATGAAAATGAAAGTGGAGAGTGAAAAAGTTGACTTAAAGCTCAACATTCAGAAAATGAAGATCATGGATCCGGTCCCATTCTTCATGGGAAATAGATCGATAAACAGTGGAAACAGTGTCAGACTTTATTTTTTTGGGCTCCAAAATCACTGCAGATGGTGACTGCAGCCATGAAGATCGGAAGAGC
>NW_011494930.1:87066-87537 GCF_000754665.1 Bison bison bison
GGCACTTGCCCAGTTCTCAATGTTAAGACTTCTCAAGATGCTTGAGGAAGTCTCTGGGGGAGTCTTGCTTTCTCCACTCCTGGAAAAATCCCATTTTATCAGAACCTGTTATGCATGGGAGATGAGGAAGCAACAGGAATGCTCATAGCTGAGTTGTTTTGAGTGTTTTCTGGCATCTTACCTCTTCCTGTTCCTAAACATAAGAAAAAAGGTGCCCATGACCCAGGTCTCCTTGGAGTAGGCCAGGAAACCATACAACAAGTGTTAGACACCAATGCTAAGAACAACAACAACTTAGTAAAAATGCAGGAATAGGATGTTTGGCCTTTGTACATATTTGAGCTCCTTGCAGTCAGGAGACTAAAGACTTTTGGAGCCTGGAAGGACTCACAGGGTCATGATCAGTCAGGGAAGACAATTGGTGTTCCCCAGGTCAGAATTTCTTATCCAGACTCTTGATGTTCCCTTCTA
>NW_011494930.1:88510-89705 GCF_000754665.1 Bison bison bison
TTTTCCAATGAGTCAACTCTTCGCATGAGGTGGCCAAAGTACTGGAGTTTCAGCTTTAGCATCATTCCTTCCAAAGAAATCTCAGGGCTGATCTCCTTCAGAATGGACTGGTTAAACTTGCTATACATGTGCTAATATTCTTAAAATTTCTACTCTCTATTCCCTTATAGAGATAGTGGGAAAGCAAGTCAAATATCAAGGAAGAAAGAAAGAAGAGATAATATTTGCAGACTGAATAGGCAGTTCTCAGACAGTTTTACTTGTCTATCCCCCATGTTATATTTCTGGACATCTGGCAGCAATCTTATGCATGCATTTTTAGTGTTGTAGAGACCAGCAAGCCCAGCCACGGAAGACATCTGATCTTGGTCTGTGTGTATTGAAAAGGCTTCTTGTTTTAAGTCTAACTTGCACCCTGGAGGCACTGACTTGGGAAAACGCTGATCTGGATTCTTTCTTCTCCCTGATCTCTCCTCTTATTAGCTTCTTAGAAACTCCAGTCTTATTTTTAAACTATTTGCATGGTGAAAGTGAAAGTTGCTCAGTCATGTCCGACTCTTTGTGACCCTGTGAACTACATAGTCCACGGATTCCTCCAGGCCAGAATACTGGAGTGGGTAGCTGTTGCCTTCTCCAGGGGATCTTCCCAACCCAGGGATTTAACCCAGGTCTCCTGCATTGCAGGCCAATTCTTTACCAGAGCTTAACTAAATTAGGCAAGTTAACTCACAAGCAGGTGTTCTTTGATGTCCCTCACATTTATTTTCTTAGTCCTCAAGGTCCAAGATCTCTAGTTACGCACAACCACCACCATCACCTGCACCATTTCTAAGGTACATTCTGTTTGACCATAAACAATTATGGTGCCTCATCCCCAGTCAGAGATTGGTTTCAGAAAGGACTGGTGACTCATTCTTGCAATGAGGACAAAAATCCATGGGGCTTCTAGTAAGATTCTGCCTTCCTAAGAAAAAACTTAGAGCCCCTCCCTTTCTAGACATTTCTATGTCTGGATGCAATGCTGGAAAGGCTCCATCCAGCAGCCTGAAGGTGGCACCAGTCCAGTCAGAAAGGCAGAGCAGAAAAATGGACCTAGATGACACTGTTGACCAGCTAAATCACCCAGTGCTGAAGCTTGTTTGGCCTCAGAACTTCCCAATATGTAAGATAATAAATTTCCCTATTGCTTAAGCTG
>NW_011494930.1:90529-90990 GCF_000754665.1 Bison bison bison
TTCACATTCCAGGATGTCTGGCTCTCGGTCAGTGATCACACCATCATGATGATCTGGGTCGTGAAGATCTTTTTTGTACTGTTCTTCTGTGTATTCTTGCCATCTCTTCTTAATATCTTCTGCTTCTGTTAGGTCCATACCATTTCTGTCCTTAATCGAGCCCATCTTTGCATGAAATGTCCCCTTGGTATCTCTGATTTTCTTGAAGAGATCTCTCGTCTTTCCCATCCTTTTGTTTTCCTCTTTCTTTGCATTGATCATTGAAGAAGGCTTTCTTATCTCTTCTTGCTATTCGTTGAAACTCTGCATTCAGATGTTTATATCTTTCCTTTTTCCTTTGCTTTTTGCTTCTCTTCTTTTCACAGCTATTTGTAAGGCTTCCCCAGACACCCCAGACATTTTGCTTTTTTGCATTTCTTTTCCATGGGGATGGTCTTGATCCCTGTCTGCTGTACAATGTC
>NW_011494930.1:91961-92393 GCF_000754665.1 Bison bison bison
TGAGTAATGCAGATTACCTTCTGTTATATAGGTGATCCTTTTTTCAAGCAGTTGAAAAACAGAGTAAAAAGATTGACCTCACCGAGGAAGAGGCAATTCTTCTTCCAGATTGCATTTGGACTTGAGAAGCAGCATCAGGTCATCCCTGCCTCTCTGCCCTGCAGATTTTCAACTTTCCAGTCTCCACAATCCCATGAGCCAATCCCTTAAATAAATCCCTTTCTCTCTTCCTCTCTATACACATTCTAGTGATGTCTGTTTATCAGGAGAACCTGGACTAATACTTGTGGTAAAATGAGGAATCTTTAAGTCTCCAATTTGTCTAGAAGTAAGTTTCACCATTTTTCTCCTTTGAAACTTGCTATCAGATCAGATCAGATCAGTCGCTCAGTTGTGTCCAACTCTTTGTGACCCCATGAATCACAGCACGCC
>NW_011494930.1:93201-94357 GCF_000754665.1 Bison bison bison
GGCAAAACTCTATTAGTCTTTGCCCTGCTTCATTGCATATTCCAAGGCCAAATTTGCCTGTTACTGCAGGTGTTTCTTAACTTCCTACTTTTGCATTCCAGTCCCCTATAATGAAAAGGACATCTTTTCTGGGTGTTAGTTCTAAAAGGTCTTGTAGGTCTTCATAAAACCATTCAACTTTAGCTTCTTCAGCGTTACTGGTTGGGGCATAGACTTGGATTACTGTGATATTGAATGGTTTGCCTCAGAAAATGACAGAGATCATTCTGTCGTTTTTGAGATTGCCTCCAAGTACTGCATTTCGGACTCTTTAGTTCACCATAATGGCTACTCCATTTCTTCTGAAGGATTCCTGCCTGCAGTAGTAGATATAATGGTCATCTGAGTTAAATTCACCCATTCCTGTCCATTTCAGTTTGCTGATTCCTAGAATGTCAACATTCACTCTTGCCATCTCTTGTTTGACCACTTCCAATTTGCCTTGATTCTTGGACCTTATATTCCAGGTTCCTATGCAATATTGCTCTTTACAGCATCGGACCTTGCTTCTATCATTAGTCACATCCACGGCTGGGTATTCTTTTTGCTTTGGCTCCATTCCTTCATTCTTTTTGGAGTTATTTCTCCACTGATCTCCAGTAGCATATTGGGCACCTACTGACCTGGGGAGTTTCTCTTTCAGTATCCTGTCATTTTGCCTTTTCATACTGTTCATGGGGTTCTCAAGGCAAGAATACTGAAGTGGTTTGCCATTCCCTTCTCCAGTGGACCACATTCTGTCAGATCTCTCCACCATGACCTGCCCATCTTGGGTTGCCCTACGGGCACGGCTTAGTTTCATTGAGATAGACAAGGCTGTGGTCCTAGTGTGATTAGATTGACTAGTTTTCTGTGAGTATGGTTTCAATGTGTTTGCCCTCTAATGCCCTCTTGCAACATCTACCGTCTTACTTGGCGCGTGGGGTATCTCTTCACTGCTGGTCCAGCAAAGCGCAGCCATTGCTTCTTACCTTGGACAAGGAGTATCTCCTCACCGCCACCCTTCCTGACTTTCAACGTGGTATAGCTCCTCTAGGCCCTCCTGCGCCCGGGCAGCCATGGCTCCTTGGACGTGGGGTTGGTCCTCCCGGCCACTGCCCCTGGCCTTGGATGCGGG
>NW_011494930.1:95197-97676 GCF_000754665.1 Bison bison bison
CAAGGAGTAAGCGTCTTTTAATTTCATGGCTACATTACCATCTGCAGTGATTTTGGAGCCCCCCAAAATAAAGTCAGCCACTGTTTCCACTGTTTCCCCATCTATTTGCCATGAAGTGATGGGACCGGATGCCATGATCTTAGTTTTCTGAATGTATTGGGAGGCAGGAAAAGTTGAGTGGCTCAGGAGAGTATTCTCCTTAGGGAGCAGGGAGAGGGTGATCCTATGGACACTGTTATTCAAACAAAGCAGGACCGTCTGGTTCTTGCCCCGTCTTCCCCCTCACCACGTTCTCTGCCTTCCTTTTGCTTGTGGAAGACTTCAGTCAAAGAATAAGTTTAATCAGAGAAGTGAGAGATTCTGAAACAAAGGAAAACCGTCAAAGGAGGCTAAATTATAATAATGTAGTCATTACACATTGTGAAGACAATTAGTTCTTTCTCAAGTGCTGTAGATAATATTCTGAACCATATCCTGTGAGCTGTCTTATAGATACTAAAACCTCAGATGGAAAAGTTAACTACATGATGACCAGACTCTATCCAGGACATGAGCTACCACAATTCCAGAAACTTACCACAAAGAAATGGGGACAAGTGGACCCTGGAACTGAAGATGAACTGTACATAAAACACTCAAAATGATGCTGGTAAGACCACTGATGACCAAATTGAAGATGACTGTTAGAGATGACTGTGCTCTTTCTGCATGTACCCCCACCCCCAGAATCTGTCTCTAGAAGCTCTCACTCCATGCTAGTAATAGGGTGGGGAGGAGTCAGCCTTTGAACAGATGTTTGCCACCTTCCCCCAACCAGTTGCTGCATCTGAAATAAAGCAAACTTTCCTTTCCACCAGTCTGGCCTGTTTATTGGCTTTTGAGTGACGAACAGCCAGGGCTGCCCCCCACACTCCTTTCAGCAACATTATCTTATGGTTCCCCCTACCCAGAGCGTCATGACTCCCACACTTAGTTGAGAATTGTGGCTGTCTACAACCACACAGATAAAACCTGGTACACCAGAGATGTCTGTGTTCCCAGTGTACTGCTCTTCCTTATATATTTTAGCATATATATATCTTTTCTCTTTGATCTTTATGTCAAAACATCAGTAGTCACAAGAATACTTGAATTATTTATACAAACACTCAGAAGATATCTCTTGTTCTTTACACTCTGTTGATTGTAAAGTACACGAGCACTAGGACTTCCCTAGTGGCTCAGATTGTAAAGAATCTTCCTGCAATTCAGGAAACCCAGGTTCAATTCCTGGGTTGGGAAGTTCCCCTACCTACTCTAGTATTATTGTCTGGAGAATCCCTTGGATACAGAAGCCTTGCAGGCTACGTTCATGAGGTCATGAAGAGTTGGACATGACTGAGTGACTAACAGTTTCACTTCACACAGGCACTAAGTGCTTATGTTGTAATTTTAAATAACTTACTAGAACTGAGAAATTGTTCCAAACTGCTTCTTGAACACTGTTCCAATCCCAGGACCTACAGCAGAATTTTTATCCTTTACAGCTAGAATGTGTATTCTATCTTATAAGCTCAAGACAAAATTTGTTGCTCTGTTGTTCAATTGCTAACTTGTGTCTGACTCTTTGTGATCCCATGGACACCAGGATTCCCTGTCCTTCACTGTCTGTTGGAATTTGCTCAGATTCATGTCCATTGAGTCAGTGATGCTATCTAACTAACTCTCCTCTACAGCCCTCTTCTTTTGCCTTCAATCATTCCCAGCATCAGGGTCTTTTCCAATGAGTCGGTTCTTCACATCAGGTGGCAAAAATATTGGAGCTTCAGTTTCAGCATCAGATCATTCAATGAATATTCAGGGTTGATTTCCTTTAGGGTTGACTGGTTTGATCTCCTGGCTGTCCAAGGGACTCTCAACAGTCTTCTCCAGACCAACAATTCGAAGGCATCAGTTCTTCAGCACTCAGCCTTCTTTATAGAGGACTTTCACATCTGTATGTGATTACTGGAAAAACCATAGCTTTGACTACTGGGACTTTTGTCAGTAAAGTGTTGTCTCTGCTTTTTAATACATAACCTGTTAATCATATCAGTAAAATATATTCTTGCTGAAACATCTCGGACATTGCAAAAGTTGACATGCCTCTAATCACTGCCCCAAAGTTAAGGTTTTTACTTTGCACCTGTAAAAATAGAATATTTTACACTTTATAAAAAATTAACCGAACAATACTGTGCACATTGTATTTCAAGTTGCTTTATTTTAAACTCAGCTAGGTATATTGAAGACCTTTTCTTGTCTTTATAGAAGCTATGCCACAGATATATGCATTTTATTCTTTTTTATTCATAGAGATACATCCTAATGTATTTTGACAATTTTAAATGAATGGATGCTTGAATATTTCGGAGAAGGCAATGGCACCCGACTCCAGTACTCTTGCCTGGAAAATCCCATGGGTGGAGGAGCCTGGAAGGCTGCAGTCCATGGGGTCGCT
>NW_011494930.1:97776-98365 GCF_000754665.1 Bison bison bison
GGGAACACGTGTACACCCGTGGCGGATTCATGTTGATGTATGGCAAAACCAATACAATATTGTAAAGTAATTAGCCCCTAATTAAAATAAATAAATTAAAAAAATAAAGTGAAACAAGAACAACAATAACAAAAATATTCTTTTTATGTATACATGCCTTTGATTTTTATTCCTATCTGTATATCTTTTCCTATTACATCCCTGGTGGCTCAGATAATAGAGAATCCACCTGTAATGTGGGAGACCTGGGTTCAGTCCCTGGGTTGGGAAGATCCCCTGGAGGAGGGCATGGCAACCCAATCCAGTATTCTTGCCTGAAAAATCCCATGGGCAGAGGAGCCAGGTGAGCTACAGTCCATGGTGTCAGACATGACTAAGCAACTAAGCACATTATAATTGAACTCTGATTTAACTCTGCCTTTTTAGCAAATGTTTAATTTTAAATGAGAGTTACACATTTGAGGCAGATACAGATTTGATATGGACATGATATCAGCGTGTAGGAGGACAAAGACCCCATATCTGTCTGTGAAATCCTTGAGCTTTTACAAAGATAGGCAAAAAAAAAAAAAAGGCCCATGATCAACTG
>NW_011494930.1:98465-98995 GCF_000754665.1 Bison bison bison
AAAAAAAGAGGTTTACTTTGTTAGAAAATGTGCAATACGGTATTATTAACTATTCTCACTTCACTGCACATTATATCTGCATGACTTCTTGATCCCTTTCATCCAGTGCACCCACTTCCCCTTCCTGGCCTTTGTCCTCTGTATTTACAAGCTTTTTTTTTTTTTTGGTCTTATCTTCCTTCTCTTCACCTTTTTAAGTCTTATTTTTGTCTGATATATGAAATGTTTGTACATATTTTAGCTATTTCTGTGTTTTAAAACAAAAAATTTTATGCTATAAACTTTGTCCTCGAAGTTCCTTTAGTCAGCGGTAGTTTTTGGGGAGTTATTTAATGTCATTGCATGTAAATCCACACTTTTCTTTTTGGCTGCTGTTGCATATATCTAGATTATTCAATATGAAGAAATTATATTTTTCTGTTCTCTATTTTTTGTGTCCATACAATAATGCAGCAGTGAAGGTCTCAAAAGTACCATAAGGAGAACATTTGTTATTTTCCATAGAATAGACATTATATAGTTGTAACTTT
>NW_011494930.1:99164-99924 GCF_000754665.1 Bison bison bison
CTTGAGAGTCCCTTGGACTTCAAGGAGATCCAACCAGTCCATTCTAAAGGAGATCAGTCCTGGGTGTTCTTTGGAAGGACTGACACTAAACCTGAAACTCTAATACTTTGGCCACCTCATTTGAAGAGTTGACTCATTGGAAAGACCCTGATCCTGGGAGGGATTGAGGGCAGGAGGAGAAGTGGGTGACAGAGGATGAGATGGCTAGATGGCATCACTGACTCGTTGGACATGAGTTTGGGGGAGCTCCAGGAGTTGGTGATAGACAGGGAGGCCTGGCGTGCTGCAATTCATGGGGTCACGAAGAGTCGAATACGACTGAGCGACTGAACTGAACTGATCAGGTATTTTATAAAACATTCATTGACAGGAAGTAGTCTGATGTTTTCTCATGTTTGGAGTGGTTTATGATTTTGAAGAGGAAGACTATACAAGTGAAATTCTTTATTCATCATACCATATCAAGGGTAGATACATTATCAGCACAAGTAATCACTGTTCACTGTGACACTGATTACCTGGCTGACTGTCAGGTTTCTTTGCTGTAAATTTACTCTTTTTCCTCCTCTCAAACTGTATTCTTTGTAAGAGGGTTATGGCATATACCTTCGATTTCAAGAATGACAAGTTACATTCCACCTCTTTGAGAGTACAGTGTCTACATAATTTATTGGATTTCTTTTGTATTAGGGATTTGTCTCTATAATATTATTGATCATCTACTTTATCAGTGTGAACTTAAGGATATTTATTTTATTTT
>NW_011494930.1:100500-101004 GCF_000754665.1 Bison bison bison
TCCCTCCCTCCCCACAGCGCGACTGAACAAAGAGAAGAAATACAGTTCCACCCATCAGAACACCGACACAAGCTTCCCTAACCAAGAAACCTTGACAAGTCACCTGTACAAACCCACACAAAGCGAGGAAAAGCCACAATAAAGAGAACTCCACAAACTGCCAGGATACAGAAAGGACACCCCAAACTCAGCAATTTAAACAAGATGAAGAGACAGAGGAATAGCCAGCAGATAAAGGAACAGGATAAATGCCCACCAAACCAAACAAAATAGGAAGAGATAGGGAATCTACCTGATAAAGAATTCCGAATAATTATAGTGAAATTGATCCAAAATCTTGAAATTAAAATGGAATCACAGATAAATAGCTTGGAGACAAGGATTGAGAAGATGCTAGAAAGGTTTAACAAGGACTTAGAAGAAATAAAAAAGAGTCAAAATATAATGAATAATGCAATAAATGAAATTAAAAACACTCTGGAGGCAACAAATAGTAGAATAACA
>NW_011494930.1:101104-102074 GCF_000754665.1 Bison bison bison
AGTCAATAAAGCAGAAATAGATGTTTTTCTGGAACTCTCTTGCTTTTTCGATGATCCAACGGATGTTGGCAATTTGATCTCTGGTTCCTCCAGCTTGAACATCAGAATGTTCATGGTTCACATATTGCTGAAGCCTGGCTTAGAGAATTTTGAGCATTACTTTACTAGCGTGTGAGATGTGTGCAATTGTGTGGTAGTTTGAGCACTCTTTGGCATTGCTTTCTTTGGGATTGGAATGCAAACTGACCTTTTCCAGTCCTGTGGCCACTGCTGAGTTTTCCAAATTTGCTGGCATATTGAGTGCAGCACTTTCACAGCATCATCTTTCAGGATTTGGAATAGCTCAATTGGAATTCTGTCACCTCCACTAGCTTTGTTCGTAGTGATGCTTTCTAAGGCCCACTTGACTTCACATTCCAGGATGTCTGGCTTAAGGTCAGTGATCACACCATCATGATGATCTGGGTCGTGAAGATCTTTTTTGTACAGTTCTTCTGTGTATTCTTGCCATCTCTTCTTAATATCTTCTGCTTCTGTTAAGTCCATACCATTTCTGTCCTTTATCGAGCCCATCTTTGCATGAAATGTTCCCTTGGTATCTCTGATTTTCTTGAAGAGATCTCTAGTCTTTCCCATCCTGTTGTTTTCCTCTTTCTTTGCATTGATCACTGAAGAAGGCTTTCTTATCTCTTCTTGCTATTCTTTGGAACTCTGCATTCAGATGTTTATATCTTTCCTTTTCTCCTTTGCTTTTCGCTTCTCTTCGTTTCAGAGCTATTTGTAAGGCCTCCCCAGGCAGCCATTTTGCTTTTTTGCATTTCTTTTCCATGGGGATGGTCTTGATCCCTGTCTGCTGTACAATCTCATGAACCTCATTCCATAGTTCATCAGGCACTCTATCTATCAGATCTAGGCCCTTAAATATATTTCTCACTTCCACTGTATAATCATAAGGGATTTGATTTAGGTC
>NW_011494930.1:102177-102533 GCF_000754665.1 Bison bison bison
TCCTTCCAAAGAAATCTCAGGGCTGATCTCCTTCAGAATGGACTGGGTAAACTTGCTATACATGTGCTAATATTCTTAAAATTTCTACTCTCTATTCCCTTATAGAGATAGTGGGAAAGCAAGTCAAATATCAAGGAAGAAAGGAAGAAGAGATAATATTCGCAGACTGAATAGGGAGTTCTCAGACAGTTTTACTTGTCTATCCCCCATGTTATATTTCTGGACATCTGGCAGCAATCTTATGCATGCATTTTTAGTGTTGTAGAGACCAGCAAGCCCAGCCACGAAAGACATCTGATCTTGGTCTGTGTGTATTGAAAAGGCTTCTTGTTTTAAGTCTAACTTGCACCCTGGAG
>NW_011494930.1:102737-103870 GCF_000754665.1 Bison bison bison
CTGGAGTAACAGGCAAATTTGGCCTTGGAATATGCAATGAAGCAGGCAAAGACTAATAGAGTTTTGCCAAGAAAATGAACTGGTCATAACAAACACCCTCTTCCAACAACACAAGAGAAGACTCTATACATGGACATCACCAGATGGTCAACACCGAAATCAGATTGATTATATTCTTTGCAGCCAAAGATGGAGAAGCTCTATACAGTCAGCAAAAACAAGACCAGGAGCTGACTGTGGCTCAGACCATGAACTCCTTATTGACAAATTCAGACTTAAATTGAAGAAAGTAGGGAAAACCACTACACCATTCAGGTATGACCTAAATCAAATCCCTTATGATTATACAGTGGAAGTGAGAAATAGATTTAAGGGCCTAGATCTAATAGATAGGGTGCCTGATGAAGGATGGAATGAGGTTCGTGACATTGTACAGGACAGTGATCAAGACCATCCCCATGGAAAAGAAATGCAAAAAAACCCAAAATGGCTGTCTGGGGAGGCCTTACAAATAGCTTTGAAAAAAAGAGAAGTGAAAAGCAAAGAAGAAAAGGAAAGATATAAACATCTGAATGCATACTTCCAAAGAATAGCAAGAAGAGATAAGAAAGCCTTCTTCAGCGATCAATGCAAAGAAATAAAGGAAAACAACAGGATGAGAAACACTAGAGATCTCTTCAAGAAATTCAGAGATACCAAAGGAATATTTCATGCAAAAATGGGCTCGATCAAAGACAGAAATGATATGGACCTAATAGAAGCAGAAGATATTAAGAAGAGATGGCAAGAATACACAGAACTGTACAAAAAAGATTTTCACGATCCAGATAATCACGATGGTGTGATCACTGACCTAGAGTCAGACATCCTGGAATGTGAAGTCAAGTGGGCCTTAAAAAGCATCACTACGAACAAAGCTAGTGGAGGTGATGGAATTCCAATTGAGCTACTCCAAATCCTGTAAGATGATATTGTGAAAGTGCTGCACTCAATATGCCAGCAAATTTGGAAAACTCAGCAGTGGCCACAGACTGGAAAAGGTCAGTTTTCATTCCAATCCCAAAGAAAGGCAATGCCAAAGAATGCTCACACTACCACACAATTGCACTCATCTCACACACTAGTAAAGTAAT
>NW_011494930.1:104259-104657 GCF_000754665.1 Bison bison bison
TCATAGGGGTTCCAGAAGAAGAAGACAAAAGAAAAACCATGAGAAAATACTTGAGGAGATAATAGTTGAAAACTTCCCTAAACTGGGGAAGGAAATAATCACCCAAGTCCAAGAAACCCAGAGAATCCCAAACAGGATATTTATTTTAAATGCTTAATTATAATCCAATACCACTTTATTTAGCTTGTTGCTCAAAATTTTCTAGCTTTGGGTATTGGGGGTTCTTTCAGATGGCACCTATGTTCCTTTGATATAATATACTCCATTATGATAGAGTTTTCTTCTTTTTTTAATACTCCCTTACTTTATCAATGGCAGCTCACTCCAGTACTCTTGCCTGGAAAATCCCATGGACAGAGGAGCCTGGTAGGCTGCAGGCCATGGGGTCGCTAAGAGTC
>NW_011494930.1:104757-106746 GCF_000754665.1 Bison bison bison
CATTGCCTTTCCTTGGGATTGGAATGAAAACTGACCTTTTCCAGTCCTGTGGCCACTGCTGAGTTTTCCAAATTTGCTGGCATATTGAGTGCAGCACTTCCACAGCATCATCTTTCAGGATTTGAAATAGCTCAACTGGAATTCCATCACCTCCACTAGCTTTTTTCATAGTGATGCTTTCTAAGGCCCCCTTGACTTCACATTCCAGGATGTCTGGCTCTAGGTCAGTGATCACACCATTGTGATTATCTGGGTCAGGAAGATCTTTTTTGTTCAGTTTTTCTGTGTATTCCTGCCACCTCTTCTAAATATCTACTGCTTCTGTTAGATCCATACGATTTCTGTCCTTTATCGAGCCCATATTTGTGTGAAATGTTCCCTTGGTATCTCTAATTTTCATCTGAGTTAAATTCACCCATTCCAGTCCATTTTAGTTCACTGATTCTTAGAATGTTGATGTTCACTCTTGCAATCTCCTATTTGACCGCTTCCAATTTGCCTTGATTCATGGACCTGACATTCCAGGTTCATATGCAAATATTGCTCTTTACAGCATCGGACCTTACTTCTATCACCAGTCACCTCCACAACTGGGTATTGTTTTTGCTTTGGCTCCCTCCTTTCATTTTTTCTGGAGTTATTTCTCCACTGATCTCCAGTAGCATATTGGGCACCTACTGACCTGGGGAGTTCCTCTTTCAGTAGCCAATCATTTTGCCTTTTCATACTGTTCATGGGGTTCTCAAGGCAAGAATACTGAAGTGGTTTGCCATTCCTTTCTCCATTGGACCACATTGTGTCAGACCTCTCCACAATGCCCGCCTGACTTGGGTTGCCCCACGGGCATGGCCTAATTTCATTGAGTTAGATAAGGCTGTGGTCCTAGTGTGATTAGATTGACTAGTTTTCTGTGGTTATGATTTCAGTGTGTCTGCCCTCTGATGCCCTCTTGCAACACCTACCATCTTACTTGGGTTTTTCTTACTTTGGACGAGGGGTATCTCGTCACCACTGCCCCTCCTGACCTTGAACATGGAATAGCTCCTCTAGGCCCTCCTGCACCTGAGCAGCCACCACTCCTTGGACGTGGGGTTGCTCGTCTGGGCTGCCGCCCCTGGCCTCGGGCAGTGGGTAGCTCCTTCCGGTTGCCACCCCTGACCTTGGACATGGGATTGCTCATCTTGGTTGCTCCTGTGCTGTTGCAGCCTGACACTCTTGGCTGCTGCCCTTGACCTCGGACATGTGGTAGCTCCTCTCGGCCGCCTCCCCTGACCTCGGACATGGGGTAGCTCCTCTCGGCTGCCGCCCCTCAGGCATGGGTTCCTCCTAGCTTCTGTCCCTGACCTCAGCCATGAGGGAAGGGCACCTGAGTACAGTAATTATGTACAATTCTTTGCCTTTAATTTTATAGTCTCTACTCATTTCCAGTAATACTAAGTTCACCACTGTTTCCCCTTCTTCCTTCAGTGAAGGTGTTCCATTTATTTGAGTACAATTAGATTTTTTTGTCCACAGTCTGCATTCCATCCTCGAATTCTCTTAACCTTCTAATTGATGTCTTTATTTGCATATCTAGATATTTACTCTTTGTAAAGTTTAATACATTTTGATAAATACATACTCTCACATGTTCACAGTTACAGTGTCTTATGGAATAGTTTCACTGCTGGAAAAACTGCTTGTCTTTTAACTTTTCATTGTTTCTTCCTCAGAGTCATACAACCTTAACTTTTCAATCTGACTTCATTCATTTAGAAACAAGCATATAAGATTTATCCATGCTATTTTATGGCTTCCATGAATCAAGGCAAATTGGAAGTGGTCAAACAAGAGATGGCAAGAATGAATGTCAACATTCTAGGAATCAGCGAACTAAAATGGACTGGAATGCATGAAATTAACTCAGATGACCATTATATCTACTTCTGCGGGCAGGAATCCCTCAGAAGAAATGGAGTAGCCATCATGGTCAACAAAAGAGTCCGAAAT
>NW_011494930.1:106846-107612 GCF_000754665.1 Bison bison bison
GGAAATGGCAACCCACTCCAGTGTTCTTGCCTGGAGAATCCCAGGGACAGGGTATCCTGGTGGGCTGCCGTCTATGGGATTGCATAGAGTTGGACACTGTGCAGCAGCAGCTTGAATATTTAAAACAAATTGAGAATTATTTTAGTTAAAAAAGTAAGAATCTAAGTAATTGGAAAGTACAATGAACTGTAAACAATTCTGATTTTTTACATTTGATAGAGCATCCTTTTCTACAAACTGTAGGAACTTCAATTATTAGCAAACAGGCTACACTGCAAGAACTTTCCAAGCTTATCAAGCATTGAGGTCGGATTATTATTTTTTTTTGAGACTACTAAAATTTAGAGTCTTCAGAGAACTCCCAAAACATTGTTTTTAATTTGGATGTATATATATATATATTTACTTAAATATATAGATTATTTACAATGCAGTTCGCAAAGCAACAGTTAGAACTGGACATGGAACAACAGACTGGTTCCAAATAAGAAAAAGAGTACGCCAAGGCTGTATATTGTCACCCTGCTTATTTAACTTACATGCAGAGTACATCCTGAGAAATGCTGGGCTGGGAGAAGCACAAGCTACAATCAAGATTGCTTGGAGAAATATCAATAACCTCAGATATGTGGATGACACCACCCTTATGGCAGAAAGTGAAGAGGACTAAAAAGCCTCTTGAGGAAAGTGAAAGAGGAGAGTGAAAAAGTTGGCTTAAAGCTCAACATTCAGAAAACTAAGATCATGGCATCTGGTCCCATCACTT
>NW_011494930.1:107712-109227 GCF_000754665.1 Bison bison bison
AAGCAATTTATTTTTATTTTTTGTTAATTGTTTATAAATGTCTCTTCTCTTTTTAGCTTTTTTATTATTGAATTTTACACTTGATACATTACACATATTGATATCTTACTAACATTGCAAATATTTTAACATGTCTTCATGCTTTATCAATGATGTTTTCAATTATTAGAAACTTATTTGAATAGTAAAATTTGTCAATTTTTTTCTGACTGGATTTTTGTTAAAAGGATGGTATTATAAAATTTAAACTGCTGGGACGGCCCAGAGGGAGGGAGGAGGGAGGAGAGTTCGGGATGGGGAACACATGTATACCTGTGGCGGATTCATTTTGATATTTGGCAAAACTAATACAATTATGTAAAGTTTAAAAATAAAATAAAATTAGAAAAAAAATTTAAACTGCTGGCTCTCAAAGTCTTTTGAAATGTCTCATGTGTTCATACATGATGTACATTTTTGCCAGGAGAAACAAAGAGAACAATGAATTTCCTATTAAAAGTTACTTTCTCTTTACTATCATATGATTCTGTAGAAAATTTCCTGCATGTATGGCAAAAGGATTGGGAGAATGGCATTGAAACATGTATAATATCATGTATGAAACGAGTCGCCAGTCCAGGTTAGATGCACGATACTGGATGCTTGGGGCTGGTGCACTGGGACGACCCAGAGGGAGGGTATGGGGAGGGAGGAGGGAGGAGGGTACAGGATGGGGAACACAGGTATACCTGTGGCGGATTCATTTCGATATTTGGCAAAACTAATACAATATTGTAAAGTTTAAAAATAAAATAAAATTTTTCAAAAAAAAAAAAAAAGGAAGACAGCTGAGTTTAGTATTTATAGAAACTAAGGGCAGAGTTTCTCAAGCTCAGCATTGAGGACATTTGGGGGTGGCTATATAATTCTTTATGACTGGGACTGTCTCCTCTGCCTTGTAGAATGTTAAAGAGAATCCCTTATTTTACTCACTAATGCCAATGTTGTCTGTGATGCCAAAGTTGTCTCCAGAAGTTGCCAAACGTTTCCTGAGGCCAAGTTGTTCCATAGGTGAACGCTACTGCTCTACAGCCTTTAATATATTATTCATAGTTATTTTAAAACTTCCCTGTTAGTTTATCCTTAAGTCTGGTTCTATTGATCTCTTCATGGGTTGTTTTTTCTTGTTTTTGCTTGTGTTTCACAAGTTTTGATTGAATGCTTAACAATGTGTACCAGTAGACACTGTAGACACAGAAGACACAATAGAGGAATATATTATTTAGTTAGAAATACCTGTTTATTGTAGTTATAGTCAGTTTTGTTTATTTTTCCTGTTATTTTGCTGCCATGGGAGACTGGTCCAAGAAAATATTACTACAATTTATGTCAAAAACTGTTTTGCCTATGTCCTCTTCTTGAAGCTTTATGGTTTCCTGTCTTACATGTAGGTCTTTAAACCGTTTTGAGTTTATATTTGTATATGGTGTGAGTAAATGTTCTAATCTCATCATTTTACACGTGACTGCTTAGTTT
>NW_011494930.1:109571-111634 GCF_000754665.1 Bison bison bison
CTTTGGAAGGAATCATGCTAAAGCTGAAATTCCAGTACTTTGGCCACCTCATGCGAAGAGTTGACTCATTGGAAAAGACTCTGATGCTGGGAGGGATTGGGGGCAGGAGGAGAAGGGGACAGTAGAGGATGAGATGGCTGGATGGCATCACTGACTCGATGGACGTGAGTCTGGGTGAACTCCAGTAGTTGGTGATGGACAAGGAGGCCTGGCGTGCTGCGATTCATGGGGTGGCAAAGAGTTGGACACGAATTTATTTTTATTCATTTGTACAGATGTACCACAGTGTGTTTATCCATTTACTTAATTGAAAGGCACCTTGGTTGTGTTCTATTTTAGAGACCATGAATAAAGCTGCTATAATCATTTGAATGCAGATTTTTGTGTGGACATGTTTTTGGATTAGTTGGGTGTATACCTTAGTTGTACATCCCAGGTTTCACAGTGGTAAAGGATTTGCCTGCTGATGCAGGAGATACGGATTTAATCCCTGGGTCGGGAAGATACCTTGGAGGAAGAAATGGCAACCCACTCCATTATTCTTGCCTGAAAAATTCCATGGACAGAGGACCTACCAGGCTACAGTCCATGGGGTCACAAAGTGTAGGACACGACAAATGACTATGTAGACATGCACATACCTAGGAGTTACACTGCTGGATTGTATGGTAAGATTATATTTAGCTTCAGAAGAATCTACTAAGCCATCTTCCTAAGTGGCTATGCTATTTTTTAATCCCATTGGCAATGAATGAGTGTTTGTATTGCTTCACATACTTGTCAATTGGTATGTTGAGTATTTTTGTTTGTTTTCAGCCATTCTAATTTGTGTGTATTGGTTGTTGTATATTCTAATTATGTAATGATAAAAGATGCTGTGAATTTTTCCAGAAGCTTTCTTGCTGTCAGTGTTTCTTTGGTGAGATGTCTTTACCTTCGTTCATGCTAAGTCACTGCAGTGGTGTCCATTTTAAATTGGGTAATTTGTTTTCTTATTGTTGAATTTATGAGTTCTATGTATAATTTGGATTCAAGTCCTTTATTAGAAACATTTTTTCAAGTACTATTTCTAAGATTGCTGCTTGACTATTGTCACTCTTAGCCACTTTTACAAAGCAGATTTTTGAATGAATGAAATACACTTATTTTTTTTATGAATTATTCTTTTCGTGCTGTGTCTAAAACCTCATTGCCAAATCTAAGACACTCTAGATTTCCCCCAGTGTTTTTTTCTAGATGACTTATGGTTTTGTGTTTTAAGTATATCATACATCTTGAGGTAATTTTTGTGAAAGGGCTTTGTCCCATTTTCTCACCATCAAGTAGGATTTTATTTTCAGCTCTGTGTTACACATTCTCTACAAAACAGAGGAAGTTCCTATACTCAATCTACTGCAGGTTTGTTATTATTACTATGAACTTGTTTTGGGTTTTATCAACTGCTCTTTCTACATAAATTGATATGATTTCTCTTCATTAGCTTGTTGACATAGTAGATTAAATTGATTTTCTTTTTAGTATTTTAAAAATTAACATGAAAAGTTGTAGTTTTCTAAGAATTTGTCCATTTCTTCCAAGTTGTCCATTTTATTATTAACAAAATTTAAAGTTAACACTATTGTTAACTGAAGGAGGGAATAGATTACATTTATTTTCACATTTTTAACCCATCCTGCATACCTGGAATAAATTCTCCTTGGTCTTGGTATAAAATTCCCTCTATTGTTTGTTTTGATTTGCTAATATTTTGTTGAGGACCTTTGTACCTATATTTGTGAGTTATACTGATCTGCAGCTTTCTTTTCCTGTAATAGGTCTACGTAGCTTTCTGTTAGTTCAGGCTCGCTTTACAGAATGAATTAGAAAGTATCTTAACTGTTTCGAAGATGGCAGAGGAGTAGGATGGGAAGAACACTTTCTCCCTCACAAATTCATCAAAAGAACATTTAAACGCCGAGTAAATTCCACAAAACAACCTCTGAAAGCCGGCAGAGGACATCAGGCACCCAGAAAAGCAACCCAAGTCTTCGAAAGGAGGTAGGGAAAAATATAAAAGACAAAAA
>NW_011494930.1:111734-112799 GCF_000754665.1 Bison bison bison
TTACTGGAAAAACCATAGCTTTGACTACTGGGACTTTTGTCAGCAAAGTGATGTCTCTGCTTTTTAATATATAACCTGTTAATCACATTAGTAAAATATATTCTTGCTGAAACATCTCGGACATTGCAAAAGTTGACATGCCTCTAATCAGTGCCCCAAACTTAGGCTTTTTACTTTGCACCTGTAAAAATAGAATATTTCACACTTTATAAAGAATTAACCCAACAATACTGTGCACATTGTATTTCAAGTTGCTTTATTTTAAACTCAGCTAGGTATATTGAAGAACTTTTCTTGTCTTTATAGAAGCTATGCCACAGATATATGCATTTTATTCTTTTTTATTCATAGAAATACATCCCAATTTATTTTGATATTTTTAAATGAATGGATGCTTGAATATTTCGGAGAAGGCAATGGCACCCTACTCCAGTCCTCTTGCCTGGAAAATCCCATGGATGGAGGAGCCTGGAAGGCTGCAGTCCATGGGGTCGCTGAGGGTCGGACATAACTGAGTGACTTCACTTTGACTTTTCACTTTCATGCATTGGAGAAGGAAATGGCAACCCACTCCAGTGTTCTTGCCTGGAGAATCCCAGGGATGGGTTATCCTGGTGGGCTGCCGTCTATGGGATCGCACAGAGTCGGACACTGTGCAGCAGCAGCAGCAGCAGCAGCAGCAGCAGCTTGAATATTTAAAACAAATTGAGAATTATTTTAGTTAAAAAAGTAAGAATCTAAGTAACTGGAAAGTACAACTGGAAAGCTGGTCATAACTTTTCTGCCAAGGAGTAAGCGTCATTTAATTTCATGGCTGCAGTCACCATCTACAGTGATTTTGGAGCCCAGAAAAATAGTCAGCCACTGTTTCCACTGTTTCCCCATCTATTTGCCATGAATGATGGGACCAGATGCCATGATCTTAGTTTTATGAATGTTGAGCTTTAAGCCAACTTTTTCACTCTCCACTTTCACTTTCATCAAGAGGCTTTTTAGTTCCTCTTCACTTTCTGCCATAGGGTGTGTCATATGACCAACCTAGACAGCATATTAAAAAGCAGAGAC
>NW_011494930.1:112899-113567 GCF_000754665.1 Bison bison bison
GCGCAAAACACCTCATCACCTGAGCTGCTCGGATCTGGGAAGGGCACAAAATGCAGGCCCAACTGAGAGTCTGCGCCTCTGAGGACTACCCGAGTGCCTGAACCTGAGTGGCTTGGACCTGGGAAGTACAGGCAGCCCAGGGCGGGCCGCGGATGGTTCGCGGCGGAGCAACCTAGAGCCTGAGCAGCGTGGGCAGAGAGGCTACACGTGCCGTGAACTGGGGGCAGACCCAGTGTGACTGAGGCTCTGCGAGCACACACCAGTGTTATTTGTTTGCAGTATCCCTCCCTACCTCCCCTCAGTGCGACTGAAAAAGTGAGCCTATAAAAAAAAAAAAATTTAAGTCCTCTATTATTCCTTTAATTTCCACTTTTATAACCGATTACTTTGCAAAAAAAGAAAAGACCCTATTTTTTTTAAAGCAAACTTCATATATATATATTTTTAAAATAATTTTTGACCTTTTTTTTTCTTTTTCTTTCTTTTCTTTAACATTGTATTTTTGAAATTCCAAACTCTACTCTAGATTTTTAATTTTAGCTTTTTAGTATTTGTTATCAATTTTGTACCTATAGGTTTTTTTTGTTTTTGTTTTTATATAATTTCTGTGACCCTTTTTTATTTTTTCTTTTTCTCTGTTTCTTTCTCTTCTTATTTTAAATAACATT
>NW_011494930.1:113667-114702 GCF_000754665.1 Bison bison bison
ATATTAACAAATCAAAAGGTAAAAATAATGTGACACATGTGTGCCTGTGGCTGATTCATGTTGATGTATGGCAACCCCCATCAGTATATTGTAAGGTAATCATTCTCCATTTAAAATAATTTTAATTTTATTTTATTTTTAAACTTTACATAATTGTATTAGTTTTGCCAAATATCAAAATGAATCCATCACAGGTATACATGTGCTCCCCATCCTGAACCCTCCTCCCTCCTCCCTCCCCATACCATTTAAAAGAAACTAATTAATAAAAAAAATGATAATCTCAATAGATGCAGAAAAAGTCTTTGATAAACCAGAACACAGTTATGATAACGTCTTCAAAAATGGGCATAGTAGAACTGATTCAACATCAGTTCAGTTCAGTCTCTCTGTTGTGTCTGACTCTTTGTGACCTCATGGACTGCAGCAGACCAGGTTTCCCTGTCCTTTACTATCTCCCAGAGCTTGCTCAAAATAGCAGAAAGCAGAGTCCTAGAACAGAGAAACATAAGGAAGACAAGTGAAAAGGTTGAGGAAAGATTCCAGAATATTCCCCAAAGATTGGGTATCAGTTATTGATTGCTGAATGATGAGCCATCACAAAATGTACTTGGTTTAAAAAACAACGTACTTGCTGTAAAAAAAACAACGTTCCCATTATTAAAAAGCTACAAACAACAAATGTTGGAGAGGATGTGCAGAAAGGGAACTCTTTTGCACTGTTGGTGGGAATGAAGATGGATGTAGTCACTATGGAGAACACGATAGAGATTACTTTAAAAATAGTAATAAATCTACCTTCAGATCAGATCAGTCGCTCAGTCGTGTCCGACTCTTTGCGACCCCATGAATCCCAGCACGTCAGGCCTCCCTGTCCATCACCAACTCCCAACACCCACCATCACCATCACCAATTCACGTCCATCCATGCAGTGATGCCATCCAGCCATCTCATCCTCTGTCGTCCCCTTCTCCTCTTGCCCACAATCCCTCCCAGCATCAGAGTCTTTTCCAATGAGTCAACTCTTCGCATGA
>NW_011494930.1:114802-115112 GCF_000754665.1 Bison bison bison
GGTAACTCCTCTTGGCCGCCGCCCTTCAGGCATGGGGTCCTCCCAGCTTCTTCCCCTGACCTCGGACGTGGGGTGGCTCCTCTTGGCCGTGCTTAGCACGCCAGTCGTCGCAGCCACCTGCGTCATTAACATAGCTTAAGAAAAACATTTCCATAAAGAAACCTCCTTTTAATTTTGTATGGAGAAGGAAAAAAATCTGACACTTGTAGTTTGTTTCTTCCTGCTGCTTAAGGGAGAGATAAAAAATGTCTGACACTTGCAGCCTATTTCCTCTATTTGGAGACCCCTGGCCTTCCTGCCTGTTACCCTC
>NW_011494930.1:115212-115781 GCF_000754665.1 Bison bison bison
CTAATTTTCTTGAAGAGATTTCTAGTCTTTCCCATTCTATTGTTTTCCTCTATTTCTTTGCACTGATCAATGAGGAAGATTTTCTTATCTCCTATTGCTATTCTCTGGAACCCAAAGTAAAGGCCATATGTGAGAAACCCACAGGAAACATTCTCAATGGTGAAAAACTGAAAGTATTATCTCTAAGATGAGGAACAAGACAAGGGTGCCCACTCTCACCACTATTATTCAACATACTTTGGAAGTCTGATCTATGGCTATCAGAGAACAAAAAGAAATAAAAGTAATTCAGGTTGGAAAAGAAGAAGTAAAACTCTATTTTCAGATGACATGACTCTATACATAGAAAATCTAAAGATACTATCAGAAAATTATTAGAGCTAATCAGTGAATTTCACAAAGCCACAGGATACAAAGTCAATACACAGAAATAATTTACATTACTATACATTAACAATGAAAAATCAGAAAGAGAAATTAAGGAATCAATCCCATTCACCACTGCAACAAAAAGAGTAAAATATCTAGGAATAAACCTACCTAAGGACACAAAAGAGCTGTATACAGAT
>NW_011494930.1:115881-116781 GCF_000754665.1 Bison bison bison
AATGTTGAGCTTTAAGCCAACTTTTTCACTCTCCTCTTTCACTTTCATCAAGAGGCTTTTAGTTCCTCTTCACTTTCTGCCATAAGGGTGGTGTCATATGACCAACCTAGACAGCATATTAAAAAGCAGAGACATTACTTTGTCAACAAAGATCCATCTAGTCAAGGCTATGGTTTTTCTAGTAGTCATGTATGTATGTGAGAGTTGGACTGTGAAGGAAGCTGAGCGCTGAAGAATTGATGCTTTTAAACTGTGATGTTGAAGAAGACTCTTGAGTCCTTTGGACTGCAAGGAGATCCAACCAGTCCATCCTAAAGGAAATCAGTCCTGGATGTTCATTGGAAGGGCTGAAGTTGAAGCTGAAACTCCAGTATTTTAGCCACCTGATGCGAAGAGCTGACTCATTTGAAAAGACATTGATGTTGGGAAGGATTGAAGGCAGGAGGATGCAACGACAAAGGATGAGATGGTTATATGGCATCACGGACTCAATGGACATGAGTTTGGGTATACTTTGGGAGTTGGTGATGGACAGGGAGGCCTCGCATGCTGTGGTTCAAGGGGTTGCAAAGAGTTGGACACGACTGAGCGACTGAGCTGAACTGAACTGAAGTAAACTGAATGGCCACTGATATAAACATTTAAAATCCCAGAAAAGGGCTTATGTTTTGGATTTGATTACCATCAGAAAGATTCACGTGCCCAGCCAGTGATCTCAGAACAAAGTTTTGATAAAGAACACATAGTGTTGTAGGTTCAAGGACAACTGAGACGGCCAAGTGGGAAACTGCAAGAGGAAATTTGGGTGTCAGCCAAACTGCTCATTTTTTTGACATCATTATTTAGATAAGTTTTCATTCACAGAAAAATAGAGGAAGGTAAAGAGATTTTCTGTTATAC
>NW_011494930.1:116881-117385 GCF_000754665.1 Bison bison bison
AGGGAACTGATTACTGGCTGGATCTGTCTCCCTCCTTTTCATTCCCCCCATTTATCCTCCTGGCCACCTCTGCCACCTTCTTCCTTCTTCTCTTCTCTGTTTAACTCTGTGAACAACTCTGAGTGGTCCAGTTGTGGAGTGCACATAAGGAAGAGATTACTGAATAGCCCACTCTCTCCTCTATTGACTCCACCTCATCTCATTCGGGTCACCTCTAACTCCCTCCTCACTCTTCTCTTCTCCATATAACGCTGTAAACCTCTCTGGGCGAAACAAGTTTCAAGGCAAGACATACCAAGCAAATTCTCCAGCAGCAAGGAACACAGCCCTGAGCTCCAAGATACAGGCAGCCCAAAGTCACCCCAAAACCATAGACATCCCATAACTCATTACGGACATTTCATTGCACTCCAGAGAGAAGAAGTACAGCTCCACTCACCAGAACACCGACACAAGCTTCCCTAAACCAAGAAACCTTGAACAAGCCACCTGTACAAACCCAAC
>NW_011494930.1:117485-118031 GCF_000754665.1 Bison bison bison
CTCCCAGCAAACTTGATTCCAGCTTGTGTTTCTTCCAGCCCAGCATTTCTCATGATGTACTCTGCATAGGAGTTAAATAAACAGGGTGACAATATACAGCCTTGACGTACTCCTTTTCCTATTTGGAACCAGTCTGTTTTTCCACATCCAGTTCTAACTGTTGCTTCCTGACCTGCATACAAATTTTTCAAGAGGCAGATCAGGTGGTCTGGTATTCCCATCTCTTTCAGAATTTTCCACAGTTTATTGTGATCCACACAGTCAAAGGCTTTGGCATAGTCAATAAAGCAGAAATAGATGTTTTTTCTGGAATCTACCATATGACCCAGCAATTCCACCCTGAAAAAAAGCCATGATTCAGAAAGACACATATACACCATGTGTACACAAATATACAATGTTCATTGTAGCACTATTTGCAAAGCCAGGGCATGGATTGGAATGAAAACTGACTTTTCCAGTCCTGTGGCCACTGCTGAGTTTTCCAAATTTGCTGGCATATTGAGTGCAGCACTTTCACAGCATACTCTTTGAGGATTTGACATA
>NW_011494930.1:118131-121685 GCF_000754665.1 Bison bison bison
CAATATTAAACGCTACAACATTCGAATCATAGGGGTCCCAGAAGAAGAAGACAAAAAGAAAGACCATGAGAAAATATTTGAGGAGATAATAGTTGAAAACTTCCCTAAAATGGGGAAGGAAATAATGACCCAAGTCCAAGAAACCCAGAGAGTCCCAAACAGGATAAACCCAAGGTGAAACACCCCAAGACACATATTAAATCAAATTAACAAAGATCAAACACAAAGAACAAATATTAAAAGCAGCAAGGGAAAAACAACAAATAAAACACAAGGGAATTCCCATTAGGATAACAGCTGATCTTTCAATAGAAACTCTTCAAGCCAGGAGGGAATGGCAAGACATACTTAAAGTGATGAAAGAAAATAACCTACAGCCCAGATTATTGTACCCAGCAAGGATCTCATTCAAATATGAAGGAGAAATCAAAAGCTTCTCAGACAAGCAAAAGTTGAGAGAATTCAGCACCACCAAACCAGCTGTCCAACAAATACTAAAGGATATTCTCTAGACAGGAAACACAAAAACGGTGTATAAATTCGAACCCAAAACAATAAAGTAAATGGCAACGGGATCATACTTATCAGTAATTACCTTAAACGTAAATGGGTTGAATGCCCCAACCAAAAGACAAAGACTGGCTGAATGGATACAAAAACAAGAACCCTACATATGTTGTCTCCCAGAGACCCACCTCAAAACAAGGGACACATACAGACTGAAAGTGAAAGGCTGGAAAAAGATTTTCCATGCAAATAGGGACCAAAAGAAAGCAGGAGTAGCAATACTTATATCAGATAAAACAGACTTTAAACAAAGGTTGTGAAAAGAGACAAAGATGGTCACTACCTAATGATCAAAGGATCAATCCAAGAAGAAGATATAACAATTATAAATATATATTCACCCAACACGGGAGTGCCGCAACATGTAAGACAAATGCTAACAAGTATGAAAGGAGAAATTAACAATAACACAATAATAGTGGGAGACTTTAATACCCCACTCACACCTATGTATAGATCAACTAAACAGAAAATTAACAAGGAAACACAAACGTTAAATGATACAATAGACCAGTTAGACCTAATTGATATCTATAGGACATTTCATCCCAAAACAATGAATTTTACCTTTTTCTCAAGCGCACATGGAACCTTCTCCAGGATAGATCACATCTTGGGCCATAAATCTAGCCTTGGTAAATTCAAAAAAAATTGAAAGCATTCCAAGCATCTTTTCTGACCACAATGCAGTAAGATTAGATCTCAATTACAGGAGAAAAACTATTAAAAATTCCAACATATGGAGGCTGAACAACACGCTGCTCAATAACCAACAAATCACAGAAGAAATCAAAACAGAAATCAAAACTTGCATAGAAACTAATGAAAATGAAAACACAACAACTCAAAACCTGTGGGACACTTTAAAAGCAGTCCTTAGGGGAAAGTTCATGGCAATATAGGCATACCTAAAGAAACAAGAAAAAAGTCAAATAAATAACCTAACCCTACACCTAAAGCAAATAGAAAAGGAAGAAATGAAGAACCCCAGGGTTAGTAGAAGGAAAGAAATCTTAAAAATTAGGGCAGAAATAAATGCAAAAGAAACAAAAGAGACCATAGCAAAAATCAACAAAGCCAAAAGCTGGTTCTTTGAAAGGATGAATAAAATTGACAAACCATTAGCCAGACTCATCAAGAAACAAAGGGAGAAAAATCAAATCAATAAAATTAGAAATGAAAAATGGAGAGACCACAACAGACAACACAGAAATACAAAGGATCATAAGAGACTACTATCAACAATTATATGCCAATAAAATGGACAACAAGGAGAAATGGACAAATCTTAGAAAAGTACAACTTTCCAAAACTCGACCAGGAAGAAATAGAAAATCTTAACAGACCCATCACAAGCACGGAAATTGAAATTGTAATCAAAAATCTTCCAGCAAACAAAAGCCCAGGTCCAGACGGCTTCACAGCTGAATTCTACAAAAAATTTAGAGAAGAGCTAACACCTATCCTGCTCAAACTCTTCCAGAAAATTGCAGAGGAAGGTAAACTTCCAAACTCATTCTATGAGGCCACTATCACCCTAATACAAAAACCTGACAAAGATGCCACAAAAAAAGAAAACTACAGGCCAATATCACTGATGAACATAGATGCAAAAATCCTTAACAAAATTCTAGCAATCAGAATCCAACAACACATTAAAAAGATCATACACCATGACCAAGTGGGCTTTATCCCAGGGATGCAAGGATTCTTCAATATCTGCAAATCAATCAATGTTATACACCACATTAACAAATTGAAAAATAAAAACCATATGATTATCTCAATACATGCAGAGAAAGCCTTTCAACATCCATTTATGATAAGAACTCTCCAGAAAGCAGGAATAGAAGGAACATACCTCAAAATAATAAAAGCTATATATGACAAACCCACAGCAAACATTATCCTCAATGGTGAAAAATTGAAAGCATTTCCTCTAAAGTCAGGAACAAGACAAGGGTGCCCACTTTCACCATTACTATTCAACATAGTTTTGGAAGTTTTGGCCACAGCAATCAGAGCAGAAAAAGAAATAAAAGGAATCCAAATTGGAAAAGAAGAAGTAAAACTCTCACTGTTTGCAGATGACATGATCCTCTACATAGAAAACCCTAAAGACTCCACCAGAAAATTACTAGAACTAACCAATGATTATAGTAAAGTTGCAGGATATAAAATCAACACACAGAAATCCCTTGCATTCCTATACACAAATAATGAGAAAACTGAAAGAGAAATTAAGGAAACAATTCCATTCACCATTGCAACAGAAAGAATAAAATACTTAGGAATATATCTACCTAAAGAAACTAAAGACGTATATTCAGAAAACTATAAAACACTGGTGAAAGAAATCAAAGAGGACACTAATAGATGGAGAAATATACCATGTTCATGGACTGGAAGAATCAATATAGTGAAAATGAGTATACTACCCGAAGCAATTTATACATTCAATGCAATCCCTATCAAGCTACCAACGGTATTCTTCACAGAGCTAGAACAAATAATTTCACAATTTGTATGGAAATACAAAAAACCTCGAATAGCCAAAGTGATCTTGAGAAAGAAGAATGGAACTGGAGGAATCAACCTACCTGACTTCAGGCTCTATTACAAAGCCACAGTTATCAAGACAGTATGGTACTGGCACAAAGACAGAAATATTGATCAATGGAACAAAATAGAAAGCCCAGAGATAAATCCACACACATATGGACACCTTATGTTTGACAAAGGAGGCAAGAATATACAATGGATTAAAGTCAATCTCTTTAACAAGTGGTGCTGGGAAAACTGGCCAACCACTTGTAAAAGAATGAAACTAGAACACTTTATAACACTATACACAAAGATAAACTCAAAATGGATTAAAGATCTCAACGTAAGACCAGAAACTATAAAACTACTAGAGGAGAACATAGGCAAAACACTCTCCGACATACATCACAGCAGGATCCTCTATGACCCACCTCCCAGAATAT
>NW_011494930.1:121785-125608 GCF_000754665.1 Bison bison bison
CTAGAAAGGTGCACTGATGAAATTACTTTCAGGGCAGCAGTGGAGACACAGACATATAGAGAACAAACTTATGGACATGGTGCTGGGGTAGGGAGAGGGTGGGATGTATGGAGAGAGCAACATGGAAACACACATTACCATATATAAAATATATATCCAATGGGAATTTGCTGTATGATTCAGGGAACTCAAATTGGGGGTCTGTTACAGCTTAGAGGGATAGGATGGGTAGGGAGGTTCAAGAGGGAGGGGACATATGTATATCTATGGCTGATTCATGTTGATGTTTAGAGAAACCAAACAATACTTTAAAGCAATTATCCTTCAATTAAAAATAAGTAAAATTAAAAAAGGAAGGTAAACTGAAAAATAGTAAAAAAAAAAAAAAAAAGAAAAAAACGAAATTAGAAAGGAGTATAAGTAATATAACTCAACATAATAAAGGCTGTATATGACAAGTCCATGGGCTTTCCAGGTGGCACTAGTGGTATAATACCCACCTGCCAGTGCTCGAAACATGAGATGTGGATTCAATTGCTGGGTTGGGAAGATCCCCTGGAGGAGAGCATGGCAACCCACTCCAGTATTCTTGCCCAGAGAATCCCATGGGCAGTCAGACACGACTGAAGCGACTTAGCAGGAGCAGTAGCAGCAGCAGTGCCCCAACTAATCCTGTTATCACCATATTGATGCTGCTTATGATTGCTCCACATATTATCAATTGTCTAACCCATTTTGTCTCTGGCCAGATCAACAAGCTACAACATGCAGTGCTAATTCAACAAGGATATGTAAAACTATACCTGACCACAGAAAATGTCACTAACCCTTGGGTGGACACCACTATAAGGACTCTGAGACTTGAGACTAGCAAAAGGGGGAGGCCCCATGCCCTTCGTCATCCCAGCTCAGCAGGAAGTAACCAGCAAGACCTTGATGCCACTATTCCCAAAGAATTGGGCCTCTCATCTCTTGAGGGGGGAATATTAGGTAGTTAGAATAGGAAAAAGATGTCCAAAATGGTGGTAGCTAAAAGACAAAGATAGAGAAAAGCCTGCGAAAATGAAGCAAAAGAAAATCTGTGGACTGAAGTGAAAATTTCAGGTGAAACAAACACGCCCCCTTCTTGCCCAGCCCAATTTGTATAGGGCAGGCTCAGGGAGGAGGGAACAAAATGTATAAAATGAGGAAGCCAAGACAGACTGAGGCCTTTCCTTTGGGGTTGGCCTGTCCTCATGCCTTGAGGGTGTAATTGCCTTTGCTTGAGAATAAAACTCAAAGCTGTAATCAAGCTGTAACACTGGTCCACCATTTCAAATTTTGCTGTGGTGAGACAGAACCGAGGAAATTACAAACTCCCCCAACACTTCAACATAAACTTTGCCTGTGTGACTGTGAGTTTGTAAAATTCAATTTTTGGCTCTGCGAACAAGATCTTGGTTTTCTGTTTCAGTTTTACAGATGCTAAAACCTCCACCAAATGGAAGAAGCTAACCTCTTGGTGACCATGAGCACATAGCCCCCAGGCCTGCAGGAGTTTGAGGAGTGATACAACAATTGCCCTGTAATTTCACCATCAACCAATCAGAGAATTGTGTATGAGTTGGTCACATAACTTGAGATTCTCTTCCCTCACTTTGGCTTTACAAATGGTCCCTGAAGCCCACTGGGGACTTTAAGTGCTTTGAGCATTAAATGCCCTGGACTCCTTGTATGGTACTTTACAATAAACACTGCATTTTCCTTCACCACAATCCGGTTTCAGTAGGTTGGCTTTACTCCAAGAGGAGGAGGGGATCCAAATTTGGTTAGATAACAGAACCCGAGAACCAGTCCAACTACAACAGTGATTATGAATAGGCTGAGACCAGCACAAAAAAACAACTTGGATGAAGCAAACATTCCTATGGACACATAAACTACAAAAGTAACTGAAGAAGAATCAGAAAATCTGAACACACCTGTAACTAGTAAGAAGACTGAGTGAGAAATCAAAATCTCCTCAAACGAAAAGCCCAGTAATCAAAAGCTCTGATTTTCTAAGTCAGTGAGTGTGTTTCTGAGTTAACATTTAAATCAATAGACACTGAATAAAACACATTACCCTCCATAATCTGGGTGAGCCTCATCCAATCAGTTGAAGGCCTAAGAGGGAAAAAAATTGATCTTCTTGAAAAAAAAAAAAAAAGAAAATTTGTTTCTGAAGGCCCTCGAACTTGAGATGCAACATCTGGTCATCCTGGGTTTCCAGCTTGCCCCTGGTTCTTGGGATTTTTGGACTTTCCAACCTCCACAATCTCATGAATCAGTTTCTTAAATAAAATCC
Source organism: Bison bison bison (assembly GCF_000754665.1). Classification (NCBI taxonomy): domain Eukaryota; kingdom Metazoa; phylum Chordata; class Mammalia; order Artiodactyla; family Bovidae; genus Bison; species Bison bison. The sequence continues at coordinate 124,112 of NW_011494930.1, forward strand.
TTTCTCACCTCTACAGATTCATCCTATTGATTCTGTTGCTATTGAGAAAATGGGCTAATACAGGTGGTAAAATGGAAAATTTTTGTTAAATTTCCCTGGGAATATATTTCACCAACTTGGGACTTTCCTGGTAGTCCAGTGGGCAAGAATCTGCTTGCCAATGCAGGGGACACGGGTTTGATTCCTGGTCCAGGAAGGTCCCACATGGTGCAGAACAACTTAACCCCATGGGCCACAGCTACTGAATCCCACACATCTAGAGCCCAACCTCTTCAACAACAGGAGCCACCAGAGTTTGGAGGTACATATAGATGTATGGCTGAGTCCCTTTGCTGTCCACCTGAAACTATCATAACATTGTTAATTGGCTATATGCCAATATAAAATAAAAAGTTTTTTTAAAAGAAGAGAGTGTCACAAAAATGAGAAGCCCATGGACTATGACTAAGAGGAGCCCCCATGCATGGCAAACAGAGAAAGCACACATTCAACAGCAAAGACCCAGCACAACCAAAAATATAAATTAATTAACTAATTAACAATTTCACCAATTTCTCCTTTGAGAACTTAACATAATTGAGTTAATACCCTTCTTTCTAACTTTTTTTTTAATTTTTAAAATTTTTTTATTTTTTAACTTTAAAGACAATCTCTTTAACAAGTGGTGCTGGGAAAACTGGTCAACCACTTGTAAAAAAATGAAACTAGAACACTTTCTAACACCATACACAAAAATACCCTTCTTAAGTTCAGTTTTCATTCCAATCTCAAAGAAAGGCAGTGCCAAAGAATGCTCAAACTACTGCACAATTGCACACATCTCACTCTAATGCTTAAAATTCTCTAAGCCAGGCTTCAGCAATACGTGAGCCATGAACTTCCAGATGTTCAAGCTGGTTTTAGAAAAGGCAGAGGAACCAGAGATCAAATTGCCAACATCTGATGGATCATCACAAAAGCAAGAGAGCTCTAGAAAAACATCTATTCCTGCTTTATTGACTATGCCAAAGCCTTTGACTGTGGATCACAATAAAGTGTGGAAAATTCTGAAAGAGATGGGATACCAGACCACCGGACCTGCCTCTTGAGAAACCTATATGCAGGTCAGGAAGCAACAGTTAGAACTGGACATGGAACAACAGACTGGTTCTGTCCTGTGGAGATAGGAGCCTGGCAGGCTATGGCCCATAGGGTCACAAAGAGTCAGACATGACTGAAGAGACTTAGTGCACATGCCTGCTGCATGTGCCTAACAGGAACATTACCCAACAGGAAACCACTGGTCTGGATGTTTCTTCCTCCTGCTTTGCCTGATGATTACTTCTCTGAAAGTACGTCAAGGCTGCATATTGTCACCCTGCTTATTTAACTTATATGCAGAGTACATCATGAGAAACACTAGGCTGGAAGAAGCACAGGCTGGAATCAAGTTTGCCGGGAGAAATATCAATAAACTCAGATATGCAGATGACACCACCCTTATGGCAGAAAGTGAAG
>NW_011494930.1:125708-126171 GCF_000754665.1 Bison bison bison
CAGAAATACAAATGATCGTAAGAGACTGTTATGAGCAACTATATGCCAATATATTAAATTATATAAATATAAAGATGCTTGCTCCTTGGAGGAAAAGCTATGACCAAACTAGACAGCATTTTAAAAAGCAGAGACATTACTTTGCCAACAAAGGTCCGTCTAGTCAAAGCTATGGTTTTTCCAGGAGTCAAGTATGGATGTGAGAATTGGACTATAAAGAAAGATGAGCATCGAAGAATTGACACTTTTAAACTGTGGTGTTGGAGAAAACTCTTGAGAGTCCCTTAGACTGCAAAGAGATCAAAGCAGTCCATCCTAAAGGACATCAGTCCTGAATATTCATTGGAAGGACTGATGCTGAAGCAGAAACTCCAATACTTTGGCCACCTGATACGAAGAACTGACTCGTTGGAAAAGACCCTGATGATGGGAAAGATTGAAGGCAGGAGCAGAAGGGGACAAC
>NW_011494930.1:126377-127518 GCF_000754665.1 Bison bison bison
AAATTCTCAAACTGAATAAAGAGTCTCAGACAGCTTTAATTGTCTAACTCCATCGTTATAATTCTGCTTCTGCTGCTACTGCTGCTAAGTCACTTCAGTTGTGTCCTACTCTGTGCGACCCCATAGACGGCAGCCCACCAGGTTCCCCTGTCCCTGGGATTCTCCAGGCAAGAATACTGGAGTGGGTTGCTTGTAAGATCTTATTTGAAATTGAAATTCTCTACTGTAATTTTGCTCCTATTTATTTTTAAATTGTTCTTTTTGTTTCACTGTAAAGGAAACAAACAAATAAAACATTTCCTTCTCCAATGCATGAAAGTTAAAAGTGAAAGTGAAGGGAGGAGCCAAGATGGCGGAGGAGTAGGACGGGGAGAACACTTTCTCCCCCACAAATTCATCAAAAGAGCATTTAAACGTCAAGTAAATTCCACAAAACAACTTCTGAATGTTGGCAGAGGACATCAGGCACCCAGAAAAGCAACCCAACTCTTCGAAAGGAGGTAGGAAAAAATATTAAAGACAAAAAAAAGAGACAAAAGAGGGAGGGACGGAGTTCCGTCCCGGGAGGGGAATCTTAAAAAGAGAGAAGTTTCCAAACACCAGGAAACCTTCTCACTGCCGAATCTGTGCCGAACTTTGGAAGCACAGAGGGCAACATAACAGGGAGAAAAAATAAATAAACAATTAAAACTCGCAGATTGTGAGCCCGACGGTAACTCCCCCAGCGGAGAAGCAGCGCAGACGCCTGCATCTGCCATTAGCAAGCGGGCTGCATCGCTGAGAGTAAGAATCTGGCCTGAATACCCTGAGCGCTATCTGAGCGAAATAATTTGGGCTAGCAAACCAGACTGTGGGATATCTACCACGCGAAAAGCCAGCCCTAACCTAAGACCGCCAGGCCCGCGCACAGAACAAAGGACTGAACAGAGATAGCCGGCTGCAGACCTTCCCCCTCCGGTGACAGGCAGCCAGAGCCAGAAGGGGGCAATCGCAGCCCCAGAGTGACATATCTATAAAACTGTAAGCAGGCTTCTTTGCTAACTAAAACTTCTTGGGGGTCTGGACGGTCAACATCTGCCTGAGAAGGTGCGCCGATTTTACACCCAGATAACCGAGTGGCGGGGGGGGGATAAGTCGCAGC
>NW_011494930.1:127618-129586 GCF_000754665.1 Bison bison bison
TGCAGGCCATGGGGTCGCTAAGAGTCGGACACGACTGAGGGACTTCACTTTCACTTTTCACTTTCATGCATTGGAGGAGGTAATGGAAACCCACTCCAGTGTTCTTGCCTGGGGAATCCCAGGGACGGTGGGGCCTGGTGGGCTGCCATCTATGAGGTCTCACAGAGTTGGAAAGGACTGAAGTGACTTAGCAGTAGCAGTACTTTATGGAACCATCAGATGCTTCTGGCTTATCTCATCTTTCCAGCTCCAGGCCTATAAATAGTTACTCCTCCAAGGAGCCCTGGTTCCTTCTGTTGGAGAATGGTATTAGAAATCAAGGCCTGGGACTTCCCTGGTGGTTTAGTGGTTGAGACTCTGAGCTTCCTATGCAGAGGGCACAGGTTTGATCATTGGTTGAGGAACTAAGACTCTTGTTAGGGAACTAAGATCCCACATCTTACACAACATGGGCATAACACAAACAAAACAAGATCTGGATTCCAGTTGTCTGTTTATACAAGAGTCATTAGCCCTCTCAGTTGATGAAATAAATGTATGTGTGTTTGGTTTCCCTGGTGGCTCAGTGGTAAAGAATCTGCCTGTGATGTAGGTAATGCAAATTTGATCCCTAGGCAGAGATGATCCCCTGGAAAAGGAAATGGCAACCCACTCCAGTATTCTTTCCTGGAGAATCATATGGACAGAGGAGCCTTGTGGGCTATAGTCCATGGAGTCACTAAAGATTTGGACATGACTTAGTGATTAAGCAACAACAACACATGTGTGTATACTAATCTGTGTGCATGCATGTATGGTTAGTCATTCAGTTGTGTCCACCTCTGGGTCTCCATAGACTGTAGCCTGCTTGGTTTCTTGTCCATGGGATTCTTCAGGCAAGAATACTTGAGTGGGTTGCCATGCCCTCCTCCAGGGTACCTTCCTGACCCAGGGACTAAACCCAGGTCTCCTGCATTGGCAGGCAGATTCTTTACCTCCGAACCACCAGGGAAGCCCTACACCAATCTATGTATGTATGTACATATATGTATACACATACCTGTTTATATAAAACCTGTGTCTAAATAACTTGTCTCTAACTTGATTTATTACCATATAGTTACTCGAGCCCTTTCCCCTTTCTTATGTGCAAAAACCACTGCAGTAGTGAGATTCTGGGTTTCCACATCTGTCATCCACTTACTTAATTGTTCCATTCCAGTATACACCTATGCTGCTGCTGCTGCTAAGTCGCTTCAGTCATGTCCGAATCTGTGCGACCCCATAGACAGCAGCCCACCAGGCTCCGCCATCCCTGGGATTCTCCAGGAAAGAACACGAGTGGGTTGTCATTTCCTTCTCCAATGCATTAAAAAGTAAAACGTGAAAGTGAAGTCGCTCAGTCGTGTCCGTTCTTCGTGACCCCATGGACTGCAGCGAGCATCATAATTGTTAACTCATATTATGGTGGAATGCAACTGTATCAACTTGAGTACAGTTCAGTTCAATCGCTCAATCGTCGCTCTTTGCGACCCCATGAATCGCAGCACGCCAGGCCTCCCTGTCCACCACCAACTACTAGAGTTCACTCAGATTCACGTCCACTGAGTAAGTGATGCCATCCAACCATTTCATCCTCTGTCATCCCCTTCTCCTCCTGCCCCCAATCCCTCCCAGCATCAGAGTCTTTTCCAATGAGTCAACTCTTCAGATGAAGTGGCCAAAGTACTGGAGTTTCAGCTTTAGTATCATTCCTTCCAAAGAAATCCCAGGGCTGATCCTCTTCAGAATGGACTGGTTGGATCTCCTTGCAATGCAAGGGACTCTCAAGAGTCTTCTCCAACACCACAGTTCAAAAGCATCAATTCTTCAATGCTTAGCCTTCTTCACAGTCCAACTCCCACATACATACATGACCACTGGAAAAACCATAGCCTTGACTGGACGGACCTTTGTTGGCAAAGTAATGTCTCTGCTTTTGAATATGCT
>NW_011494930.1:129686-130106 GCF_000754665.1 Bison bison bison
TTCTGTCAGATCTCTCCACCATGACCCGCCCATCTTGGGTTGCCCCATGGGCATGGCTTAGTTTCATTGTGTTAGACAAGGCCTTGTAGGTCTTCATAAAACTGTTCAGCTTCAGCTTCTTCAGCAAGTTTGAAGAAGCAGATGCCTCCTCTGGCCTGGAGGCCGGCGTCGGCCTCGCTTTCTTGTTTTCTTCGCTTGGGATGGAAGTGAAGACTGGTGTTTGGGGGCCATGGTGGGAAAAAAAAAAAAAAAAAAGCGAAGAACCCTCCCAGGGGAGGAGAGAGGTACTGCAAGCTCAGAGAACTCAGACTTTTTTATTTTTATTTTGAAATATTTAGTTTTCTTTTGGAATATAAATTAAGAGGAAGTTGCAAAACAGCACCAAGCAGTCCTGTGTAATCTTCAGTCATTTCCCCACAA
>NW_011494930.1:130206-131353 GCF_000754665.1 Bison bison bison
CTCATGATGTACTCTGCATATAAGTAAATAAGCAGGGTGACAATATACAGCCTTAACGTACTCCTTTTCTTATTTGGAACCAGTCTGTTTTTCCATGTCCAGTTCTAACTGTTGTTTCCTGACCTGCATATAGGTTTCTCAAGAGGCACGTCAGGTTGTCTGGCATTCCCATCTCTTTCAGAATTTTCCACAGTTTATTGTGATCCACACAGTCAAAGGCTTTGGCATCGTCAATAAAGCAAAAATAGATGTTTTTCTGGAACTCTCCTGCTTTTTCCATGATCCAGCGGATGTTGGCAATTTGATCTCTGGTTCCTCTGCCTTTTCTCAAACCAGCTTGAACATCTGTAAGTTCATGGTTCACGTACTGCTGAGGCCTGGCTTGGAGAATTTTGAGCATTACTTTACTAATGTATGAGATGAGTGCAATTGTGTGGTAGTTTGAGCATTCTTTGGCATTGCCTTTCTTTGGGATTGGAATGAAAACTGACCTTTTCCAGTCCTGTGGCCACTGCTGAGTTTTCCAAATTTGCTGGCATATTGAGTGCAGCACTTTCACAGCATACTCTTTGAGGATTTGACATAGCTCAGCTGGAATTCCATCACCTCCACTAGCTTTGTTCGTAGTGATGCTTTCTAAGGCCCACTTGACTTCACATTCCAGGATGTCTGGCTCTAGGTCAGTGATCATAGCATCGTGATTATCTAGGTCGTGAAGGTCTTTTTTGTACAGTTTTTCTGGGTATTCTTGCCACCTCTTCTTAGTATCTTCTGCTTCTGTTAGTTCCATGCCATTTTTGTCCTTTATCAAGCCCCTCTTTGCATGAAATACTCCCTTGGTATCTCTAATTTTCTTGAAGAGATCTCTAGTCTTTCCCATTCTGTTGTTCTCTATTTCTTTGCACTGATCGCTGAGGAAGGCTTTCTCATCTCTCCTTGCTATTTTTGGAAATCTGCGTTCAGATGGGTATACCTTTCCTTCTCTCCTTTGCTTTTCACTTCTCTTCCTTTAACAGCTATTTGTAAGGCCTCCCCAGGCAGCCATTTTGCTTTTTTGCATTTCTTTTCCATGGGGATGACGGTTGGTGGAGTTTGTTATATTTCTGTTCTACTTGCCAGAATCTCCTCACTGGCTTGTTCATTAAGT
>NW_011494930.1:131453-132087 GCF_000754665.1 Bison bison bison
CCTCATCATCCATGTCAGGAACCAAGTAGTACTGTAATGGATTTGGCAAATATCATCTTTGATGACCTCGCCTAACTCATCTGTACCTGCATCAGAATGATCAGTAAACTAGGTGAAGAAGCTTTCTGGTTCCTGATGCTGTCTCTTCCTGCTGGCTTTATTCTGTGTTTGACTTGATTGTTTCATCTAATCCTGTCCAGATTTCCATTTGATTTCAGCGGACTTTGAAGATGGATCACCACTCTATTCAGATGAAATTCTTTGGAGAGAATTTTGTTTTCAAAATAAGGATTTTCATCAAAATAAAAATCTATTCTGTAACCTGATTTAATGTCTTCAAATTCTGTCAATTCGACTCTTGTCAAATAATGCAGCGACTCTTCACCCTCCTCCCCAAGCAGTGCAGACACTTGTGGATGGTTATCAAATGCTGTTACCCCAAATTTTGGGATTTTTGCCATCAGTTCTGACCTCTTCCTTAAACATGGTTGGCAGTTCAGTTCCGTCGCTCAGTTGTGTCCGACTCTTTGGGACCCCATGAATTGCAGTACGCCAGGCCTCCCAGTCCATCACCATCTCCCAGAGTTCACTGAAACTCATGTCCATCGAGTCGGTGATGCCATCCAGCCATCTC
>NW_011494930.1:132187-132547 GCF_000754665.1 Bison bison bison
TCTCCAACACCACAGTTCAAAAGCATCAATTCTTTGGCGCTCAGCTTTCTTCACAGTCCAACTCTCATGGTTCATGTACTGCTGAATTGGAGCCTGGTTTGGAGAATTTTAAGCATTACTTTACTAGCGTGTAAGATGAGTGCAATTGTGTGGTAGTTTGAGCACTCTTTGGCATTGCCTTTCTTTGGGATTGGAATGAAAACTGACTTTTTCCAGTCCTGTGGCTACTGCTGAGTTTTCCAAATTTGCTGGCATATTGAGTGCAGCACTTTCACAGCATCATCTTTCAGGATTTGAAATAGCTCAACTGGAATTCCATCACCTCCACTAGCTTTGTTCGTAGTGATGCTTTCTAAGGCC
>NW_011494930.1:132647-133047 GCF_000754665.1 Bison bison bison
CCCTCCCCACCAGCGTGACTGAACAAGTAAAGCCTAAAAAAAAAAAAAGTAGTCCTCCACCGCCCCTTTGTGTCAGGCGGAAACCAGATACTGAAGAGACTAGCAAACAGAAGAAGATATAACAGAGGGAAACGCCTTGGAAGCTACAGGCAATAGATCAAACCCCTGTGGTTACTACGGACTACATAGGAAGGGGCCTATAGATCTTGAGAAATATAAGTCTGACCAAGGAACTAGCCAAAAATGAACTGAACCCACAACACCGCCAACAAAACCAAGAATGTCCTAGATATATTTTTATTATTTTTACAATCATTCTTTTTTTTTAATTAAAAAAAATTTTAAGTCCTCTATTGTTCCTTTAATTTTCACTTTTATAACCTATTACTTTGCAAAAAAA
>NW_011494930.1:133147-134037 GCF_000754665.1 Bison bison bison
TTATGTATTTGTTACCAATTTTGTACCTTTAAGAACCCAATCTTCAGGACCCATTTTTCACTAGGGAGCGAGATTACTGGCTTGACTGCTCTCTCTCCCTTTGGTCTCTCCTTTTTCTCCACCAGGTCGCCTGTGTCTCCTCCCTAACCCCTCTCTACTCTACCCAACTCTGTGAATTTCTGTGTGTTCCAGACGGTGGAGAACACTTAGGGAACTGATTACTGGCTGGATCTGTCTCCCTCCTTTTCATTCCCCCCTTTTATCCTTCTGGCCACCTCTGTCACCTTCCTCCTTCTTCTCTTCTCTGTATAACTCCGTGAACATCTCTGAGTGGTCCAGTTGTGGAGTGCACATAAGGAAGTGACTACTGGCTAGCCCACTCTCTCCACTATTGATTCACCTCATCTCATTTGGGTCACCTCTAACTCCCTCCTCCCTCTTCTCTTCACCATGTAACCCTGTGAACCTCTCTGAGTGACCCTCACTGTAGAGAAACTTTTCATCTTTAATGTAGATGTTTTATCAATGGTGCTGTATAGAAGGAGAAGTTTTGAAACTACTGTAAAAATAAGACCGATAACCGGAAGCAGGAGACTTAAGTCCAAACTCTGACTCCAGGGAACTCCTGACTCCAAGGAACATTAATTGACAGGAGCTCATCAAATGCCTCCATACTGACACTGAAACCAAGCACCACACAAGGGCCAATAAGTTCCAGGGCAAGACATACCAAGCAAATTCTCCAGCAACAAAGGAACACAGCCCTGAGCTTCAAGATATAGGCTGCCCAAAGTCACCCCAAAACTATGGACATCTCATAACTCATTACTGGACACTTCATTGCACTCCAGAGAGAAGAAATACAGCTCCACCCACCAGAACACCGACAC
>NW_011494930.1:134137-135022 GCF_000754665.1 Bison bison bison
GAGGAACCAGAGATCAAACTAGCCAACATCTGATGGATCATCAAAAAAGCAAGAGAGCTCTAGAAAAACATCTATTCCTGCTTTATTGACTATGCCAAAGCCTTTGACTGTGTGGATCACAATAAACTGTGGAAAATTATGAAAGAGATGGGAATACCAGACCACCTGACCTGCCTCTTGAGAAACCTATATGCAGGTCAGGAAGCAACAGTTAGAACTGGACATGGAACAACAGACTGGTTCTGTCCTGTGGACAGAGGAGCCTGGCAGGCTATGGTCCATAGAGTCACAAAGAGTCGGAGATGACTGAAGCGACTTAGCACACATGCATGCTGCTTTTCATTACCTAACAGGAAACCACTGGTCTGGATGTTTCTTCCTCCTGTTTTGCCTGATGATTACTTCTCTGAAATTTCTAAGTATTTGCATAGCATTACTGGTATTTGTACTGCAAGACTCTTCAAAAGTGGTTTTCATGTCTTTTTGATATATGAAGACCTCCTATATCAAACATGAAGACTCATTTTATTGGTCTTTTTGCATGTATGAGGACCTTGGTTCAGAGTGAATAGAATTATTTATGTGCTATATATTAACAGATTAAAAAAATTTTTTTGTGTGTACACATTTAGTTTTATTGTAACCAAGCAACTTGTACACTTTTAACATTTAAAACTGGACATCATCTTTCCTTTCCAGTGAAACAAAAAGAAAAATTTAAAAATAAACAGGAGCAAAATTACAATAGAGAATTTCAATTGCAAATAAGATCTTACAGGTTCTGCTAATTCTCTCATCAAGCGGCAGGGCTCAAGTCATCATTAGAAGAGAATTTTATTTTAAAAGTGTCATCTTAAACTGCAAGGATTTCCATTAAACAGCATA
>NW_011494930.1:135122-135688 GCF_000754665.1 Bison bison bison
TAAATCACAACAAGATCCTCTATGTCCCACCTCCTTGTGTAATAGAAATAAAAACAAAAATAAAGAAGTGGAACCTAATTAAACTTAAAAGCTTTTGCACAGTAAAGGAAACACAAGGTGAAAATACAACCTTCAGAATGGGAGAAAATAATAGCAAATGAAACAACTGGCAAAGGATTAATTTCCAGAATATACAAGCAGCTCATACAAGTCAATACCAGGAAAACAAACAAACAAATCAAAAAAATGGGAAAAAAGACTCAGACATTTTTCCAATGAAGACATACAGATGACTAATAAACACATGAAAAGATGCTTGGTGTCACTTGTGATTGGAGAAATGCAAATCAAAACTACAGTGAGGTATCTCCTCACAGTCTTCAGAATGGCCACCATCAAAAAATCTACAAAGAATAAATGCTGGAGAGCATGTGGTGAAAAGGGAACCTTCTTTCATTGTCGGTGGGAATGTAAGTTTATAGAGCCACTATGCAAGACAGTATGGAGATTCCTTGAAAAAACTAGGAATAAAACCACCATATGACCTAGCAATCCACTCTAGGCAT
>NW_011494930.1:135788-136161 GCF_000754665.1 Bison bison bison
CCAGGAAACCTTGACAAGCCACCTGTACAAACCCACACACAGTGAGGAAACGCCACAATAAAGAGAACCCCACAAACTGCCAGAATACAGAAAGGACCCCCCAAACTCAGCAATTTAAACAAGATAAGAGACAGAGGAATACTCAGCAGATAAAAGAACAGGATAAATGCCCACCAAACCAAACAAAAGAGGAAGAGATAGGGAATCTACCTGATAAAGAATTCCGAATAATGATAGTGAAATTGATCAAAAATCTTGAAACTAAAATGGAATCACAGATAAATACTGTGGAGACAAGGATTGAGAAGATGACAAAAAAGGTTTAACAAGGACCTAGAAGAAATAAAAAGAGTACAATATATAATGAATAATG
>NW_011494930.1:136261-138668 GCF_000754665.1 Bison bison bison
TTTTTTAATTTAATTTTTAAATATAAATTTATTTATTTTAATTGGAGGTTAATACTTTGCAATATTGTATTGGTTTTGCCATACATCAACCTGAATCTGCCACAGGTATACACCTGTTCCCCATTCCAAACCCCTCTCCCTCCACCCACCCGTACCATCTCTTGATGGCTTCTTTCAGCTAAATTTGCACTGTTCCTGTTTCTATTTCTGCAGTTTCATTGGCTACATGGAAGCAGGAAACCAAACTTGTATTTCAGAGTTTATCCTCCTGGGACTCTCAGAAGAGGTATTACTGCAGCCTCTCCTCTTTTGGCTCTTCCTGTTCATGTACCTGGTCACCTTCATTGGGAACCTTCTCATCATCCTGGCCATTATCACTGACTCCCACCTCCACACACCCATGTATTTCTTTCTCTTCAACCTATCTTTTTCAGACATCTGTTTCATCTCTACCACCATCCCAAAGATGCTGTGGAACATGCAGACTCAGAGTCAAGTTATCACCTATGAAGGCTGCATCGTACAGATGTACTTTTTCATGCTTTTTGGGATATTAGACAACATCCTCTTGACTGTGATGGCTTATGACCAGTTTGTAGCCATCTGTCACCCATTGCAGTACCTGATCATCATGAATCCTAAGTTTTGTGATCTCCTGCTTCTGACATCCTGGTTAGTGAGTGTCCTCGACTCTCTGTTACATGGCTTAATGATTTTGTGACTCTCTTTTTGCACAAAATTGGAAATTCACCATTTTTTTGGTGAACTTTATGAGGTGGTTCAGCTTGCTTGTTCTGATACTTTCCTCAATGACCTGATGATATATTTTGCAAGTGGAGTTCTGGTTATTGTTCCACTCATTGGTATCCTTTTTTCTTACTCTAAGATTGTATCCTTTATTTTGAAAATTTCATCCACAAGGGGCAAGTATAAAGCATTTTCCACATGTGTGTCTCACCTCTCAACTGTCTCCTTGTTCTATGGTACAAGCCATGGGGTGTATGTTAGCTCTGCTGACACACAAAACTCCAGGGCAACTGCAGTAGCCTCAGTGATGTACACTGTGGTCACACCCATGCTGAACCCTTTTATTTACAGTCTTAAAAACAAAGACATAAAGCAAGCCCTTAAAACACTCTTCAGTAGAGAAACATTCTTGGTTTAAAGGAAATATTTGTCTGAAGATAGAGACTTTTTCATGAGTAACAGTCCTCAAAACCCTAAGGATCCTAATCATGGTTAATATTATCAGTGACCAGAAAGATAATTTGAAATTTAAGTTATTTAAAGAGTTCAATTTCTTTCATTTTTCATATATAGGCAATGGTTTCTTCCTGTATTTTCTTTAAAATTTTGATCTCTTAATATATTCTCTGGGTTTAGTGTGGTAAATAGAACCTACTGCATAAGTTTTCACAAGTATAATATGTAATACAGGAAATGTAATGCTTAAAATAATACAGGATTGCTGAAGAAATTGTGCAATACTTTCTCTACCAGGTGAAGGTAACTGTACTTCATATGATCTTCTGTTGACAAGTCATTTGACATATCGGGGTCTGTACACTAATGGCCAGGGTTTGGGTTAATCCAATTTGTAACTAGATCACATCCACAATAGGAGAAGCAACTTGAGTCACCAACTGATGTAGTTTATAATAATCTTCATCTGCTCTCCTACAATGACCGACAGGTAGATTGTACCCCTGTGAGAGACCAGGGCTCAGAGAACCCAACTTAGTCATGCCCAGATTCCTGAATCACAAAAACTTTAAGATAATTGATATGTGTACTTTGTCTAAGTTTGTGGGAGAATGTTATCCACAAAAATATTAATAAATAATACAGAGGTATAGAAAACTAGTATAATTCTTATATATTTACATAGGATGACAAAATGACCCAACACTTTGAAAAATCTTGATTATCTGTTGTAAAAGTATAAATATTTACAGGGTATGTGTGCCTGTTTAGTCGTTCAGTCGTATTTCACTCATTGTAACCCCATGGACCTTAGTCCTCTAAGCTCCACATTTCATGGAATTTTCTAGGCAAGAATAGTGGAGAGGGTTGCCATTTTCTTCTCCAGGGAATCTTCTTGACCCAGGGATCAAGAAGAACTTGATCAAGAAGAACTCAAGTCTGTTGTATCTCCTCCAATGGCAGGTGAATTCTTTACCACTGAGCCACCTGGGAAGCCAACATATTTACAGTAGGACTCAGCAATTCTGCTCCTGGGTTTTTATTTGAAGTAAATGAAAGCATCAGTTCAGTTCAGTTCAGTCACTCAGTCATGTCTGACTCTTTGCAACCCCATGAATCACAGCATGCCAGGCCTCCCTGTCCATCACCAGCTCCTGGAGTTCACCCAAACTCATGTGCATCGAGTTGGTGATGCCATCTAGCC
>NW_011494930.1:138768-140115 GCF_000754665.1 Bison bison bison
TACTGCTCTTCCTTATATACATATATTCATTATATATATATATGAATATATATATATATATATATCTTTTCTCTTTGATCTTTATGTCAAAACATCAGTAGTCACAGAGAATACTTGAATTATTTATGCAAACACTCAGAAGATATCTCTTGTTCTTTACACTCTGTTGATTGTAAAGTACACAAGCACTAGGGCTTCCCTGGTGGCTCAGATTGTAAAGAATCTTCCTGCAATTCAGGAAACCCAGGTTCAATTCCTGGGTTGAGAAGTTCCCCTACCTACTCCAGTATTATTGCCTGGAGAATCCCTTTGATAGAGGAGCCTATCAGGCTACATTCATGAGGTCATGAAGAGTTGGACATGACTGAGTGACTAACAGTTTCACTTCACACAGGCACTAAGTGCTTATATTGTAATTTTAAATAACTTACTGGAACTGAGAAATTGCTCCAAACTGCTTCTTGAACACTGTTCCAATCCCAGGACCTACAGCAGAATTTTTATCTTTTATAGCTAGAACATGTATTCTATCTTATAAGCTCAAGACAAAATTTGTTGCTCTGTTGTTGAATTGCTAACTTGTGTCTGACTCTGTGTGATCCCATGGACACCAGGATTCCCTGTCCTTCACTGTCTGTTGGAGTTTGCTCAGATTCATGTCCATTGAGTCAGTGATGCTATCTAACTAACCCTCTTCTACAGCCCTCTTCTCCTTTTGCCTTCAATCGTTCCCAGCATCAGGGTCTTTTCCAATGAGTCAGTTCTTCGCATCAGGTGGCAAAAATATTGGAGCTTCAGCTTCAGCATTAGATCGTTCAATGAATATTCAGGGTTGATGTCCTTTAGGATTGACTGGTTTGATCTCCTGGCTGTCCAAGGGACCCCAAACAGTCTGCTCCAGCCCAACAATTCGAAGGCATCAGTTCTTCAGAACTCGGCCTTCTTTATAGAGGACTTTCACATCTGTATGTGATTACTGGAAAAACCATAGCTTTGACTACTGGGACTTTTGTCAGCAAAGTGATGTCTCTGCTTTTTAATACATAACCTGTTAATCACATTAGTAAAATATATTCTTGCTGAAACATCTTGGACATTGCAAAAGTTGACATGCCTCTAATCAGTGCCCCAAACTTAGGCTTTTTACTTTGCACCTGTAAAAATAGAATATTTTACACTTTATAAAAAATTAACCCAACAATACTGTGCACATTGTATTTCAAGTTGCTTTATTTTAAACTCAGCTAGGTATATTGAAGAACTTTTCTTGTCTTTATAGAAGCTATGCCACAGATATATGCATTTTATTCTTTTTTATTCATAGAAATACATCCCAATTTATTTTGA
>NW_011494930.1:140215-142256 GCF_000754665.1 Bison bison bison
TTTCTTTTCTTTGTTTGGTGTTTAAAAGTGTTCTAATGTCAATCTTTTATATGTAGCTGTCCAGTTCTCATAGCACCACTTATTGAAGACACTGTCTTTTCTCCATTGTATATTTTTCCTTCTTTTGTCATAGATTAGGTGACCATAGGTGCATGAATTTATCTCTGGAATTTCTATCCTATTCCATTGTTCTGTATTTCTGTTTGTGTATGTGTGCGTGTGTGTCAGTACTATGCAGTTTTGATAATTACAGTTTGTAGTGTAGTCTAAAATTAGAGAGCTTGATTCCTTTAGCTCTGTTTTTCTTTCTCAAGGTTGCTTTTGCAATTCCATTCACATTTAATTTTTTTTTGTTCTAGTTTTGTGGAAAAGGCCATATAAGAAAAACCCACAATTAACATCATACTGAACAGTGAAAAGCTGAAAGCATTTTCTCTGATTAAAAATTTAAATGAATTCCTCCTACTCATCTGTGACAGCTAGATCATTGTTTTTTGGGCTTTGCATATGTGTATCAGTGTTCCTTCCTGATGATCTCTCAATGGATGATACGGTCTTTTCTTAGAGTTCAGGTTACTTTGCTGTATATCAGCTCTCTCTGAGTCTAAGAAAATGAATGGTTTTGTAGTTTATCTGGATAGTTCTTATGAGTTTGCTGTTACTGGTTGCCATTTTCTATTTCCTAAGCAGAAGTGGAAATACCTTCTATTCCCTCTGTATTATAATAATAATGTTATTTTTAATTTTTAGATTTTATATCATCACCATATAGCAATAAAAATCCATATATTTATAAGATATCTATTTACAAAGTTAGCTTTGTAAACCTAGAAATTCATTAGTATATATATTTTAGGAATTAATAATTAATTATTTATTTTTATGATAGATTTTATTTATAAGTTTAAACAGAGAGAATTTTGTGTAATGACACACAAAATTATATATACTCTACCTTGAGACCACAATTATTCACATAATGTCATATTAAAAATCTTTCACGATGTATTTACACATACATATATTTTCCTGCTAATACATGATTTTCAGGGAACATAGAGTAACACTTTTTTCTTTAATATATCTCCATCAAATATTGAAGAATTTATAGAATATGCTCTGCATAATTACAATGCTATTATATCCAAGAAAATAATTTCATAGTTACTTTAAATATCTCATACATATTGAATTTATCCCAATTGTTTCCAAAATATTTTTATAGCATATATCCAAATCAGAGTCCTACTGAAAGGCTGTTGCTGAGCCATGAAAGACGCCAGGATTCTTGGCCTCTGAAAGACAGAAATTCAATCTGGGGCCAGTGACGAGGCATGATCTCTCAGAGCTATTGTGCAATAAAGTTTTATTAAAGTATAAAAGAGATAGACAAAGCTTCTGCCATAGACATCAGAAGGGGGCAGAAAGAGTGCCCCCTGCTAGCCTTTAGCTGCATGCTATATACCTATCAGCAAGCTGTTAATTAGGGAAAGGAGGTGTCTCAAAACTCAGAGTGGCACCAGGCCCCTCACCCACAACATGCATATTGAGATAATATTAGCACCAGGTGAGTCATCCCGGGCCATAAAATGATTGACATGAATCGTGAAGAAAGGCAGGTTTTCAAGTAAAGATGTAGATTCATTAATATAGATTAGGAGAACAATGTATGAATGAAACATACAGGTTTGTTGAGCCCTCATCGGTTCTGAGTCTTAAGCAAATGGACTTGAAGAAAGACAGAGTCTAGGGTAAATACATAGTTCATTAACATAGCTTAAGACAAACATTTCATAAGAAAAACGCATTGGTTAGCTCAAAGTTTGAGAAAAGTTAAGTCCAGGTGGAGCCAGGTGTCATCATGGCAACACAGAATTTTAAGAAAAAACTCTTTTAAATTTATATAGAGAAGGGGAAAAAATCTAGCACTTGTTTGTTTCCTCCTGTCACTTAAGAAAGTGAAACATGTAAAATATCATGTAAGAAACGAGTTGCCAGTCCAGGTTCGATGCACAATACTGGATGCTTGGGGCTAGTGCAC
>NW_011494930.1:142356-143356 GCF_000754665.1 Bison bison bison
CTGCAATTTTGGAATAGTTTGAGGAGGATAGGTTTTAACTCTTCTCCAAATGCTTGCTAGGATTTTCTTGTGAAGCCATCTGGTACTGGACTTTTGTTTGTTGAAAGATTTTTAATCACAGTTTAAAGTTCAATACTTGTGATTAGTCTATTCATGTTTTCTATTTCTTCCTGGCTCAGTCTTAGAAGGTTATTCCTTTTTAAGAATTTGTTAATTTCTTCTAGGTAGTCCATTTTATTGGTGTGTAGTTGCTTCAGCTAGTCTCTTTTTAATTTTATTTTTTAATTGGAGGATAATTGCTTTACATATTGTGTTAGTTTCTGCCATACATCAACATGATTCAGCCATAGGTATACACACAGCTCCTCCATCTTGAACCTTTCTCCCACCTCGCACCCCATGCAACATCTCTAGGTTGTCACAGAGCACTGGGTTTGAGCTCCCTGCATTATACAGCAAGTTCCCACTGGCTACCCATTTTCCATATGGTAAAGTATATGTTCTGGGAACTAGTGCTTCCCAGCTGGCACCAGTGGTAAAGAACCTGCCCACCAACACAGGAGACAAAAGAGATGTGGTTTCAATTCCTGGGTTGGGAAGGTCCCCTGCAGGAGGGCATCATAACCCACTCCAGTATTCTTGCCTGGAGAATCCCCATGGACAGAGGAGCCTGGGGGGTCTACAGTCCATACAGTCACACAGAGTCAAACATAACTGAAGCGACTTAGTATGCACACATGCAAAGTTTATGTTTCAACGCTACCCTCCCAATTTGTCCCACCCTGTCCTTCTCCAACTGTGTCCACACAGTTGGGTTTTTTTCTTTTTTTATATGGAGTTCTATGAGCTATTTGTTATTTTGCAAGTTAACTCCTTGTTTGTTGCATCATTTGCAAATATCTTCTCCCACTCTGTATGTTGTCTTTTCGTTTCATTCATAGTTTCCTTTGCTGGGCAAAAACTTTTCAGTTTAATTAGGTCCCATTTGTTTGTTTGTTTT
>NW_011494930.1:143456-143936 GCF_000754665.1 Bison bison bison
TCTTTTTTTCTCTGATTGACATGTCTAGGACTTTCAAGACTATGTTGAATAATAGTGGTGAGATTGGACGTCCTTGTCTTGTTCCTGATCCCAGAGGAAATGCTTTCAGTTTTTCACCATTGAGAATAATATTTGCTGTGGGTTTGTCTTATATGGCCTTTATCATATTGAGATAGAATCCCTCTGTGCCCACTTTCTGAAGAATGTTTTATCATAAACGGCTGTTGAATTTTGTCAAAAGCTTTTTTTGCATCCATTAAGATGATCATATGGTTTTTATTCTTCAATTTGTTAATATGATGTATCACATTGATTGATTTGTGTTTACTGAAGAATCTTTGTATCCCTGGGATAGATCACACTTGATCATGGTATATGATCCTTTAAATGTGCTGTTGGGTTTTTGTTTGCTAGTATTTTGTTGAGGATATTTGAGCCTTTAGGGATATTGGCCTGATGATATCTTGGTCTGGATTTGTT